>NC_092176.1:4296000-4624500 GCF_045791955.1 Oncorhynchus clarkii lewisi | reverse complement strand
AGTTGACGTTAGGCTCTGTGTTTATAGCTTGCTTCATAAATAGATACGCTAACCTACAGTGGGGAGAACAACTATTTGATACACTGTCAATTTTGCATGTTTTCCTACTTACAAAGCATGAGGTCTGTAATTTTTTATCATAGGTTCACTTCAACTGTGAGAGACGGAATCTAAAACAAAAATCCAGAAAATCACATTGTATGATTTTTAAGTAATTAATTTGCATAGGCCTATGTCACTGTAAATAACATCTTAACTCAAACACGGCCCGGAAAAATGACAGAAGATTCTCTTTCTAAACACAAAATACAAATCATGTCAACGTCCATGATGGGTGAAGTAGAATAGATTCAGGACGTGGCTGGACAATCATGGGTGGCTTGTGTTGATGGGTGGTGTTGGGTGTTGATGTACACAGCGGGTAGGAACCCGACAGCACTGTCTTGACTGTATACACAGAGGGAGAGAGAGAATCCCTGCCTGATTCTCAGTTCTCTGTGCTAAACTAAAAACAGCAAAACGGTAATGTATGAACAGGATCCATGACAGACATAATGACATTTCAACAACCTACCTATGCATTGCATGTGTCTTACAGGACTGAGGACTCCCGGGCTATGTGATGCAAATCAAGGACAGAGGCTGAGCAAGCAGCAATATTATAATAAAGTGAGGATGTGGATGACATTATTCCCCACAAAATATGACAGAATGTTTTGTGCTCATTCAATGCCTGTTCTGATAATGTGTACATAAACAACTACAATTAAAAGCTGAGCAAACAAGGGAATGGAAAGTAAATTATTACAATGTACAGAAAACCCACATGTTCTGTTCATTTTAGTCTAACCATGCGCTCAGATCTTATCACACATTGACTACTGAGGGTTCCCAATTGACACATTGACATTTCAAATGTTATGGGGGTCCTCATGAGCACCACTGAAATTAGAACCATGTCGGTTCTTTAACGAGCCAACACTTCCTCCTCTCTTGGCTATAACCTATATTACAGTATACACAGTCTGTTACAAGAACACTGGCGGTAATTTTGCACTCCATACACATCAATAGTGTAATATCAAGGGCCAGCATTACCGTACTGCCTCGCCCATCCAAATAAAATATTTACATTTTGATCATTTCTTTGACCGAGACACGTGCCGACAGAAAGATGTATCAATCTCAGATAAATAATCAGAGCGAGTGCAACAGCGCCCCTCTCTCTGTGTGTGTATCTGAAGCTATCTGGACTAAAAGAGTATGGCATGTTTTTTGGTTACTACATGATGCCATATCTGTTATTTCATAGTTTTGATGTCATCACTATTATTCTACAATGTAGAAAATAGTAAAAAGAAAGAAAAATCCTTGAATGAGTAGGTGTGTTCAACCTTCCAATGAACCATCGAACGGCAAAGCGTCAATAGAGGACCAACATCAACTCCAACTGCACCAGCTCTAACTCCGGTCGGATTGTGGCAGAGCTTGCAAACTATCACGGATTAGAAAGGAAAACCCAGCCACAAGCTGTTCAGTGATGCGAACCTGCCAGATGGGCTAAATGCCTTCAATGCTCGCTTGAGCTAGCCACACTGAACCATGCATGAGAGCACCAGCTGTTTGTGACTGTGTGATCGTGCGCTCCATAGCCGGTGTGAGTGAGACCTTTTAACAGGTTAACATTCACAAGGCCTCAGGGCCAGACAGATTACCAGGACGCATACTCACAGCATGCGCTGACCACCTGGCAATTGTATTCACTGACATTTTCAACTTCTCCCTGACCCATTTGTAATACTTGTATTACCTTCAGAAACTGTTAACCCCTGGACTTTTTCCACATTTTGTTGTGTTACAGCCTGAATTTAAAATGGATTGTGTCACTAGGCTAAACACAAAATACATTTCTATGAATTAATTAAAAATGAAAAGCTGAAATGTCTTAAGCCAATATGTATTCACAATCTTTGTTATTTCAAGTCTAAATTAGTTCAGGAATAAAAATGAGGTTAACAAGTCAATCATTTGCATGAAGTCACTCTGTGTGTAGTAATAGTGTTTCACATGTTTTTAAATATCCCTTTTTAAATAGCAGACATTAAATATCCCTTTGACTATGGTGAAGTTATTAATTTCACTTTGGATGGTGTATCAATACACCCAGTACATAGACAGGCGTTCTTCCTAATTCTGTTGCAAGAGAGGAAGAAAACCGCTCATAGATTTCACCATGACAATCGTGACTTTAAAACATTTACAGAGTTTTATGGCTGTGATAGGAAAAAACTGTCACACCCTGACCATAGAGAGCCCTTGGTTCTCTATGGTGTTTAGGTCAGAGCGTGACTGGGGGGGTTATCTAGTTTATAGATTTCTAGGTTGGTGGTTTGTGTGGTTCCCAATTAGAGGCAGCTGGTAACCGTTGCTTCTAATTGGGATAATATTTAGGTAGGCATTTTCCCCACCTGCATTTGTGGGATATTGTTTGTGTTAGTGTGTTTGAGCACTACGCCGTCACGGTCTTTAAGTTTTGTTTCTAGTGTCACTTTGTGATTAAAGATGTGGAACTCAATTCATGCTGTGTCTTGGTCCGATCATTTTCAAGAACGTGACAAAAACTGAGGAGTTACTCCACAATACTAACCTAAATGGCAGAGTGAAAAGAAGGAAGCTTGTACAGAGTAAACATATTCCAAAACATGCATCCTGTTTGCAATTAGGCACTAAAGTAAAACTTCAAAGAAATGTAGCAAAGAAATGTACTTGAATGCATGTCTTGAATACAAGATGTTATCTTTGGGGCAAATCTAACACAACAATTCACTGAGTACCATCATGTTATGGTTTGCTTTCATTTTAAAGCTAACAGGCAAAATCCTAGAGGAAAACTTGATTCAGTCCGCTTTCTAATAGACACTCGGAGACATTCACCTTTCAGCAGGACAATAACCTAAAACACAAGGCCAAAGATACACTGGAGTTGCTTACCAAGATGACATTGAATGTTAAGTGGCGTAGTTACAATTTTAACTTAAATTGGCTTGAAAATCTATGGCAGACTTGAAAAGGACTGTCTAGCAACGACCAACAACCAACTTGACAGAACTTGAAGGCTGAAAGAATAATGTGCAAATAATGTACAATCCAGGTTTGCTAAGCTCTTTGAGACTTACCCAGAAAGACTCAAATGTAATCGCTGCCAAAGGTGATTCTAACATGTATTGACTCATCTAAATGAGATATTTCTGTACTTCATTTTTAATATGTTTGCAAACATGACATTTTTTTTGTTACTTTGTCATTACGGGATATTGTGTGTACAATAAATAAATACAATACATTTTGCATTCAGGTTGTAACACAACATAATGTGGAATAAGTCAAAAGACATGAATACTTTCTGAATGCACTGTACTTGTTTCAAGCAGACCACCATAGAACACCAAGGTAACCAGTCTAAATGGCAATCGCTCTGTAGCACTCACATGAAATGCTTTGAAAGGCTAGTCATGGCTCACATAAACACCATTTTCCCAGATACCCTGGACCCAGTCCAATTCGCGTACCACCCCAACAGATGACGCAATATCCATTGCACTCCATTCTGCCCTTTCCTGTCTGGACGAAAGGAACAACTAGGAGAGACTGCTTTTCATTGACTACAGCTCAGCGTTTAACATCATAGTGCCTTCCAAAGTCATCACTAAACTAAGGACCATGGGATAAAACACCTCACTCTGCAACTGGATCCTGGACATTCTGACTGGTCGCCCCCAAGTGGTGAGGGTATGCAACACATCCACCACGCTGACCCTCAACATGGGGGCCCCTCAGGGGTGCATGCTTAGTACCTTCCTTTACTCCCTGTTCACCCAAGACTGCGTGGCCGCGCACGACTCCAACACCATCATTAAGTTTGGAGACGACACAGCAGTGGTAGGCCTGATCACTGACGATTATGAAAATTTGCTGCCAGGACAACAACCTCACTCACAACGTCAGCAAGACAAAAGAGCTTATCTTACTTCCACATCATGAAGGAATTATCAAGGTCCACACACACCAATGCAGTCATGAAAAGGGTACAACAACACCTCTTTCCCCTCAGGAGGCTGAAATGAATTGACATTGGCCCTCAGTTTCTCAAAAAACTGGCTGCAGCTTGGTATGGCAACTGCTTGGCATCCGACTATAAAGCGCTACAGAGGTTAGTCCCTACAGGCCAGTACATCACTTGGGCCATTTCCCTGCAATCCAGGACCTCTATACCAGGCGGTGTTAGAAGAATGCCCTGCAAATTGTCAAAGACTCTAGCCGCCCAAGTCATAGACTGTTCTCCATGCTACTGCATGACAAGTGGTACCGATGCACCAAGTCTGGAACCAACAGGACCCTGATTAGCTTCTACCCTCAAGCCATAACAATGTTAAATAGCTGAGCTACTAGCATGCCCCTGTGTCCCATGTAAGCATATTCTGTTATCTCTCTGTGTGTGCGCGACCGTGTGTGTGTATGAATGTGTGACAGTGAGGGAGAGAAAGAGTGGAAGAAATTAGAAAACATAGATAGCAAAAATAACTTTCAGTGCAACAGCATAAGAACTTGGACGAGTTGGTGGTCACAAGACAATTTTAATGAAAGTGTGGTGAGGAAAATAATGTACTTTGCCTGCTACCCTCATCAAAAAGCTGCCTCATTGACCCAACACAAAAACATGGATGATTAAAAACCCTGCATCTGTCCCTGGCAGCTGTCCTCACTCGTGTTCTCATCTGCGGAGGTCAGGCCACCCACGACCCCTGGGCTGGCCAGGTGCCCTCGGGCATGGGCCGCTTTGCCGCCAGTTGCTCAACCATCCGCTCAGATGAATGGTCTTGGCTGCATCCAGGCTTTTGATCTATCTACCCTGTTTTGTGAGAACAAGAAGCGCTCATGCCGCTGCCAATTTTGTTCAACACCAAGCCTGCTCTGAAACATCGGCTGTTAAACTCCCCAGGGTTTCAGGTACAGGGAAGCCAAAGAGAACCCTTAACAGAACTGCATCAGTGGTTTCCAACACCCAGTAGGAATAATGCTGCTATAAACATTAAAATGGGTTATTGTGCAATGTCCAAGTAAAAAAAATGGCGTTGACAATGGGTTAAGTCTCCAATGAGGGAATAATGATTTGGTCTCTCTCTGGCTCTCTCCCTCAAATATATAGGGCCAATAAATCATGGTACTAAAATATCTAATAATAGGAACTGGTTGTTGTGTTGGGTTTGTCTGTTGTTCATGTCAGTATCAGTTGGCAGGGCCCTATATAGCAGCTGAGAAGACACAGTTAAATGGTGATCTACTGCTGGATAATTAATTGCACTCTGTGCTGTGCATATTGGCCTTCATGGCCTGCCAGTTCAGTGATGATGGAATTCAGTTGTAACCCTACAACATCAAATTGTATAACTCATATTTTCCTTAAAACCAATAATAAATTGTCCTAGATAGTGTTTGACTTTTTGCATTGAAATTGCAATTTGATTCCATCTTCTTTTAACTGCGGAAAAATATCTAGAAATATACATTTGTCTATTTATTTAAGTATGTGTAATGACCGCAACATTTAAAAAAAATCCTAATTCAAACTGTACATTGACATTTTTGAACGAGCAATGTACCCTTGATCATTGAAAAAGCATTTATATCGTTTGCTAAGATGCATCATATTTAATCATTGTATATTACTGTGTGTCTATCCATCTCTAACAATTAATTTCTCTTCACTCCTCTGACCATCTAATCCATCTATTTTATGTAACCCATGAAACCGTAATAATGATTTTTCTGATTCCATTCCGTCCATGGATGTCTCTCAAATAGCTCACGTTTTACAAGCCTTATAACTCACCCATTATTGTATCCCCATAAGGTGTGGAATTGTGACCTGAGTGGGAATCTATGGAATGGCAGTGACTATATCACAACGGCCACATTTGAAATTACACAACATAATTACAAATGTGGATATATCTAGCTGTGGTGAAAGCAAATTCTTCATTATCAAGATTAAAATGATTGTCACACCCCAACATTATAACCCTGCCACACTCAATAGATACAAATTTGCATAGGGCGACAAACGTGTCACGGAGTGTGTATTCGTGCGTGCGTGTATTGGGAT
The DNA here is from genome assembly GCF_045791955.1 of Oncorhynchus clarkii lewisi. Classification (NCBI taxonomy): domain Eukaryota; kingdom Metazoa; phylum Chordata; class Actinopteri; order Salmoniformes; family Salmonidae; genus Oncorhynchus; species Oncorhynchus clarkii. Next base: position 4,618,337 of record NC_092176.1, on the reverse strand, counting down.
GACTAAGTTGTGAATCATCAAAGCCACTAAACTAGGTGATCGTAAAACGTAATTTACTTTTTCTATGAGATATTTGCAGGGAGCGACTATTTCTACAAATTAAACTCAATATAACACAGATGAAATGTAATTAGGTAATTGCCAAAATGCTATGCAGTCTGTTGCAGACACATATATTTTGAATTCATGGTCTATTGATTCATGGTACATGTTTCACATGAAATCTATCCCCAAAACCTAACAACAGAAATGACCATCTGGAGCTGCTAGACAAAAGATCAGAGAAAAGTTTGAAGATCCAGGTAAGTTGACTGGGTCACACTTTATTTGAATAGTCTATCTGTAGATGCTCTGTCAACAAACTATCAGTTGATAAGCAAGTGCTTGCTAAGGATACAGATAGGGTAAGGTTTAGAGTAAGGTTAGGTTAGTAGATAGTTAGTTGAAATGTTATTGATAGTCTGTAGACTTTATTTGTGTAGAGAGACAGTGCTACTGTTGATTGCCTTTGGTTACAACCGACACACCCTCTCCCGTCACTGTCACGTTAAACTGCTAGGAATAGCCTATTTTAGGTTCAGGTTAGGTTAAGCCTGTGTTCCCAATAGCGAGGATGTAAAAGTAGATTGAGGTTAACATAGGTGGTTTAGCAGTAGAGGCAAACCCTCCACATAAAAAGCCTAAAATATGGCCTCTTGATAGCGACCTCCCTTCTCCTGAATTCAGCCAGCCAACACAAATGGACATGCATTTGCAGCACTAAATGGCTATTTGTTGTTTTTGTGCTCCAATAAGGATCATGTGTGCTCAGTTTTCTTCTTTAAACATTGAGACAGTTTGGATTAAACACAAGCTAGCATTCCGTTCACTGTGAACAGGAGTCGAATGCAACTAATTCCCATTCCATTTGGGACTGAATGCGTACTACATTTGGTGAGTAGTAATTGTTACAATCTCTTAAATTCGGGAAGCTCAAGTTCTTCCAGCACTCGATCATTTTGTGGCCAACATTGTCTCCAGTGTGAAGTAATGTTTTTGAATAGCATCGCTTTAATGTTGTTACTGAAAAGTCATACAGCGCAATTTTCTCAGTGGGCCTCTTCTGCTGAATCAAAGGGGTGGAGGCCAGGTGATTATGGCTACTCAAAGTTGCATCTTTATCTTGTAGAATTGTTCTATAACTCTGCTGTGACTTCTTTGTTTTTAATATTTATAAGAAAATAACAGTATTACCTCTTTTACACGTCTTATCAAAACACTACTCTGCCCCTGAATGCTACCCATATCAGGCAGAAAAGACACTGCTCAATATCAAGAATCCTATCTTGTGATTTCCGGCGTGTAACCAGAGATTACATGCTGGAGTTAAAAAATATATATATATTGCAATCAGATGGACCCGGGATAGGCTGATGTGTCATTCTCCTGAGACGAGGCTAGGGTCGTATCTTTTATTGAAAAGAGAAAGGGGTATAAAAACCTTTCAGAGATAATCTGAGTGGGAGTTTATCTTCTTTCACCTCTGTCCACTCATTTTCCCTCCTCCACCCTCATTATTTATTTATCTGCTGTTTTTGTCCAGACTGTATTTTGGTTTCTGTAAATTACACCTATTTGATATTTTAGGGGACAGATATTTGACTAGAATGCTTGCCTATTGTGGCTCAGTCAAGCCGATATAGTAATGTCAGTCAGTGTGTGTCGTTCCTTGCTCACTTTACTAATCAACTTTCACAATTTCGGTATTTTTGTAATGACTCTAACCTAGGTAGGCTCAATACAATCTCACCCAAGTGCCTATTGGAGCAAGTTTTCTTACGGTCTGGGTGATCCGAGTTGCACTATTGGTGTCCACTACAGTACGCTCAGTGACCGGTTACTCATCCACTGCTCTCTTTATCAGAAAAGTAATTCCCTGATTTACTGTCACGGAATCATTGGTGCCAATGAGTGCACATACAGTATCATCCGTCAGGCAAATTACAAAATATGAATTCTGGCCTAACGAGCTGTTCGTGGTCTGTGGTATTGAGGCGGGCCACACGGCTTCCTGATGTGGTAATGAGGAGCGATGGCTGGGGCAAAAAGAGAGGCTGAGCAGGGGAGTGAAGGCTGCTAATTCTCCTCCTCGCCTGGAACGGGAGATAAGAGACAGATTGAGATTTACAATGCCCAGTCTATTTAAGCACTCAGAACAGCCGCTAACTTCCTTTAATGGTACATCACAGAAGAGGGGGAGGGAGGGGGGAGGGAGAGATCGTGTGTAATGCACAGACTGGGAGCAAGGCATGTCATCCCTCGGAACATGTCTGTGTAGATATCCTTTTTGTTCACTCTCTCCACGTCTCCTTCTGTACAGCCTCTCCATTCCTCTACTGTTCCTCCTCTCCATCACTCTTTAGTGACTAAATGTCAACACCTGGCTCCATGGAGACTCAATTCTCCTAGAGAGGTTTCAAAAGTCAGCTTTTGTCGCCAAGGTTATACTGCAAGTATGTAACGGAAAGTATTTTTCTTCTTCAAAAATAGATAGAATATTGCTTTACATTCATAGGTGGGGGATCAAGATAGCTCTTGATATCAGAAAGTGGGTAATGCAATGCAATCATTCATTAATTAATACTCAGGGTTGGGAGAAACAGATTACATGTAATCTGTTAAAAGTAACTTATTACAACAACAAACCGAACGAATACGTTACATTACCAGCACACTGCAAATTCACTGATTATATGATTGAGGGCAACACAATACTGGTGAAGAACGTTTATTTAATTTGACTGCACATAACTTTTATTTTATTATTGACTTGAACAGCATAACATGTTTTAAGGTTTGTGATGTTCGTTTTTGCAAGATGAAACCCAATGAGTTTGCAGCCGTCATCGACGTGTGCTATATGTCATTCAATGTGGTGGTCTTCAGAGGTGATAGCTAGCTAACTTTGATCATTTTTACAAACAGTCGTCTGATGTTGGAAAATCTTAAAACGTAGAAAGAAGAAACACATCATGGAATGTATCTTGGGTGGTTCAAGCCATGAAATTTCAGGGTATGACAAAACATTTATTGTTAGTGCTATAATTACGTTGGTAACAAGTTTATAATACCATTTGTGGTATATGGCCAATATACCACGGCTAAGGGCTGTGTCCTTGCACACCACATTGCGTCATGCTAAGAACAGCCCTTGGCCATTGTATATTGGCCATATACCACACCTCCTCATGCCTTATTGCTAAAGTATAGACGTAGATTTACCAAGAAGTTAGTTTTCGAATCAACAGCTTTCAATTATTCAAATATCTTGGCGCTTAGCAAGTAAGTCAATCAGACGCCAGCTGAGCGTGAGAGTCTAGAAAAAGTTCAGTTGCCTTGGCTGTTCATGAGGTACCAGAGAACCTGTTTAATCTCATAGAAGAGGGAAAGGACCTGAACATGAGAGTGCAGCTTGTCACGGTAAGTAAAATCTTTCAATTTATTCCTGCATAATTATAGAATACTTTGAGGTTGTCAATCGTTTTAATACATATAATTTTCTAAAACATGGCTTCAAAAACAAATTCGCTAGGCTATCTAGCTAACGTTAACTTAGCCAGTGCAATGCGCACTCATTTGGTTCATTAACTTAAAGGTGGCTGCTGCACTGGTGCAATCATTCTTTGCCATGAGGTATGAATATAATTATTTGAGCCAGTTAGCTAGCTGTTCAAGGTGGTTAGCTAATGACTGCTGTGCGAGCACTGTTCTCGTCCTCTCGCACTGTGTGTGTTTGTAGCCTGATTAAATCGAGTTAGCTAGTTAGCCAATTTAACAAACATTAAGTGTGTGAATGTAGCAAGAAGAAGATGCATGGTCAGCAACTTATTTCCTTATTGCCAGCTTATTGTCAGCATTATGGCAGTAGAGCCATGTGCTCTGTCGCCTTCTTTCACATCCACAATAGAATGTACTCAATACAATTTAGAGCCGTTCTTAGAAATGTGAAAAGGCAGAAACATTTTCTAAATGTAAGCTAATTATTTGATAGTCAGTAAGGGGAATCATGACTAGTTTCATCTGTTGCCTCTGATAATTGTCATATTTAAAACCACTCCTCTTTTACCTTTCCACAGATTTGGCTAAGCAGCATTACTTCAACCACATGGCTGGGTAAGCTACCAAGTGACTAAAGGTAAACCTGTGAGAGAAATTTCCACTGTAAACAATAATCTTGCATGTGTATTTAAAAACATTAATTATTTCACCTTCTTTGTGTTTCTAATAACCAATTCCTTGAGGTATTATTACAGTTACATTGAAGAATGGGTTGGAACTGTAAGCTGTCTGCTGCCTAATCTCACTCCAGGACAGTATTACATTTGTTTGTAGCACAATCATTATTCTAGGGTCAGACCACTTCCATGTCTCTAAAATGGATTGTATCTGCACATTCCAGTCAACCATTTCCTTCTAAACGCAAGAGCAGAAACTTAAAGTGATCTCGTATAAGGTGAAAAATTATCATTGTAATAACGCACGTAGTACAATACTCTCAACATCTTCATTGCACTGTGTTCTGCTCTGATCATGTGTAGTGACAAATGTCTGTTTTTGCATGTTGTCAGTTGAAATTGGAATATTTGGAATTTATTGGGGCTAAAGTCACTTTGTGTTTGCTCCTCTGTTTTCAGTTGACACTTGGCACTAATTACTTGTGTGCACATTAATGGATAGATTGATTCCCTTTATTTCACATCTTCAGCCTCAGTTTATTTTGAAAGTATCCCTCAAAAGTCTGTAGGAAAAATCTATATAAAGACCTCCTTATCTCCTTTGCTCTATTTAGCTGCCTGCACAGGCCTACGGCCCTAGCAGAGATTTGGATATAATGACGAGATGGTTGTGTCTCCACACTAACAATGGGATTCGTTGACCACAGAGCGGAATGGTGGGCTGTCAAGCTCCCGCCTATTCCTTTCTTTGGATTGGTGAATACATCTTATTTTAATATTTTTGGGAATATTCGATGAGGGGTGTTGAGGTCAAGTACTTGTATTCAATGGAGAGATATGCTATGCTACTAGCCTCATGTCATGAATATGCATAGCCATCTCAGGGATGTCGGGTGTCCTACTTATCAGTACACTTGTAGCATTACTAAACTTGTATTTCGATCAAATAAGCCATTACATTTTAAACTCTCTCTCATTGACCTCTTTTGGCCCATATTCCTAATGCTTGGTCTCTTCGTCTCTTACCCTAGGCAACCTCTTTTCCCTTTATGGAACAGGGGCAGTTTTGAAGAGGTTGAAAATGTTTTTTCACTCCTGCACTTTGAAGTTGACCAAGTGTAACTCTTCTGCTTTTTGAGTATAGTTAACTCACAGTTTTGTATTTCATGTTTATAATTGAGTTCAGGCTAATGGAAAAAATGTAGATCATCTGTTTCCTAAAATGTTTTAAGTAAATTTAGTTATATTTGAGTAATGGTGAGCTTTGCTAAACTCAAACATTTCAAGTATTGCAACTATATACTGACAGTAAGTGACTGACTTAAAAAGATTGTTCGTATTTTAACTAGTGATTTTTATGGAGAGAAATAAACTTTTGAGTTACATGAAAATGTAAGTATACCTCACTCAAATAAAAGGTAGTACTGCTCACTTAAGCTATAAGATTTTTTAACTGCATTTTGAGGCAATCAGTTACGCAAAAGAAATAGCAACTTCTGGTTTTATAGTGCAAAATATTAGATAATTTTGAAACATTAGATGATTACTTCTAGGATTACTTGTGAAAACATGCTGACACTTTTTTTTCTCAATGACATTTAACTCGGCGTTGAGAAAGGTGCAAGTTTGTTTCGCCTGAGTGAGTCTGACAACAAGTCAGACACACCAACTGCATTCGATGGATTGTGGGAAAAGAGCAGGAATAGATTTTTGTAGGCTGCAGTGCAGGTTATGTCTTCCAATGGTGAAGAAGTGTAGGCTAAACTGCCTATCAATCATTGTTAACGCAACCAATGGACAGCCAGTGAAATATGTGGTCTTGCAACAGCTGTATAGTGCGGATCCCAGCCTATGGAATCACCTAAAAGTTTGAGGAAGTTCCTCCTTTGTAAACTCCTCTGTGATATTGTGCTTTTATTGCTCATTCTAATTGGTGCTGAACCCCCCCAAAAGATCCAAAGGCCTAACAGACACATGCTTAAACTCAAACACTTTTGATAGACTTCAACAGCTGAAATTATCAACCAGAGCTGTCCTATAAAATGTATTAAATATTCTAATTCAATGGTGTCACCAACAGAAAATGAAATATGACTATGGCAAATGCAACATCTGGTGTTAATTGTTTCACATCTTGCAAATAGCACTTTTCAAGAGTGCTCACGGCATGTGTGATGATGGGGCGGGGAGTCGGAAGCAGGTGAAACATTTAAAAAAAAAACAAGAACACAACACTAACATCAATATACGTGAACATGGGAGAGTGACCTACAGTATAAAAGGGAGGAAATTATGAAGGTAATGGAGTCCGCCGGAGGGGAGGAGCAGATGTAACAGCATGCCATTCCATGAAAACATAATTTATTTTTCCAACACGTTTTAAATCAATGAGCCCAATCAGTCCTCCACGAGAGAAACTTAAGTCCTTTGTTTTTGGGTTAAGTTCAGGTAAAACAATTAGTCAAATCTGTATTTCCAAGTCTTATTCTTGAAGATCAAGGGGTATTTATTTAATGGGAATGACTGGAAATGATAGATGTTGGTTTTTAAATGTACATTTACAGTGCATGTGGAAAGTATGTATACACTTTGACTTTTTCCACATTTTTTTACGTTACAGCTTTATTTTAAAATGGATTTGAAAAAGAACATCCTAATCAATCTACAGTACACACAATACCCCCATAAGGACAAAGCGAAAACAGGTTTTTAGAGATGTTTTCTCATGTAATACTTTTGTTACATCAGTATTCAGACCCTTTGCTACGAGACTCAAAATTTAGCTCAGTTGCATCCTGTTTCCATTGATCATCCCTGAGCTGTTTCTACAACTTGATTGGAGACTACCTGTGGTAAATTCAATTGATTGGACATGATTTGGAAAGGCACACACCTGACCGTGCATGTCAGAACAAAAACCAAGCCATGAGGTCGAAGGAATTGTCTGTAGAGCTCCAAGACACAGATCTGGGGAAGGGTACCAGATGTCCAATTTTTTTTTTTGCTCAATCTACACACAATACTCTGTAATGACAAAGCAAAAAACTGACATTTACATATGTTTTCAGACTGTTTACTCAGTAATTTGTCGAAGCAGCTTTGGCAGTGATTACAGCCTCGAGTCTTCTTGGGTATGACACCACAAGCTTGGCACAGCTGTATTTGGGGACTTTATTCCATTCTTCTCTGCAGATCCTCTCAAGCTCTGTCAGGTTCAAGTCAGGGCTCTGGCTGGGCCACTCAAGGACATTCATAAACTTGTCCCGAAGCAACTCCTGTGTTGTCTTGGCTGTGTGGTTAGGGTCATTGTCCTGTTGGAAGGTAAACCTTTACCCCCCCGTCTAGGGTCCTGAGAGCTCTGGAGCAGGTTTTCATCAAGGATCGCTCCGTACATATTTCCCTCCTGTCCAGACTAGTCTCCCAGTCCCTGCCTCTGAAAAACATCCCCACAGCATGATGCTGCCACCACCGTGCTTCATCGTAGGGATGGTGCCAGATGTTTCCTCCAGACGTGATGCTTGGCATTCATGCCAAAGAGTTACATTTTGGTTTTATCAGACAAGACAATCTTGTTTCTCATGGTCAGAGTCCTTTAGGTGCCTTTTGGCAAACTCTAAGCAGGCTGTCATGAGCATTTTACTGAGGAGTGGCTTCTGCCTGGCCTCTCTACCTTAAATGCGGAGTGCTGCAGAGATGAGAGAACCTTCCAGAAGGACATCCATCTCTACAGAGGAACTCTGGAGTTCTGTCAGAGTGACCATCCGGTTCTTGCTCACCTCCCTGAACAAGAAACTTATCCACCGATTGCTCAGTTTGGCCTGGCGGCCAGCTCTAGAAAGAGTCCTGGCGGTTCAAAACTTCTTCCATTTAAGAATAATGGAGGGCACTATGTTCTTCAGGACCTTCAATACTGCCTAACATTTTTTGTACCCAGATCTGTACCTCGACACAATCCTGTCTCTAAGCTCTACGGACAATTCCATCAACATCCTGGCTTGGTTGTTGATCTAACAAGCACTGTCAACTGTGTGCCTTTCCATGTCCAATCAATAAAATGTACAACAGGTGGAGTCCAATCAAGTTGTTGAAACATCAAGGATGATCAATGGAAACAGGATGCACCTGAGCTCAATTTCGAGTCTCATAGCAAATGGTCTTAATACTTAGATACATTTACTTTGCTATTATGGGCTATTGTGTGTAGATTGATGAGGAAAAACATACATTTAATCCATTTTAAAATAAGGCTGTGAAATAACAAAATGTGAAAAAAAGTGAAGGGGTCTGAATACTTTCAAAATGCACTGTTTTTAAACTGAAGAGCAACTTTTACAGTTAACATATAATTACTTAGTACTCATTACAAACTTTAGTCAACTTTTTCCCGTGGGAAAATCTGCAGCCTGGTACTGAATCAGAAAACTAGGATTGTCTTCTTCTCCCCTTTTTAACATTACAAGTAGCTAGCTAACAGTGGAAATCTGTGGTAGAGAAGAATGCATGACATTTTAGCATAGCCACTCTACATTTCCCTACTAATACTAGTTATCATCATTATCATGTTTTCTATAGTTTAGTCCTAGCTAGTTGTTGTGTTATCTAGCTAGCAATTATATGTTTGCTAACACCAGAAAGTTAGCTAGTGCTTTCATTGAAAAGGATGTAAAGTTATTCATGAGTGTGTTGAAACAAGTAGCTAGCTAATGCTAGCTAACCTTAACACGCTGGATGTGTATCATGTAATACCCTTGGGCTATGGATACAGGATAGCATGAGAACAAGGGTCAAGAAAAATAAGGCCAGAAATACTTAATTTCTTAAAGTACTTCTGATGCGAGTAGCAACCATAGCAGATATTTGCCAGCTTTATGTAGCAAGCTAATGCAAAATATATCAACAAATTAAATGGAAAGTCTATTCTGTAGGTGCTAACTCTCTAACTAACTAACTTACTTGGCAGGCCTACCAAAAACAGCAGCTAATGTTTGACTAGCTAGCTTGATAGCAAAGTTACCTATGCAAAATTGTCCCACATAATATATGTATCCAATAAAGTAAAACAAAATGCATGGACAACTTAACCTTCTCTCTCCTTTGTTGATGTTTTTTTTATTTATTTCGCAGGAATTTCACTTGGATTTTGCACACTGGTCTTCTCGATTCCGGTTCTTTGGGAACTATCACATTTCGTCTTTGTCAACACAAATTGTGGGCACGTTTGAGACCATAATTTAGAGCATGTTGGGCAGATCTTGATGTGCACCAATGCATCCCATCCAAAAGTGAGAATGTTTCATGATGGAATAAGAGTTTGTTTTATAACCATTTTAAGTGCCTTTATAAAACATTATTTAACCAAGCTTAATAGAAAATCTGGTTAAGTGTGAAGACATGTATAAACTGGTTCACTTTTCCTATAGAAATCCCAGATCACTATTGTAGTCGTTCGCTACTTAAGCTTGTGCGCAGAAACTGTCGTGTCGCACATAACTGTGCATGTGAATGCCGTCAAAGTAAAGGCACTCCTTCAACATGGACTTGTTTTAGACTAAAATGAAAACGTATCAGTTTGTCACTTTCATGAGGTTGGCGTAATGCCATGTTCAGCTACTTAAGACATTAGCTCAAATCTATGTTGTGCCTTTAGAAATCAAGAAAAATAACAAAGAATTTTTCACTTCTCTCATTGACCCCAAAACCTGGTCTGGTCTGCCGAGTCTGCTTCGCAAGGTTTCCCGGGCGTCTCGAGATGTTGGAACTCTGGGTATAATAACTCTGTGTTAAGAGGCTCTCAATTTGGCAAGCACTGAATGACTATCTCACAATTTTAACCATAATGATTTATTAATGGATAATGGTTAATAAAGTAATGGACCCATTTTCAAGCTACTGTTGCTATCCAGGTCAAATGCACTGTTCAATTATTTTTAAAATATATTACGCTCATAAGCTCCCATGATTTTGAAAATAAAGTTTGACCTTGGTCTAGACACCAGAACCTTTTATTGCAGAGTTGTGTCAGAGGTTGTGAGGTTGGAGGTTTTCAATTGGCAAACACAGGCTGAAATATGGTGCGTTCAGATGCTATCGGACACTTGAATATTTGTGACAAGTATAGTAACATGCATTCGTTGTTACACCTTTGCAATTACAGACTGAAAATACCACCAGTCACATGTTGTTAGTACAGTATAATTATGAATTATTATAATTACAATACTTGTTACACTGTAATGAAATATTTGTATTTTAATTAGGACCCCTTAAAATTAAACTATTTTAGGATCTAAGAGGACATGGTTGGAAATGTCTCTATGATACTGTAACATAAGCCAACATGTCTTATCCTCATCCTCATGGGGTAACATGGTCCTGTCTTTCTCAGTTGGTAGAGCATGGAGCTTGTAACGTCAACAGTAGTGCATTCAATTCCCGCTGGGGCCACCCAAACGCAAAATGTTTTTAAACCTCAAATACACTACACTACACCTTTTAAATGTCCTCTATTGCAGAAAGGTTATCCTGTAACAAGGTGATCAAATAAAGATCCTATATCTGTTTGCATGCATGACTGTAAAAAAATGTCTGCTAAGTGGTATATATTGATTACATAATAATTTCATAGATTCTCATTCTAAACACCTGCACTATGTTCAGATTCCCAACATTTCATTGCCTTCCATTATCTCTCTCGCTCTCTGTGTCTTTCCTTGGATCTCTCTCTGCTTCTGTGTTAATTTCAGCCAACTCTCTCTCCCTGTATCTCTATTGTACTCAGTCTCTCTCTATTGTGAGTGCATCCCTCGGAAGGGCAGGATTGTGGTCTACTCTGAGCTCACCGGACACCCCTGCTTTCTTAACCTACATTATTGAGTGCTCTGTAGCAGGTCGAGTAGAAGACAGGAGACCCAGCCACTAACCCAGGATCAACTTCAAAAGACAAACTGGCTTTGAGTCCAAAAGCAGTGACAAAGAGTTACAGTCCCAGTATCAGTGAAACTGGTGACCAGAGCTAAAGACAAAAGTCCAAAAGCATTTAGCTGTGTCAGACTGTGTTGGGTGGGAGCCATAGGTCCATAATCAATGGAAATGGAGAGTCTGTGTAGTAGTAGTGTTACTGTCAGTGTATCTGGGCCTCATTTTGACATTGATCAATTCTGTAGCTGCTACCATAAAACCGTGTTGGTTTAAAAACCTGTCTTTTTGCAGCCTGGACCTCAGAGTTCCATTGTGGACGATGTAGAAGCACATTCAGGATCAGCGGTAAAGGAGAGACTGTGTTAAAGTCAGTGTGGCAGAAGTCTTGGGAACAGTGGCTTAGGAATGAATTAGGTTAGAGTGAGAGGAGGAAAGCCATGGAGACTAACACATGCCGGCCACATTACCTTACAAATTGAGTTAGACTTTTTGTTAATCATCTCTGAATGCGGGCCTGTCGCTCTATTTAACATCAATGATGCCCAGTGCAAGGGCTTAATCCCTATCAACACGTGTTAATGGAAAAACGTATCACATAGTGTTTGGATCGGAATTCAAATAAAACACGAGGGTGGTTTTTAATTTACAGATTGAAAACATGTGCTGTGGTGATAAAACAAACACACATGGTGGCAGTGAGAGCACTGGGTTCTATCTGAACCAGCACTGACTACCACATCAGACATGTCTCTCTGTCTGCTCCCATACAAGTCATATTACAAAAAACAGTCACTTTTAAAACATCTCATTTGTGGAAACAAAACACATAATTGAAGAGACTCTGGGGCATGTGCTTATACTCTATGGGGAATGGTTAACAAAAGGCCATTTGGGATCCAAGGAATTTAATTTAGGTGCTTTTGTTAAGGCTAGACTTTCTGTCACTGGTATGTGTGGGGCCAAGCATATTCTGGACACTTTCTGAAGCTTCATAAATTGTCACACAGAAAGAAAGAGAGGGAGATGGGCAAAAGAGAGGAGGGAGAGAGTGGCTCTTTGTAGCAAACAAATACATTAAGCAAGAGTGGGTTAGTGGTAGAGAAATATAAGGCTGGAGATTGTGACAAATCATGACATGCAATAGAACCCATACAATATTGGTCCCGTACTTGCAGTTACCCCCACACTGTCCAGGAAAAGCTAAGTTGTTCCTCTCCTGAGGTGGAAAATGTGCTGTTCTGTCTACCTACAGTATTTCCACTCTTTTCAGAGAACATAACTCCAGTGGGGTATGAGGGCCATGCTTTAGCAGTTTTCCTGTGCCAATGGGATCACCTGGAATGCCAAGCCAATTAATCTTTGACATTCTCTGGGTCGCAGAGGAGACGGGCATGGGCAGAATTCCATTACCTCAAGAGTGGAATGAGTCAAAAAATTGGACAGGGAAAATAGGTCTATTTGAACAGGTACTGGGACACGGTGTTAAAAGACCTGCCTACATGTCTGTTCCATCTGCAGACCTTGTCAAACTGGTGTCTATTCATGAACATAACATCTGTAGGTTATATTGCTCAGGCAGTGTTTCCAAAGATTTTTTTTCAGTAGTGGTGGCAAAGTTAGCTTGGAGAGAAGGTCACTTCAGGTGTCTTTTTAAAAGGACATTCAACTCCAAATTGAATGGAAAGATATTGTTTTTCCTTTAAAATCATCATAACCTTTAGCCCAACTGATGAAACATAGCAGATTTAAATAAATAGGCGGAAGCCTGGCGTTGCCCATCTGCATTTAGCTCATTGAAAGAAAAACAGACTGAATACATCAAATTATTTAGATGATGGTAACATTTCTGGATAGATTGAGATGGTGAGTAGTTGCTGGTTGCTGACAAGCTGGTCTTGGGGCTGGCTGCCGATTTTGGCAACATGCTTTGTCGTGTCCGAGTGATCCGTATAACACCGGGGGAGCAGGAGAGGAGAAGATACTGTCTGGCGCAAATCGGGTTTTATGCTTGTTTTCGTGCCCAATGGTGATCTGCACAGCATCCATACTCACAGCCCTACTTCCTGCTGATTGCCCCAGGGAAGCCCTTAAGTCAGGGCTGACTCCATGGCAGCCATCTTGGATGAGTCGAGATATTTACATCCAAGCAGCACTCGATGTAGCCTGTTATGAGACACTGTAACAGCTGCCTCAGACCTAATGTATAGTATGACTGGTTATGGAAACTGGAAATGAACCAGATCGACATTGTTCATTCTCACAATGTAAAAATAAATAATTCCAAGATAATTCCTGCTACACCGGGAGCCTGGTGTAGAGGATTGTATACTGAACTCCATACAATTATACGCATATACTTTATTTGAGAAAACCCCAGGCCTTGTGACACCTGTGTTGGTTGTTATAATAATCATTTGTTTGTATTCCCATTAGTTTTTGTGAAAGCAGCAGCTATTCTTCCTGGGGTCCACAAAAAAAACACAAAACATGACATGTAACAAAACACTGATACACTGACAGATAAGAACAGTCACACAAACAGGACAACTAAACAAATCAATTGTGTATTAGTGTCTGTGTGTGTTTGTTACTGTGTGTGTCCCCTCACAGTGCCCGCCGTTCCATGAGATGTTGTTTAATCAATTTCTTAAAGGTAATTTAGCTGTTTGGGAGTGCCATGCGATTATGGCTCAGTATAATACTGTGCGTTGCCATTCATTTTTAGGGGACTTGGGGACTGTGAAGAGACCTCTGGTGGCATGTCTTGTGGGGTATGTATGGGTGGCTGAGCGGAATATTATTTGATTATACAGACAATCTGGAATTTCCATTACAGTAATCCTTATCATAAAAAAATAGAAGTGAATCAGTTAATCTCTCATCAACCCTCATCCAGGAAAGACTGGGATGCATGTTGTTGATGTTAGTTCTGTATGTGCAGTTAAGGGCAAGTCGTGCTACTCTGTTTTGAGCCAGCTGCAGCTTTGCTAGGTCTTTCTTTGCTACACTTCTCATCTTGATTACTGTCTGGTAATATGGACAAGACCAGAGCCTGAACAACTAGTACAGTTGATATGTGTCAAAAATGCAGAACACATTTTTAGAGCAGCAATACCCCCATCATCACACCAACATTGTCAATATGACTTGACCATGTTACATGACCATCTAATGTTATACCTAAGAGTTTAGCTTCCTCATTTTGTTGAATGGTCACACGCTTTATAGCCAACTCCAGTTGAGGTTAAGGACTTAAAGAATGTTTTGAACCAATAACTAAAAGCATTGTATTAGATGTATTTAAGACCATCTTTTTATTAAACACCCATTCTGATTCTGACTAACTCCTTATTTAGAATTTCAGTGAGCTCAATGGCTTTGGGTTATGACATTTAGAAGGTGGAATCATCTGTATACATAGTCATTCTAGCTTTCTAAGACCAGTGGCAAAACATTTGTAAAAATAGAGAAGAGTAATGGCCCAAGGCAAGTGTCTTGAGGGACATCACTCTGTACATATCTGATGTTAGAGAAGCTTCAATTGAAGAACACTTTGGGTTCTACTGGATAAACAACTCTCCAACCATGTAATGGCAGGTAATGTAAAGCCATAGTAAGTGAGTTTCTTCAAAAACAATTCATAATCAATAACTTCAAAGTCTGCACTGAACTCAAACAATACAGGTCCAACTATCGTCTTTTTATTTATTTATTTTAACCAATCGTCGGTCATCTGAGTCAGTTTAGTACAAGTTGAGTGCCCTTCTCTACATGCATGCCAAAGGTCAGTAGTTACCCTGTTCTCTGCAAAATAGGATTGTGCAGTATTCTCCATCAGTTAAGATAATCCAATAAGGAAGTGCCTCTTCTTTTGAAACCCTTCTGTTCCTATGCATGTCATGCCTCCATTTAAAGGGATATGAACCAGGTTCCTTTTTCTGTAGCTTCCCTAAGGTGTCAACAGTCTTTAGACATAGTTTCAGGCTTTTATATTGCGTAAGTGGAGAGGTGGGGGCTCTCAGAGTGAGTTTGTGCGCAATTGAGTAAAGCCGCCATTGTTCCTCCCGCTGTTATGGAAAAAGCTACACACTCGGTTGATATATTATCGAATATATATATTAAAAACTA
The DNA here is from genome assembly GCF_045791955.1 of Oncorhynchus clarkii lewisi. NCBI lineage: Eukaryota > Metazoa > Chordata > Actinopteri > Salmoniformes > Salmonidae > Oncorhynchus > Oncorhynchus clarkii. The sequence continues at coordinate 4,603,077 of NC_092176.1, read as the reverse complement.
CCTGAAGATTGATTATAAAAAACATTTGACATGTTTCTGTGGACATTATAGATATTATTTGGAATATACCTCTGCGTTGTGGTGACCGCTCTTTCCTGTGGATTTCTCAACATAACGTGACAAACAAACGTCTGTATTTTGGGTATAAAAATAATCTTTATGGAACAAAAGGAACATTTGCTGTGTAACTGGGAGTCTCGTGAGTGAAAACATCTGAAGATCATCAAAGGTAAATGGTTAATTTGAATGCTTTTCTGATTTTCGTGACCAAGCTTCCTGATGCTAAGTGTACATAATGCTATACTAGGCTATCGATAAACTTACACAAACACTTGGATTGCTTTCGCTGTAAAGCATCATTTCATAATCTGAGACAACAGGGTGATTAACAAAAGGCTTAGCTGTGTTTCGCAATATTGCACTTGTGATTCATGAATATTAATATTTGTTAGTAATATTATTTGACTGTTGCGCTATGCTATTCAGTGGTGGCTGACGAAAATGATCAGGGATGGGTAGCGTCAAGAAGTTAAGGGTTTTGCCTGCAATATCAGTTATACTCACAAACAATATTTTGACAGTTTTGGAGACTTTAGAGTGTTTTCTATCCTAATCTGTTTAGCATCTGGTCCTGAGAAATAGTGCCCCCTGGCTTCAAGAGGTTAACTATGAACAGGAACCAAACTAATTGAGTGGCTGTTAGAGCCAGCAAAGGGGTTTGACTATTTTTAGGCAGTGGAATTACTTTAGCTGCCTTCCACTCCTGTGGACACACACACTACTTTAGGCTTTGGTTAAAGATTTTGCAAATAGGGGTGGCAATACGGTCTGCAACCAGTCATACTAGCTTCCCATCAAGGTTCTCTACAGTATACCTGGTGGCTATCATTATTCAGGGATAACTATAGTTTTTCCAACTCTCTCACACTCAGTTGACCAAATTCTAAACAGCAATCCTTCTTTTTCATTATTAGATATTTTATTTAAAAAATATGATATTTCAGTTCTGAGTTTTTCCACTAATGAAATAGTCATTGAAATTATTAGCAATATCAACATGTTTTGTTATAAATGACACATCAACTTAAATGAATGATGGAGATGAATTGTAGAGCTATCTGACCTGAGTCTGAGAGGGTACATTATACATCGGGCTAGGGACTGCTTTTCATCCATAACTAGGGTACGGCAGGGCTCGGGTATCACAAAACGTATCACTAACATTTTTAAGCTGAGCAATTTGCTTTTACTCTGCTGTGCAGTACAGTAATATACAACTAAGATCATAACATTGTTTCAACCTCGTGATATATAAGACAGAGATTATTTCACAAAAAATTCTTCAGAGTGAAGAAAAGTATCTAAGAGCTAACTGCTCTCATCATTGAGCAGAGCAGCACACGTGGAGCCGTTGCTATGGATTTTCATAGACCCAGAGCCGCCACGAGCAGAGTGCAGGAGACAGAGAGGAGCAGGTAATTTATATACCAACAGAGGAAGATATTTCTGGTTTCGGGCCTGGCCTTAAATTTGGCAGAAGAAATTGGGCCTGGATAGGGTATGGGTAGGGCTCAGGCTTATTAAAAGAGAACACAAGATGGCGCCGATAGAGATGGCAGCTTCACTTCAAGTCCTTAAGAAACCGTGCAGTGTTTTGTTATTTTTTATATATTATTTCTTACGTTGTTAGCTCAGAAAACCTTGGTGTTAGTACATACAGCCAGGAAGAACTATTGGATATCAGAGAGACGTCAACTTATGAGCACAAACAGCACTACGACCAGGAATACGACTTTCCCAAAGCGGATCCTTTGTCTGCACCTCACCAGGGCATTTGAACTGATTCCAGAGGCCGACCCAAAACAATGCCGTCGGAGGAGAGGGTGCCTGAGCGGTCTTCTAGTGAGGCTTCGGATGAGTGTCCACCACCCACCGCTTCCGAGTATATTACTCGCTAAAGTCCAGTCCGTAGTTGACAAAGTTGACGAAATTAGGGCAAGAGCTTCTTTCCAAAGAGATATCCGGGATTGTAACATATTCTGTTTCACAGAGACATGGCTGGCTGGGGACATGCTGTCGGAATCCGTACAGCCAACGGGATTTTCAGCGCATCACACCGACAGGAACAAACATCTCTCTGGTAAGAAGAAGGGCGGGGGTGTATGTTTTTCATGATTAACAACTCATGGGGTAATTGTAACATACAAGAACTCAAGTCCTTTTGTTCACCTGACCTAGAATTCCTCACAATCCAATGCAGACCGTATTATCTCCCAGAGAGATAGCAGCTGTTTTTCAATCTCAAGGCTATCAGATTGTTTAACAGCCACCACTAGCACAGAGAGGTGGCTGCCTACCTACAGACTTGATATCATTGGACACTTTAATAAATGGAACACTAGTCACTTTAATAATGGCAATTTAATAATGTTTACATATATATATATACACGCCTAAGACAGCGCTACAGGGAGACAGGACAGACAGCTGATCGTCCTCGCAGTGGCAGACCACGTGTTACAAGACTTGCACAGGATCGGTACATCCGAACATCACACCTGCGAGACAGGTACAGGCTGGCAACAACAACTGCCCGAGTTACACCAGGAACACACAATCCCTCCATCAAGGCTCAGAGGGCTGAGAGAGGCTGGACTGAGGGCTTGTAGGCCTGTTCTAAGGCAGGTCCTCACCAGACATCACCAGCAACAATGTTGCCTATGGGCACAAACCCACCGTCGCTGGACCAGACAGGACTGGCAAAAAGTGCTCTTCACTGTCAAGTCGCAGTTTTGTCTCACCAGGGACGATGCTCAGATTCGCGTTTATTGTGGACGGAATAAGCGTTACACCGAGGCCTGTACTCTGAAGCGGGATCGATTTGGAGGGGGAGGGTGCGTCATGGTCTGGGGCGGTGTGTAACAACATCATCAGACTGCCTGCAATGACAAGAAGCTCAATCGCAACAACGTGTGTTACAGGGAAGACCTCCTCCTCCCTCATGTCGTACCCTTCCTGCAGGCTCATCCTGACATGACCCTCCAGCAAGACAATGCCGCCAGCCATACTGGTTGTTTTGTGTGTGATTTCCTGCAAGACAGGAATGTCAGTGTTCTGCCATGGACAGCGAAGAGCCCGGATCTCAATCGAATTGAGCACGTCTGGGACCTGTTGGATTGGATGGTGAGCCATTCCCCGCAGACATGTCCGGGAACTTGCAGGTGCCTTGGTAGAAGAGTGAGGTAACATCTCACAGCAAGAACTGGCAAATCTGGTGCAGTCTATGAGGATTGAGATGCATGGCAGTACTTACTGCATCTGGTGGCCACACCAGATACTGACTGTTACTTTTTATTTTGACCCCCCCCCCTTTGTTCAGGGACATGATCTCACATGTCTCAATTGATCTTGTTTTGTTCATACAAATATTTACACATGTTAAGTTTGCTGAAAATAAACACAGTTGACATTGAGGACGTTTCTTTTTTTGGATAAGGAGAAATGCAAAAAATGAGTGCAACAAGTTTGAAAGAAACAAGCTTTTTGTTGCATATAGAACATTCATGGGATTTTTCATTTCAGCTCATGAAACATGGGACCAACACTTCACATGTTGCATTTATATTTTTGTTCAGTGTAGATTAAACTATAGTAAATAAAGTACCAGTCAAAGTTTGGACACCTTCTCATTCACAGGTTTTTCTTTGTAGAATAATAGTAAAGACATCAAAACTCTAAAATATGCAATCACGAAGTAACCAAAAAAGTGTTAACCAATCAAAATATATTTGAGATTCTTCAAAGTAGCCACACTGTGCCTTGATGACAGATTTGCACATCCTTGGCATTCTCTCAACCAGCTTCATGGAGGTAGTCACCTGGAATGCGTTTTAATTAGCAGGTGTGCCTTGTTAAAAGTTAATGTGCTTGAGCCAAGGTAGGGATGGTATACAGAAGATAGCCCTATTTGGTAAAAGACCAAGTCCATATTATGTCAAAAACAGCTCAAATAAGCAGAGAGAAATGACAACCCACCATTACTTTACGACATGAATGTCAGTCAATAACTTTTAAAGTTTCAAGTGTTGTAGCAAAATCCATCAAGCACTAGGATGAAACTGGCTCTCATGAGGATCGCCACAGGAAAGGAAGACCTAGAGTTAAGCTTATTGGAGTTACCAGCCTCAGAAATCGGCAATTAACTGCACCTCAGATTGCAGCCCAAGTAAATACTTCACAGCGTGAATCAAGCCTTCATGGTCAAATTTCTGAAAAGAAACCACTACTAAAGGACACCAATAAGAAGAAGAGACTAGCTTAGGCCAAGAAACATGAGCAATAGACATTGGACCAAATTTGAGATTCTTGTTTCCAAACGCCGTGTCTTTGTGAGACGCAGAGTAGATGAATGGATGATCTCCACATGTGTGGTTCCCACCGTGAAGCATGGAGGAGGTGTGATGGTATGGGGTGCTTTGCTGGTGACACTGTCAGTGATTTATTTAGAATTCAGGGCAGACTTAACCAGCATGGCTATCCACAGCATTCTGCAGCGGTACACCATCCCATCTGGTTTGCTCTTAGTGGGAGAATAATTTGGTTTTCAACAGGGCAATGAAAGATTCTTATAATTCACAGCAGACATATCTCAAAGTTCTGCAAAGGACCACAGACAACACGCCTCTTTTAACAGGGACACAATCATGAAACAATAAGACACACCTGACTCCAATAACTGTCTCGTGGGTGGTCACTGCCGCCATCTGGTGCCAGGTAGCACCATGACAGTACCCCCCCACTCAAGGAGTGACTCCAGCTGCAGAGCCATTGCGACCACCACGTAGTTGATTGAAGTCTCTAACAAGACCTGGATCCAGGATGACCCGGGCAGGCACCCATGCCCGCCGCTCGAGAGACCTTCCAATACCGGAGGCCTTCCAATACCGTGCAACAAACTGGGGTCAGTCCGTGTTTTCGAAAGGCATGGATAATCATGAGATCAGAGGTCTCCTCTGCTGAACTTGGGTAAGGAGATGAAATGGGCTGCCTTGGAGAACAAAATGACGACCAACAGGATAGTGGTAAGCCCTTGAGATGGAGGTAACCCTGTGATAAAGTCTATAGACAGATGAGACCAGGGATGACTAGGGATGGGCAGAGGCTGGTGCAACCCAGCAGGTCGCTGACGTAAAGACTTGCTTTGGCCACATCTGGCCGCAACAAAGGATCTCACATCCTCCATCATGTTGGGCCACCAGAATTTCAGCCTCAGGAACTCGTGTCCAATTAACCCCTGGATGCCCATTTAATTTAGAGTAGTTCCCCCATTGTAGTACTCGGGACGAGCTGATTGCAGAATGTAAAGTATGTTAGTGGGTGACCCACCGGGGTCAGGTTCTCAGGTCTGGGCTTGTCGGACCGTGGTCTCAATATTCCATATCACAGAGGCCCGAATGTATGGGCTCGGGGTCCCTAGCCTCATTAGATACATTGTGTTGACGGGACAGGGCGTCTGCCTTCTGATTCTTGGATCCTGGGCGATAGGCTAGTGTTAAATCTAGCCTGTTAAAAAACAGAGCCCACAACCTCTTGGCTTCTTGAATGGACCAAGTTCTTATGGTGTGTGCAGATCACAAAAGGATGAGACCAGTGTCTCCACCCCTCAAGAGCCCACTTAATTGCCAAGAGCTCCCAGTTGCATACATCGTAGTTGCATTACGCTGCGGGTAGTAACAGACGGTGACTGGATAGCCGGGAGGAAACTGCACAGCTCGTCAGGGTCTTGCTTTGGCCTGGCGAGCCCTGGCGTTTCCCGACAGCTCTGGGCTGGTAGCACAGAGATGGCAGAGACCTCTGCAGTAGAGGCAGAGGCCTTAGCGCATTCACCTGTCACGCTTCTGTGGGCTCAGACGTGTGCGACCCAGCTATATGGGATCCTCCATGCTGGTCTCGGTGGGCTTGGGGTGATCAGGAAACCGGAACGCTGGAGTGGTGTCAAAAGGGCGCTGTCTCACCCGTTCCCGGATGTGATTATCCATCCTGATTGCCAGCATTATCAGGGACTCAAGGTCCTCCCCCAGTTCCCGAGTGGCCAGTTCATCTTCGATGGAGTGCCTCCATATTCTACCCACTCTCAGTAGCGTGGAACACAATGGCGAATCAGCCACTGGTCTGGCCCCTTGGCGGAGTTTGAACACTCGGCTGGCCACTTCTCGTCCGCCGACTGGGTGGTCCAACACTCATCGCAGCTCGGCAGTGAAGGCTACTATGGATCTGCAAGATGGTGGCTGCTGTTCCCACACCACCGTTGTCCACACCAGGGCCTTGCCAAGAGTAGAGAGATGATGTAGGCGATTATGTCCCAATCAGTGTGGAACAAAGATTACTGTAGCTCGAACACCAGAGAACACTGAGTGAGGAACCCCTTGCATCTTCTCGGGTGGTAGTCATACCACTCGAGGGCTGGGACCTTGGGTTCCCTGTGCAGGTTCCCTGAAGGAACCATGACAATGAGACCTGGGCATTGTCTCCTCCTGGGTTGGAGGAAGCAAGTACCCGAAGGATCACCTTGATTTGGGAGAGCTGTTCTTGCTGCTGTCCTAACAGTGCTTGGTGGGCAACCACATTCCGGATCTGGGTGATCTCTGCTGGATCCAAGTTGTGGCAGAAGCTTGCTGTCACCTGGTAAGGTTGGACCCAGGTGCAGAGAAGAGAGCAGATGCCAGGAGGAACCATGACACAAAGCTGTCAAGGCAAAGGGTGGCTACTTCGAAGAATCTCCAATTTAAAACATATTTTAACATTATTTTGCTTAGTAAATGTTATTTCTTAGTTTTGATGTCTTCACTATTATTCTACAATGTAGAAAACACAAAAAGTAACAAAAAACCATTGAATGAGTAGGCCTATCCAAACTTTAAATTGGTAGTGTATATTCACCCTCCAAATAAACACAAAGTTTTGCAATGAAGATCTACAATAGCCTCAACAGCACAATCTAATATAGCACCATAGTGTAGCCGGAGTACAGATAATATCCGTCCTCCTCTGGTTACATTGACTTCAAAACAAATCCTATGTTGGCTCATGCTTCTCACCCAATTCCATTGAGACAGAAATTATGACAACTTCCGGAGGATGTCATCTAACCTATCAGAGCTCTTGCTGATTTGTTGTTGACCCAATCAAAGGATCAGAGATCAAATCTATCACTGAAAGCATACACTTCAGCTAGCTAGCACTACAGTGCATAAAATGTGGTGAGTAGTTTGCACAAAGAAGGAGAAAGACAATAGTTGAACAATTTTGAACAAATTAATTTGAAGCAAAACAGAATGCAAGAGCTAGCTTTATTTCGTTCACTTTCACTCACCTAGCTAGCGAAGGCACCTAGCAAGTTTAGCCTACTCAAACACCTGACTTAAAACATGCTATGTTAGCTAGCTGGCTGTGGATTTCCAAAACTGGAACTCTTCCAAGTCAATGTAAGCTTTATGTTTTATGAATTTATTGCCACTGGAGCCTGCTTGTGTAACTGCTAGCTGCACACTGTACTGTATGATTGTAGCGGGTTTATTAACGAGTTAGTTCTAGTAGCTAGCTATGTTAACTATGACGTTAGCTAATATGGTGACAAAAATGTATGCCCTGTGTAGTGGTTAGCGGTTATGGTATGAAAGTTTGGCTTGGAACGTTTTTTTGCCTGGTCACAGACAGCTGTTGTATTGTGCACGGAAGTCCACGCGCAAAAGGGAAAATGGTGTAGATGCAAGAAGGAATTATACAATGAGCAAATGTTCATGCTGTTTGTATGCGGCTGCTATGATAGTGAACTGTGTATTCATTCTGCTGATTTTTCTTTTCTTAAACGGAAGTAAACGGGATTAAAAATACCTGAATTTGTCCAATAGAAACTCTCGTTTGCAAGTGTTGGACTAATGATTACATCTTAGGTCAGCTAGAAGCAGGCAAGTGTGCAAGGCGGTATTGAATGTGTCACCTACATTGTGAACTTACATTCATAGGCTAGGTTGTAGCATGCTCATGATGTGTGTAGGTAAATGTGAGTATCATGTAGTAACCCAAAACCTATAGATGTTACTTTAAGCTGGGTGAATAGAATATGAATGACACTCATCCAATATGTTGTAATAGAAGTAAGGCCAAGCTCATAGAAAAAAATATACAGTGCCTTGCGAAAGTATTCGGCCCCCTTGAACTTTGCGACCTTTTGCCACATTTCAGGCTTCAAACATAAAGATATAAAACTGTATTTTTTTGTGAAGAATCAACAACAAGTGGGACACAATCATGAAGTGGAACGACATTTATTGGATATTTCAAACTTTTTTAACAAATCAAAAACTGAAAAATTGGGCGTGCAAAATTATTCAGCCCCTTTACTTTCAGTGCAGCAAACTCTCTCCAGAAGTTCAGTGAGGATCTCTGAATGATCCAATGTTGACCTAAATGACTAATGATGATAAATACAATCCACCTGTGTGTAATCAAGTCTCCGTATAAATGCACCTGCACAGTGATAGTCTCAGAGGTCCGTTAAAAGCGCAGAGAGCATCATGAAGAACAAGGAACACACCAGGCAGGTCCGAGATACTGTTGTGAAGAAGTTTAAAGCCGGATTTGGATACAAAAAGATTTCCCAAGCTTTAAACATCCCAAGGAGCACTGTGCAAGCGATAATATTGAAATGGAAGGAGTATCAGACCACTGCAAATCTACCAAGACCTGGCCGTCCCTCTAAATCTTCAGCTCATACAAGGAGAAGACTGATCAGAGATGCAGCCAAGAGGCCCATGATCACTCTGGATGAACTGCAGAGATCTACAGCTGAGGTGGGAGACTCTGTCCATAGGACAACAATCAGTCGTATATTGCACAAATCTGGCCTTTATGGAAGAGTGGCAAGAAGAAAGCCATTTCTTAAAGATATCCATAAAAAGTGTCGTTTAAAGTTTGCCACAAGCCACCTGGGAGACACACCAAACATGTGGAAGAAGGTGCTCTGGTCAGATGAAACCAAAATTGAACTTTTTGGCAACAATGCAAAACGTTATGTTTGGCGTAAAAGCAACACCCTGAACACACCATCCCCACTGTCAAACATGGTGGTGGCAGCATCATGGTTTGGGCCTGCTTTTCTTCAGCAGGGACAGGGAAGATGGTTAAAATTGATGGGAAGATGGATGGAGCCAAATACAGGACCATTCTGGAAGAAAACCTGATGGAGTCTGCAAAAGACCTGAGACTGGGACGGAGATTTGTCTTCCAACAAGACAATGATCCAAGACATAAAGCAAAATCTACAATGGAATGGTTCAAAAATAAACATATCCAGGTGTTAGAATGGCCAAGTCAAAGTCCAGACCTGAATCCAATCGAGAATCTGTGGAAAGAACTGAAAACTGCTGTTCACAAATGCTCTCCATCCAACCTCACTGAGCTCGAGCTGTTTTGCAAGGAGGAATGGGAAAAAATGTCAGTCTCTCGATGTGCAAAACTGATAGAGACATACCCCAAGCGACTTACAGCTGTAATCGCAGCAAAAGGTGGCGCTACAAAGTATTGACTTAAGGGGGCTGAATAATTTTGCACGCCCAATTTTTCAGTTTTTGATTTGTTAAAAAAGTTTGAAATATCCAATAAATGTCGTTCCACTTCATGATTGTGTCCCACTTGTTGTTGATTCTTCACAAAAAAATACAGTTTTATATCTTTGTTTGAAGCCTGAAATGTGGCAAAAGGTCGCAAAGTTCAAGGGGGCCGAATACTTTCGCAAGGCACTGTATATATTGTCCTGCTTAATTTTAAATGGCACCATCCTCCACTGCTTGAAAGTCAGGACAATCTTTGTCCTGCAAAGAACATTTTTATAGTTGAAAAAAAATATTTTGTAAGCATAGGCATTTATAATTAAATGTGGAGTGGAGCTTGTAGTTATGTGACAACATCACATGAACAACATACCTTCAAAGTATTCAGCAATCATAATTCATTTGAAAAATACAGTTCCTCTAATCATTTGTCAGAATAAAGAAAGTTTGACAAAAGTCTACGGACAAAAATGTTGTCAATCTTTAGAAAATGCCTCCTATATCTACCGTTTGCATTACACATGTCGCATCGATTTTTTGGGGGCGATATTGCTTTTGTCGAATATACCTGGGTCAATGGAAACCTTGGCTAGTGTTTCATGGAGCTATCTGCTGGTCATTACGTTACACTGCACTCCCTGCCACAAGGATGAACATTTGAGGCAGTGTTAACAACATCAGGAGATTATTTTAGGATATGTTTTTTGTCATGAATCTAATCGTCTCACACTGATCATTTATATATCTTCTCACACTGATCGTTTATATAATGTTAGGGGAATATATGCATATAAATTCTCAGTCTGTGTGTTACGGATACAGTTATCCTGTGTGTGTGTGTGTATCCTGTGTGTTTTCTTTTCTCTCCTTCTCCCCTCACAGGTGAAAATCATCACTCCCCAATCAGTCAACAATCAACCCATCAATCAGAAGACACACCTCCTCCTGTTTTCTACCCTATCACAGTTCCTTCCCCATGGTTTAAAAACCCCATCATTTGTTTGCTCAAGAGCTCTCAATCTCTTTGTAAATGCCATGTTGGTAGATCTCTGTTCGTCATAGAATTCAGGAGCTCAATCTCTTTGTAATGCCATGTTGGTAGATCTCTGTTCTTCATAGATTTCAGTAGCTCAATCTTGGGTCCAGCTCAGCCCCTTTTCCTGCTCCCCCCCATTACCGTGTGTTTATCAAATAAACCTTGAGTTTGACGGTAGATTTCAGTGGTCCTGGTTATTACGTTCACACTTTTACTTTGTCACAATTATAATTTGCATGAGTTGTTACGCGTCTCATTACCATCCCCCCTAGACTGTCGGGCCAAAAGGGATTCGTAACATAAGTGGAGCCTCATCCGGGATCTGTCTTTACTGACACCCATGCTGCTAATGACCTTGGCTGACCATTATTCAGTATCGATTCCACAGAATGTAGTTAAGTCGGAGGTTAAAAAGCTGGTGTTAAATGTATTGTTGGAAGAGCAAGTGCTTGTGTTACCGCTGCCTGAGCATACTACCCCTATAGGGGATGTTGCTGCTCCTGTAAGCCCATTGGTGTCTGATAATGAGGGCGAGGCTAAAACACCAGCCACATTGTCCCATTTTGTTCCACTCTCCCCAATGTCAAACGGTGATGCCAGGAGGGATGTCCGTTTAGCACAGTTACAACTAGAGGTGGAAGAGAGAGCCCAAATTAGGCGAGAGACTCTCCAGTTGGAGATGTGTAAAATTGAGGCAGAAAGAGAACAACGGCATTTAGATTTGGAGATGTGTAAAATTGAGGCAGAAAAAGAACGAGAACGAGAACAGAGGCAGATGACGTTTAAAATGCGCCAGATGGAACTGGAGGCAGAGACAGCAAGGCTAGCCTTCGTTCCTGCTGTCACTGTTAGTGAGTCATCCTCACCAGCTGTGTCCTCAAACACGTTTGACATTAGTAGGCAGATTGCCTTAGTACCTTTGTTCAGAGAGTCCGAGGTTGACTCCTATTTTTGTGTATTTGAGCGTATAGCCGTAGCATTGAAGTGGCCTGAAGAGATATGGTGCCTATTACTTCAGTGTAAATTAACTGGTAAAGCCCAAGAGGTTTTGTCAGCGCTACCTCTAGAGGACAGTTTGAATTATGAAGTGGTCAAAGCTACTGTTCTTCGTGCCTATGAGCTTGTGCCTGAGGCATACCGACAGAGATTTAGGTCTCATAGAAAGTCTTCTAGTAAGACTTATGTGGAATTTGCTAGAGACAAGGGAAATCTGTTTTTTTTTTTTTTTTTTTTTTATTTTTTTTTTACCTTTATTTAGCCAGGCAAGTCAGTTAAGAACAAATTCTTATTTTCAATGACGGCCTGGGAACAGTGGGTTAACTGCCTGTTCAGGGGCAGAACGACAGATTTGTACCTTGTCAGCTCGGGGGTTTGAACTCGCAACCTTCCGGTTACAAGTCCAATGCTCTAACCACTAGGCTACCCTGCCGCCCCGGGCATTGATAAATGGCATGCTGCTAGTAAGGTAACTGATTTCAACTCTCTCCGGGAGTTAATCTTGTTGGAAGAGTTTAAAAATTGCTTACCCGAACGCATTGTAGTTTACCTAAACGAACAGAAAGTATCCTCCCTGGCAGAAGCGTCTGTGTTGGCAGACGAGTTTGTGTTTACGCACAAGAGTGTGTTTTCGGCTCAAACTGAGAGTAGAACCACTGAGTTTCCTACCTTTAGCCCTAGTCGGCCAGCAGTAGTATATCAAGCACGCCAGAAGAATGAGCGTTCCTGTTTCTATTGTCATAAAGTGGGACATATGATTAATGATTGCTTCATGCTTAAACGCAAACAAGGATGCCTCTTCGTGCCAAGCCGCCAACAGGTGTTGCTCTAATTCGTACGGTTGTGAGGTCTGCAACAAAACAGGTGCCTCAGGGTAACTGTAGTTTGAAAGTCACAGTCCCCGACCGCAGTTATGAACCATTCATTTCCGAGGGGTTTGTGTCCCTAACGAATGACGGAGCGTCTCAGCGTCCGGTTAAAATCCTTAGAGATACTGGTGCGGCGCAGTCGTTTTATATTGTCTGATGTGTTGCCCTTATCTGACGATACATACTGTGGTTCCAGTGTGTTAGTGCAGGGTATTGAAATGGGTTTTGTCCCCGTGCCGTTGCACTTTGTGAAAGTACACTGAGTTAATCAGTGGAATATTCAGAGTGGGGGTACGTCCTATGTTGCCAGTGAAAGGTGTGACCTTTATAATGGGTAACGATATTGCCGGAGGAAAGGTAGTACCCGTATTGGAAGTATTGGATAAAAGTGACCACTCTCTCTCGAATGAGTTGGCACAGAGTTATCCACATGTGTTCCCCGCTTGTGCTGTCACTCGTGCTCAGGCACTACAAGAGGGTGACGTGATAGATTTGTTGAACACTGTTCTGTTCAAAGAGGATGATTAAGAGGATGGATTGTGTGATACCTCTGAGAAGTTGATCACCTCTGACAAACAGCCCAGGAAAGAATTAAAGAACGTTGAACTTATTGCTGATGCAATACAGTTACCAGTCACTCGTGAGCAGCTGATTGCTAACCAAAAGGTTGACAACAAACTTGCTAAATGTTTTACTAGTGTTGTCTCATTGGAAGAGGTGAAGAAGAAGAATGTGGCTTACTTCATTGATGGTAATCTCCTCATGCGTAAATGGAAATCCCATGTTGACGCGGGTGGAGATTGGAATGCTGTTTACCAAATAGTGATTCCTACAGCCTTTCGACAAAATGTGTTATCCCTTGCTCATGATCACCAGTGGTCTGGTCATTTAGGAATTACAAAGACGTATGATCGGATCCTTCGACATTTCTTTTGGCCGGGTTTAAAACAAGATGTGGCGCAGTTCTGTCGGACATGCCACACCTGTCAGATAACAGGAAAACCAAATCAGGTTATTCCTCCTGCTCCTCTTTGTCCCATACCTGTCATAGGTGAACCATTTGAGCATGTGGTGGTTGATTGTGTCGGACCGTTACCGAAGACAAAATCGGGTAACCAGTTTTTGTTAACGATATTGTGTATGGCTACAAGACACCCCGAGGCTATTCCTCTGAGAAGGATTACAGCTCCGATAATGAGTAAAGCCTTAATAAAATTCTTCACGACATTCGGGTTACCTAAGGTGGTACAAAGCGATCAAGGTACCAATTTCCTATCCAAGCTCTTCAAGCAGGTGTTGAAATCCTTATCAATTACGCACCGTGTGTCAAGCGCCTATCACCCAGAGTCTCAGGGTGCGCTTGAAAGATGGCATCAGACACTGAAGTCTATGCTACGTAAATATTGTTTGGAATCTGAGAAAGATTGGGATGAGGGAGTTCCTCTAGTTTTGTTTGCTGCTCGTGAAACTGTGCAGGAGTCCCTAGGTTTCAGCCCTGCTGAACTAGTGTTTGGTCACACAGTAAGAGGACCAATGAAAGTCCTTAAAGAACAGTTCTTGTCCCAAGAGTTGTGTACCAGAGATGAGAATGTGTTGGACTATGTTAGTCGCTTTCGTGAGCGCCTACACCAAGCTTGTGCTCTTGCAAAGGAAGCTCTGTCTTCCTCACAGGGGAGCATGAAAAGACACTATGATAAAGAGGCTGTTTCTCGTCCACTACAGCCAGGTGACCAAGTACTGGTGTAATTACCTGTTCCAGGATCTTCACTGTCAGCTCGTTTCTCTGGTCCTTATTTAATTGAAAAGAAAATAAGTGAAACTGACTATGTGCTTCAAACTCCTGATAGACAACGCCAATCCCGTGTGTGTCACATTAACATGTTGAAAGCTTACCATACCCGACCCATCACACAGTTAGATAGTTCAAAAACTGAGGAAGGTACGGCAGTCTCCTCTGCTACTACTGCGATGATAGTGGACTGTCATATTGATGATGTAGATGGATTGGAGTTGTGCAATACTCAACAGCAGTGTGTTAGATTGCCCAACTCAGAAATGCTGCTGTCTATCCAGTCAGGTCTGGTTCATTTAACGGATGGACAGGCCAATGATATTGTGAGGCTACTACACAGTTTTCCATGTCTCTTTAATGACGTTCCTACTCGCACAAATGTGTTGGAACATGACATTAATGTTGGAAATGCTACACCTATCAAGCAACACCCATATCGTATCAACGCTTCAAAGAGGAAGATAATGAGGGATGAGGTGAAATATTTGTTGGAGAATGACCTGGCTACGCCAAGTTCCAGCCCTTGGAGTTCTCCTTGCATTCTGGTTCCTAAACCTGATGGTACGTCCAGGTTATGTACGGATTATCGAAAGGTAAATTCTGTCACAATGCCAGATTCGTTCCCGTTACCCAGACTGGACGACTGTATCGACACTATTGGTGCTGCTAAGTATGTAACCAAGTTGGACCTCTTAAAAGGTTACTGGCAGGTTCCGTTAACTTCACGTGCTTCAGAGATTTCTGCCTTTGTGACCCCAGACAACTTCCTACAGTACTCAGTCATAGCTTTTGGGATGCGAAATGCACCAGCCACTTTCCAACGACTGGTTAACTCCGTATTAGCTGGTGTTCCTAATTGTAGTGCATACCTTGATGACCTAGTGATTTATTCGTCTGAGTGGTCAGATCATGTTGACTTGCTAAGGGTAGTATGTGAACGGTTGGCAGCTGCTTCTCTAACCCTGAACTTGGCAAAGTGTGAGTTTGGGAAGGCTACTGTTACCTATCTCGGTAAAGAGGTTGGCCATGGACAGGTGCGCCCTGTTGATGCCAAGGTCTTGGCTATAAATGCATTCCCTGCACCTACCACTAGACGAGAGCTACGCCGCTTTTTAGGGATGGTTGGCTACTACCGTAGCTTCTGTAAAAATGTCTCTGCGGTAGTTGCTCCATTGACCGATTTGCTTAGTCCGGCTAGACCATTTGTGTGGTCCCCTGAATGTAAGAACGCTTTTGAATCTGCGAAAGCACTCTTATGTAGTACACCTGCTCCGGATTTTGAACAACCATTCAAACTTGAGGTAGATGCTAGTGCCAGAGGTGCTGGTGCTGTTCTACTGCAGCAGGACAAGAGTGGAGTGGATCATCCCGTTTGTTATTTTTCCCGTAAATTTAATAAATGTCAAACAAACTATGCGACAATAGAACAAGAAGCTCTTGCTTTGTTGTTGGCTCTGCAATACTTTGAAGTATACATTGGTTCCAGTGCCCTACCAGTGATTGCGTATACTGACCATAACCCCTTAGTTTTTCTCCACCGAATGTACAACCAGAACCAGCGCCTTATGCGTTGGGCGCTGATTGTACAAAATTATAATTTGGAGATCCGCCACAAAAAGGGTTCAGATAATGTGTTGGCAGATGCTTTGTCTCGTGTGTAATGATTTTTGTATGTTTTGGTTGACTTTGTTATTGTTGTGACTATTCATGGTAATACTGTGGTCGCAACCACTAGGGTTGCTCTTTTAAGGGTGGGAGTGTTACGGATACAGTTATCCTGTGTGTGTGTATCCTGTGTGTTTTCTTTTCTCTCCTTCTCCCCTCACAGGTGAAAATCATCACTCCCCAATCAGTCAACAATCAACCCATCAATCAGAAGACACACCTCCTCCTGTTTCCTACCCTATCACAGTTCCTTCCCCATGGTTTAAAAACCCCATCATTTGTTTGCTCAAGAGCTCTCAATCTCTTTGTAAATGCCATGTTGGTAGATCTCTGTTCTTCATAGATTTCAGTAGCTCAATCTCTTTGTAATGCCATGTTGGTAGATCTCTGTTCTTCATAGATTTCAGTAGCTCAATCTCTTTGTAAATGCCATGTTTGTAGATCTCTGTTCTTCATAGATTTCAGTAGCTCAATCTCTCTGTAAATGCCATGTATGTAGAGCTCTCTGTTTCACTGTCTCTTTGTGTATTAACCTCTTTTGTTTGAGCACCTCCATATCACTTTGTCATCTCCTGTGAGTATTGTTTTTGCTTATGGTGTTTGCTGGTGGGAAAAGGGGGAAACCAAGACAAGTCGCCCATGGGCATACACTACCCGTAGGTAAACTTTGTTAAACACACTAGTTAGAACTGGGCGGACCACCCGCTGTATTTTTGGTTAGTTAGCTGTTGTTAAAGTAGGCTAGTCTAGCTTAGGGGTGTTTTTGCATATTTGTTTCTTTCCTTGGGTCCAGCTCAGCCCCTTTTCCTGCTCCCCCCCATTACCGTGTGTTTATCAAATAAACCTTGAGTTTGACGGTAGATTTCAGTGGTCCTGGTTATTACGTTCACACTTTTACTTTGTCACAATTATAATTTGCATGAGTTATGTTACGCGTCTCATTACCATCCCCCCTAGACTGTCGGGCCAAAAGGGATTCATAACACTGTTAGCATTGTTCTCCTATAATATAAAAAGCAGAACATGATTTGTATTAGGGCTTAATGATATGTGGACATTAATGAAACTGGACTGCAATGCAGACCAATTCAGAATAGAGTTGGATGGACTAAGGTTTGTGAACAAGGGAGACAGCCCCCCCTGCTGGCTTTCTTGGGGTTACACGTGGTAAAAAGAGAAATGTAGATTGACTCAGCCCAGAAACAGCTGCTAATTTTAAAATGTTAACACACTTTGTAAGCAGATTATTGATCATCACATGATCATATGCTATCCAAGAAGCAGGCATTGCAGTTAAAGGGGTGTAAAATCAGGGAATAATTAAAAACACATCCTTCATTGGATATTGATTTTAGACTCTTCTCTCTCTCATTGGGGGCTAAAACTGTGTTGCCTTCCCCATTTTAATTTCAGATTAAGAGAACACATGATTTATAAAACCCAGCACCAAATAATCATTTTTTTCTCCCCCTCCTCGTCACTACTCCATCCATCTTGGTAACTAGGTATAGGGGTGGTCAAGCCCCATAGAAACATCTGTCACACCCCCGGCCACTAAGGAAGAAAAAAAAGTGCCATGAGACGGGGGTCAACGTACATAACCAATCATAGCTCATTAAAGCCAACACTAAGGAGGAGGGTAGGCTGCATTATGTATAATGTGTCTTAATCTGTTTTCTAGTACTGTCTTTTCCTACTTGAAGTGCAGTCTGTCTTCCCAGTAACTTACTTGGTGTGTGGACTCCTGATTTCTCATAACTTGCAGTTGATTGTTGACACATAAACCAGGATAAGGGGCAGGTCAATTTGTGACTGATGTTGTTTTGGTAATCAGTGGGTATGTTGGTTTCACCTCTTTACTGGGTATATAACCAGCTTCTCAGGCTCTATGTCAGTTTCCTTCAATCTATAGCCAGAGGACTCCTGTTATCTCCAGGAGTTATAAGTCTAATTTTTGTCTTAATCTGTTGTCTAATACTGTCTTTTTGCTAGCTAAGGCAATCGACTTTAAGAGTTGTCTGTCTTCCCAGTAGCCTACTTGCTGTGTGCTCATAACTTGCAGTTGATTGTTGACCAGGATTAAAGGGCAAGGAAATTTGTGACTGTTGCTGTATTGGAACGGGAGTGGTTTCTCCCCTCTCCTAGGCAATCAGCAATTAGTACCGGGAGGTGTGATATTCACCTCTACTAGGCATTTCGCAATTACTCTTAGTACTTCAATCTCCCCTGTTTTCTCAGTTGTTTGTGTCAGCGGTGGTCTTGTCGCCAAAACTAAGACGGTTCTTTCGAGTTCATCTTCGGAGTTATTTGAGAAAGGAAAGAGATGAAGGCTCCTCTCTCACTTGAGTAACTTACCTAGTTATTTTCAGATATAATTGTGCTCTTTTAATGCTTTGTCAACAATCAATGTGTTTTCTATACTTGTTTGCTCCTTACCCTGTAGGCTTTACAGACGCTCTTCACCCCTTAGCTAGAACCCTTCTAATTTGTGTACCCTGTGCAAACAACCCATGTGGAATTCCTAGACTCCGTCAGCATTTGGAACTGCCAATCTGCCGTCAAAAATGCTGAGTTCATCTCAGTCTGTGCTGCCCTTCAATTTCAAATGGAGGCATGGATCCCCGAAGAGAATACTGCTACTCCAGTGCCATCTGACTACGTGTTCGCTCATAGTCCGAGAGCTTCAGGTCATCGCAGTGGTGGCACAGGGCTACTCCTTTCTCCTTAGTGGAGATTTTCTCTTTTCTCCACCACACCGGCCAATCTAATTTGAATTCCATACTGTCACTTGTCCATTCAAGCTTAACATTGTTGTCATCGATCGCCCACCAGGTGCTTCCCTCCATGATCCTCCACCCCTCCTCCTCCGTATTTGTGGACGACTTTGTCAACCACTTTGAGAAGAAGGTTGACCTCCGCTCCTCATTCTCTCAGCCTATAGAATCTTGCTGGTCCCACTCATACAGAACTACACTACTCCTTGCCTCTTTCTCCCCTCTCTCGTGCAAAAATTCTGAAACTAAAGATGTCCGGACGACCGACAACCACCCCCTCCTCCCTTCTCCAGACCTTCTCCGGAGACCGCATAAACTCATGGGTCCCCTCTGACTTCAAAAAAGGCCAGTCACTCCCCTCAAAAACAACAGCACTCAACCCCTCTGATGTCAAACTACAGACCGGTATTCCTTAATTTTCTGACCAACCCTCACGCTATCTTTCTCAGATCTTCTTGGGCCTAACCAGTCAGGCTTCAAGACGGGTCACTCAACCAAGACTGCTCTCCTCTGTGTCACACAAGCTCTCCGCACTGCCAAAGCTGACTCTCTCCTCTATTCTCATTCTCCTAGATCAATCCGCTGCCTTTCTTCACCGTGAACCATCAGATCCTCCACGCCACCCTCTCAGGGCTGGGTTTCTCAGGCTCTGCACACTCTTGGATTGCAGGCCTTCCAGGTGATGTGGAGAGGATCTGTGTCTGCACCACATACTCTCACTACTGGTGTCCCCCAGGGCACAGTTCTAGGCCCTTTCCTCTTCACTCTATACACAGTCACTTGGCTCGGTCAACATGGTGTTCCCTAGCGTTGCTAAGCAGATGATGCTCTACTACCCGCTTGCTTGTTCTATCAAACCCCTGTAACTCCGCACATTGCACCAGTTGAAGCTTGCATCACAAAATAAACACAACATGCAACAATTAAAGATTTTACTGAGTTAAAGTTCATAAGGAAATCAGTCAATTCAAAAATTAATTAGGCCATAATCTATGGATTTCATAACACTGGGAATACAGATATGCATCTGTTAGTCAGAGATACCTAAAGAAAAAGAGGGAGTGGATCAGGGCAGGTGTGACCATAATTTGCCTCATGCAGCGCAACACATCTCCTTCGCATTGAGTTGATCAGGCTGTTGCTTGAGGCCTGTGGAATGTTGGCCCTCTCCTCTTCAATGGCTGTGCAAAGTTGCTGCATATTGTCGGAAACTGGAACACGCTGTCGTATACATTGATCCAAAGCATCCCAAAATGCTCTATGGGTGACTACGTAGGCCATGGAAGAACTGGGACATGTTCAGCTTCCAGGAATTGTGTACAGATCCTTGCGACATGGGGCCATGCATTATCATGCTGAAACATGAGGTGATGGTGGCGGAGGAATGGCACGACAATGGGCCTAGGATCTCTTCACGGTATTTGAGCATTCAAATTGCCATGGATAAAGTTCAATTGTGTTAGTTATCCATAGCTTATGCATGCCCATACCATAACCCAACTGCGGGTCACTGTTCACAACGTTGACATCAGCAAACCGCTTGCCAGCACAACACCATGCACGTGTTCTGAGGCCGGTTGAATGTACTGTGAATTCCCTAAAACGAATGTTGGAGGCATATAGAAATTAACATTAAAAACTCTGGTTGACATTCCTGCAGTCAGCATGCCAATTTTATGATCTGTGGCAACTGCACATTTTAGAGTGACCGTTTGTCTCCAGCACAAGGTGCACCTGTGTAATGATCACGCTATTTAATAATCTTATTTATATGCCACACCTGTCAGATGGAGGTTTATCTTGGCAAAGGAGAAATGCAAACACTATGTGCTCACAACTTTTCAGCTCATCAAACATGGGACCAACACTTAACATTTTACATTTTTGTTCAGTGTACTTGACTATGGAGAAGCAAAAGGAATTGCCCCTCACTACCTTCAGGCTATGCTCAAACCCTACACCCCAACCCAAGTACTATGTTCTGGTATCTTGGCCCGCTTAGCCCAGTCAAAACCCTTCTGTACTGGCACTCCAATGGTGGAACCAGCTTCCCCCTGAAGCTAGGATAGCAGAGTCCCTGCCCATCTTCCGAAAACATCTGAAACCCTACCTCTTCAAGAAGTATATATTTTTTTCAAAATGAGCCACGGAAAAAGATAGGAAACTTCTCGCTAGCCATGATTGGCTGAGATAATGAATGGGCTGGACACGCCGAGTTCAGATTGGTCTGCCATGCACAGTTCTGTCTATAACCTGAGCTGCGAAGTAAGTGTATGTAATACTTTCTAATGCAGCTTTTTTGAAAGGTGCTCAACACTTTCTGGAGGACCGAGTTTTGAAATCAGTGGAATGTCCGATAGAAGCAGAGTATGATAGCTAATGAGATGGTGCATATTCTAGTGTTAGATTACAACTATGTGGAGGGAGTCAAAGAGAACATGTCATTTGTCTGTTGTATAAAACACCTGTCTCCGGATTACATCTTAAAACTAAGGGCAACCATGGCAACCTTGACAGAGGGAGAAGAGATCGTCCATGTATTCGGGTAAGAGTCTAGCTAGCTATATTTTCAAATATTATTTTGTCGGAAAGTCGTTTTCATTGCAAGTTAAAGTGTACTGTTAGCTAGCTGTCTGGCTTGCATGCTAGATAGCATTATGTGTATGATCCGTGTAGAAATGTTATACTAGCATTGCTAGTAATAGCTTAATGTTGGCTAGCTAACATTGAACCTAGTTGGTTAGTTTTAGTTTCCAGCAGGGTAGTAATGTTATGAGTTGAGATTATGGTTCACTGTTCAGCTACATGTCTAAATACTCCATAATGCAAGGTACCATTTCACTGTACCGTTTCCACCTTCTGTATCCTGTGCATTCGTTATTATTAGTTCCAACAAACTTAATGCACCAAGTAGTACAGGTCTGTCAGTTCCTCCGTTGGATTAGTTCCGTTTAGTTCGTATGTTGAGTTGAATCAAATGTAAAAAAAAAAACGATGTCAGCCGATGTCAAAGTGTTGTACAGAAACCCAGCCTAAACAGCAAGCAATGCAGTTGTAGAAGCACAATGGCTAGGAAAAACTCCCTAGAAAGGCAGGAACCTAGGAAGAAAATTAAAAAGAGGAACCAGGCTATGAGGGGTGGCCAATTCTCTTCTGGCTGTGCTGGGTGGAGATTATAAGAGTACATGGCCAAGATGTTCAAACATTCATAGATGACCAGCAGGGTCAAATAATAAATGGTTGTAGAGGGTGCAAAAGGTCAGCACCTCAGGAGTAAATGTCAATTGGCTTTTCATAGCTGATCATTCAGAGTTAGAGACAGCAGGTGCGGTAGAGAGAGTCGAAAACTGCAGGTCAGGGACAAGGTAGCAGGTCCGGTGAACAGGTCAGTGTTCCATAGACGCAATCTCCACTGTGGAGCCTTTGCAGCTCCTTCACGGTTGTCTTTGGTCTCTTTGTTGCCACTCTGATTAATGCCCTCCTTGCCTGGTCTGTGAGTTTTCGTGGGTGGCCCTATCTTGGCAGCTTTATTGTGGTGCAATATTCTTTCAATTTTTTAACTGATGGATTTAATAGTGCTCCGTGAGATGTTCAATGTTTCTGACATTTTTTATAATAAAATAGACTCCAAGCTAGAATATGGTAAATCATAAACTGCAGTTGAGGAACAATGGGAAAGTAATTTATCTTTGAAGTTGATCAACTTGTAACCCCACATTTGGGAAATGGACCTTGAATTTTTGGTACACCTACTGGAGAGGGATTCTTTGTCTACACCCATTCAGCATCGTTCACACCCTTTTTTCAACTTTAATCTTCACCCATCTCTTTAAGTATTCACATGTGAGGCCATGTGCTAAATACAGTGAGTAGTTTAGTAAACAACCAAAGATTAATGCTAAAAGTGGTCAAAGTAGGAGCCTGCAATATGGAAACACTATCTAGTCCTTGGCCTATATCCTAATTTGACTTGTGCAGGTCATGTTTTTCTTCCCATTACCATCTCTGCTAAACACACACTACATCAAATAAGATCAATGTTTCTTTTCACGTTTGCAGGATACAGAAGGTGTAAACGTTACAGTGAAATGGTTACTTGCATAGTAGCAATGAAAACAAATTGTCCAGATCAAAGTATTTTAGAAATGTTAAATGACGCTTCCCCAGACACACTTGTCAAAATTGATTGGTCATGTGAAAGAAATGCGATAACCCCCAGCCCCATTTTTTTAAGTGCATGGGTCTCTACAGAAGGTGTAAACGGTACAATGAAAATGATTACTTGCATAGTGTAAATATAAAAAAATATTATAATCAGTGATGCTGGTGATACAAGGTAGTTACATGCATACAAAAGTGGCTGAGCAAAATCAATAGCAGCAGCAACTTATCAATATTTTTTTTACAAATGTTTTGATAAGAATGTACAGTGGGGAGAACAAGTATTTGATACACTGCCGATTTTGCAGCTTTTCCTACTTACAAAGCATGTAGAGGTCTGTAATTATTATCATAGGTACACTTCAACTGTGAGAGACGGAATCTAAAACAAAAATCCAGAAGATCACATTGTATGATTTTAAAGTAATTAATTTGCATTTTATTGAATGACATAAGTATTTGATACATCAGAAAAGCAGAACTCAATATTTGGTACAGAAACCTTTGTTTGCAATTAGAGATCATACGTTTCCTGTTGTTCTTGACCAGGTTTCCACACACTGCAGCAGGGATTTTGGCCCACTCCTCCATGCAGGCCTTCTCCAGATCCTTCAGGTTTAGGGGCTGTCGCTGGGCAGTACGGACTTTCAGCTCCTTAGTTGCCCTGGCTGTGTGTTTTGGGTCGTTGTCATGCTGGAAGACCCAGCCACGACCCATCTTCAATGCTCTTACTGAGGGAAGGAGGTTGCTGGCCAAGATCTCGCGATACATGGCCCCATCCATCCTCCCCTCAAGACGGTGCAGTCATCCTGTCCCCTTTGCAGAAAAGCATCCCCAAGGAATGATGTTTCCACCTCCATGCTTCACGGTTGGGATGGCGTTCTTGTGGTTGTACTCCTTCTTCCTCCAAACACGGCGAGTGGAGTTTAGACCATGAAGCTCTATTTTTGTCTCATCAGACTACATGACCTTCTCCCATTCCTCCTCTGGATCATCCAGATGGTCATTGGCATACTTCAGACGGGCCTGGACATGCGCTGGCTTGAGCAGGGGGACCATGCGTGCGCTGCAGGATTTTAATCCATGATGGCATAGTGCGTTACTAATGGCTAATGAGACTGTGGTCCCAGCACTCTTCAGGTCATTGACCAGGTCCTGCCGTGTAGTTCTGGGCTGATCCCTCGCCTTCCTCATGATCATTGATGCCCCACGAGGTGAGATCTTGCATGGAGCCCCAGACCGAGGTTGATTGATCGTCATCTTGAACTTCTTCCATTTTCTAATAATTGCGCAAACAGTTGTTGCCTTCTCACCAAGCTGCTTGTCTATTGTCCTGTAGCCCATCACAGCCTTGTGCAGGTCTACAATTTTATCCCTGATGTCCTTACACAGCTCTTTGGTCTTGGCCATTGTGGAGAGGTTGGAGTCTGTTTGATTGAGTGTGTGGACAGGTGTATTTTATACAGGTAACGAGTTCAAACAGGTGCAGTTAATACAGGTAATGAGGGGAGAACAGGAGAGATTCTTAACTTCTTATGGAATAGGGGACGGTTGCGTCCCACTTGGGCAAAAAACAGATATAAAAATCCAACTTTGATTAAATCACACATGCAAGATACTCAATTAAAGCTACACTTGTTGTGAATCCAGCCAACATGTCAGATTCTAAAAAGGCTTTTCGGCGAAATCATAAGAAGCTATTATCTGATGATAGCACAAGTAAACAAAGAGTAGCATTTTTCAACCCTGCAGGCGCTACACAAAACGCAGAAATAAAATATAAAACATGCATTACCTTCGACAAGCTTCTTTTGTTGGCACTCCAATATGTTCCATAAATATCACAATTGGTCCTTTTGTTCGATTAATTCCGTCCATATATATCCAAATGTCAATTTATAGAGCGCGTTTTATCCAGAAAAAAACTGCTTCCAAAAACTCAACGTCACTACAAAATAATTCAAAAGTTGCCTATAAACTTTGTCAAAATATTTCAAACTACTTTTGTAATACGACTTTTGGTGTTTTTAAACGTTAATAATTGATCAAATTGTAGACTGGTCTATCTATTGTTTAATCCAGGAAGACAACAAACCTGCGCTACTTTTCACGTCTTGCGCAACTCTGTGTTACCCAGTTCCTAGATGGCCTACTTCTTTATTGCACAAATGAATAACCTCAACCAAATTCCAAAGACTGGTGACATCCAGTGGAAGTGGTAGGAACTGAAAACAGGTTGCTAAGAAATATCATTTGCCAATGAGAACTCAGTGAACAGACAGAGATAAAAAAAAAAATTCTGAACGGTTAGTTCTCCGGGTTTTGCCTGCTACATAAGTTCTGTTATACTCACAGACATGATTCAAACAGTTTTAGAAACTTATGAGTTTCTAATCTACTAATAATATTCATATTTTATATTCCTGGCATGAGTAGCAGGAAGTTGAAATTGGACACGCTATTTATCCCAAAGTGAAAATGCTGCCCCCTATACCTTAAGAAGTTAAAGAAAAACTAACAGGTCTGTAAGAGCTGGAATTCTTACTGGTTGGTAGGTGATCAAATACTTATGTCATGCAATAAAATGCAAATTAATGACTTAAAAATCATACAATGTGATTTTCTGGATGTTTGTTTCAGATTCCGTCTCTCACAGTTGAATTGTACATATGATAAAAATTACAGACCTCTACATGCTTTGTAAGTAGGAAACACTGCCGATTTTGCAGGTTATCAAATACTTGTTCTCCCCTCTGTATATGGTGGTATTACTGCTATTAGCCCACGCAAACTTACTGAATAACAGATTCACTACAAGGAACTACTAATTGTACCCCTGAAATTAATTAAAGTTTGTTCTGAAGTGTCTGTCTTTACATCTGAGAGAGATCAAGATATATTCTATGTATTTAACCCCTTAACAATATCCATATATTTCTATACATTTTTCAATGGGTACCAGGGACCTTCAGATGAATCTTGCAAGGCCAGTGGGCATCCTAGAGAAAAACAATCGACATGTACGTGTTTGTGAGTGTCTCAGCTGTCCACAGATGGGTCATATTAGTGTGTAGCCCAAACTGTTCGTTACAGAAAGAAGTTGGCAGATCGGCTGTAGCAACTTCAGACGAGTCCCAACACGCTTGTGGTGGGTGGGTGGGGTGGAGGGTGGATAGAGCAAAACCGTTTGTACGCACTATGCAAATAGCCCGGCTATCCATTTGGTTACCTGTTCAGGAGTCTTATGGCTTGGGGGTAAAAACTGTTGAAGCCTTTTTGTCCAAGACTTGGCACTCTGGTACCGCTTGCCATGCGGAAGTAGAGAGGACAGTCTATGCCTGGGGTGGCTGGGGTCTTTGACAATGTTTACGGCCCTCCTCTGACACCGCCTGGTGTAGAGGTCCTGGGTGGCAGGCAGCTTAGCCCCAGTGATGTACTGAGCCGTACTCACTACCCTCTGTAGTGCCTGGCGGTCAGAGGCCGAGCAATTGCCTTACCAGGCAGTGATGCAACCAGTCAAGATGCTCTCAATGTTGCAGCTGTAGAACCTTTTGAGGATCCATGCCAAGTCTTTTTAGTTTCCTGAGGGGGAATAGGCTTTGTCGTGTCCTCTACACGACTTTCTTGGTATGTTTGGACCATTCTAGTTTGTTGATGATTTGGACACCAATGTACTTGAAGCTCTCAAACTGCTCCACTCTACAGCCCTGTCAATGAGAATGGGGGCGTGCTCGGTCCTCCTTTTCCTGTAGTCCACAATCATCTCCTTAGTCTTGGTTAATTTGAGGGATAGGTTGTTATTCTGGCACCACCCGGCCAGGTCTCTGACCACCTCCCTATGGGCTGTCTCATCATTGTCGATGATCAGGCCTACCGCTGTTGTCATCTGCAAACTTAATGATGGTGTTGCAGTCGTGGGTGAACAGGGAGTACAGGAGGGGACTGAGTTACCTGGGGTAATCCGCATGCACCCCTGGGGGGCTCCAGTGTTGAGGATCAGAGTGGCAGATGTGTTCCTACCTACTCTCACCACCTGGGGGCAGCCCGTCAGGAAGTCCAGGATCCAGTTGCAAAGGGAGGTGTTTAGTCCCAGGATCCTTAGCTTAGCGATGAGCTTTGTGGGTACTATGGTGTTGAATGCTGAGCTGTAGTCAATGAATAACATTCTCACATAGGTGTTCCTTTTGTCCAGGTGGGAAAGGGCAGTGTGGAGTGCAATAGAGATTGCTTCATCTGTGGATCTGTTTGGGCAGTATGCAAATTGGAATACAATCAGATAACCTTGAATGGCACTTAAAAAATAAAATGCAAAACTTAATGAACAAAAGCAGTGGGGGTTGGTGCCGTTTAAAATTAGGGAGGACAATTGTTTCATGAGCATGGCTTTATTTCTATTACAGCATATTGGATGACTGTCATTCATATTATATTCTGGATAAAGCACTAAATAAACTTCAGTTAGTGCTAAACACAGCTAACAGAATGTTGACCACAACCTCTGGCTTTCTGTTAAGGCTAGGCCTGATTTAAGGTTTTACTGCTAACCTACAAAGCATTACATGTATTTGCTCCTACTTATCTCTCAGATTTGGTCCTGCCGTACATACCTACAAATACGCTACGGCCTCCTTATTGTCCCCAAAATGTATAAGCAAACGCTGGAGCTATAGCTTTTTCCTATAGAGCTAAATTTTTATGGAATGGTTTGCTCATCCATGTTAGAGACCCAGACTTGGTCTTGATATTTAAGTCTTTACTGAAGACGCATCTCTTCAGTATGTCCTATGATTGAGTGTAGTCTGGCCCAGGGGTGTGAAAGTGAACGGCAAGGCACTGGAGTGACAAATGCCCTTGCTGTCTCTGCCTGGCCGGCTCCCCTCTCCACTTGGATTCTCTGCCTCTGAGCCTATTAAGGGGGCTGAGTCACTGGCCTACTAGTGCTCTTCCATGCCGTCCCTAGGAGAGGTGCATCACGTCGTGCCAGGATTTTTTTTTGCTATACTCGACTTGAGTGGTTTGAGTGACTGACGCGATCTTCCTTTCCAATTTTGCGCCCCCTCGGACTCGTGCGGTGGAGATGATCTTCGTGGGCTATACTCAGCCATGTCTCAGGGTAGTAAGTTACTGGTCTGTTGATATCCATCTAGTGGTGTGGGGGTTGGGCTTTGCAAAGTGGGTGGGTTTATATCCTGCCTGGTTGGCCCTCTGGGGGTATTGAGTCAGGTTGTTGAGTAGAATAAAATTAGCTGCATTAGCTAAGTAAGTGAAAGGTAAACTAAGTAAAAAAAATACAACTCTGTTTTTGCTTAATTTTTTGAAGAAATACATTTGTTCAAAACTGTTAAACTATTGTCTCTCTGTCTTTGAGTAAACTACTATGCACTGCTAGCTAGCTGTAAGTTATGCTTTCAGTACTAGATTAATTATCTGATCCTTTGATAGGATGGACAACAGGTTAGTTCATACTGCAAGTGCTCTGATAGGTTGGAGGACGTCCTCTGGAAGTCGTCATAATTTCTATGTAAGTCTAAGAAAGGGAGTGAGAACCATGAGTCTACAAGGTTTTATATTGAAGTAAATGTACCCAGAGGAAGATGGAAAATAGCTGTCCTCCGGCTACACAATGGTGCTATCCTAGAGCATTATGTTGATGCTCCTGTATACCTTCATTGCAAAACAGGGTGTTTTAATAAGTTATTTTGGTATAGTTTTATCTGAACCTTTTTTAATGTTCACTATTTTTATTTTCGGAAATTCAGTGAATAGGATCGTCCTCCCTTTCCTCCTCTGAGAGGCTTCCACTGAACAAGAGAAAAAGGGGCATATTATATGCAGATGGCTTGACTGGAATGAATGTCACACATCGCCTGAGGAGTTCGATTGGTAGTCATTACAACCACAGAGGAAGCAAGAAATGGGGTCTCTTTTTGAACTTTGGGTAATTGTTTCAGAGGTTGCTTCCAATTATCCTGACTAAGTCACATCCCTCAGGGTAGCATTGGGTTTTCAATGTGTACATGTCACACACACTTTCAAAGCTGGGGCTTATATGTTTTGGTTTATTTCGCCAGGCTCATTTGTGAATGTCAGCTTCACAATACATCTCCTTCGTTTTCAGTGTGTAGTTAATTGAGTATAAACAATATTTAACCCAGATGCTTCAAATAATGCATGTCATTAGAGGCTTTGATAAGGAAATGTCTTTCAACCTCTTGATCCCTCCCAATAATTCTGAGCACAGTATCAACAATAGTTCAAATAGTTCATATGTTACCCATATGGTCACTGGAGTAAAAACAAGCCAGCCACCTAGTCAGTCACTAATAAACAATTTTCCATGGAATAATGTGCATTTATTTATTTTATTGTAAGTCTAGGTCCACGAGGCTTCTAATCAGCTTCTACCCGCAAGCCATAATTAAATGGCTACCCAGACTATTTGCATTGCCCCCCCCCCCCCCCCCCCTTTTACGCTGCTGATACTCTATTATCTATGCATTGTCACTTTTTAATAACTCTACCTACATGTAAATAATACCTCAATTACCTCGGCTAACCGCTGACCCCGCACACTGACCGCACACTACCCCCTGTATATAGCCTCCCTATTGTTATTTAACTGCTGCTCTTTGTTACTTTTCTTTTTGTTAAAGATATTTTTCTTACAAGCCCTTCACAAACTGGACCTAAAATCTATCCAAATCAGCTTTCACTGTCCTAATCTTTAAATGGGTTTGATACAATCACCAGTCATTGCTATGGATTTCAACACGGCAATGTTTGGATGCTAATTTGGTACATCTATGGAATAATTTATACACTTTCAAGACACAACCTACACATGCTCAATCAGACACAGCCTCATTACTACTGATGATATCTGGAAATGTGCATGTACACCCTGGCCCGTCTACTGTCGCTTGCCCCAATTCTGACTCTTTGCTCTGATTTCTGCCTCACAGATTTCTGCTCTCACAAAAGCCTGGGGTTTCTGCACTAGAAGCTTGTTACCCAAAATGTATAAATTGAAAGTGTAGGCCCACAGCTTTAATCCAGATAAGTTGGTAATTACTGAGACTTGGTTAAGAAGTAGAGTTTTGAACACTGATGTTAACCTTTCTGGTTGTAACCTTTTTTAGTGAGACAGATCTTCCAAAGGTTGTGGATTGGCAATCTTTACCAAGGAACACCTTCAGTGCTCTGTCTCCACCAAGTCTGTCCCAAAACAATTTGATTTGCTGGCTTTAAGCTTTCAAATACCTCTTTGTTAACTGACTCCAAACACCCAGAGAAGGCTGCTATTCTTGATGTTATCACCACAAATAATCCTGAAAGGTTTCAGTCTGGTGTTTTCTGTAATGACCTTAGTGATCACTTTGTTACAGCCTGTGTTCATAATGGCTGCTCAGTTAAGTGACCTGTCCTGATTTGTCATAGACACTTGCTAAAGAATTTTAATGAACAAGCCTTTCTTCATGACCTGGCCTCTGTAAATTGGTATAGAATCAGCTTTGATCCCCTCTGTCGAAGACGCTTGGTCTTTATTTTTTGAAAATTTCAGCATTATTGTTATTAACAAACACACCCCCATAAAGGAAATTTGAAATAACAACAGGTTCAGCCCCTGGTTCGACTGTGATCTGGCAGAGTTACTCCACCTCAAGAACACCATTTGGCGAAAGTCTCGGCACACACTTACTCAGGTTTGCACTCAGGCTATCCAGAAGGCCAAAGGTCAAAGTCAGTTCATTTAAGATCCACAGAGAGAGGACTGCTCCTAACACCAAGAAGTTCTGGAAAATGGTGAAAGACCTGGAGAATAAACCTTCCTCCTCACAGCTGCCAATGCCCCTTAATGTTGATGTGGCTGTTACTAACAAGGAGCGTAGGGCTGAGTTCTTTAATCACCACATCATTAAGTCAGGATTCCTATTTGACTCAGCCATGCCTCCTTTCCCTTCCAACCTGTCCTCATCTCCCAGCCCTTCTAATGTGACTAGCCTCGATGCGCCTCCCTCTTTTTCCCCTGCCCTGCTACACAGTTTCTCCCTGCAAAAAGGAGCTCCTTAACTTCTTGACCATACTTGAGACGCAGACGTCTCAAGTAGGCACCTGGAAATGCAAATGCGCTACGCTAAATGCTAAATGTACTCGTTACAACTCAAACCTTGATCAAAATTCACAAGCAGGGTATTGAATTAAAGCTACACTCGGTGTGAACCTAGCCAGCAAGTCAGATTTTTAAAATGCTTTTCGGCGAAAGAATGAGAAGCTATTATCTGATAGCATGCACCCCCCAAAATGCCAGCACGACACGTAAACAACAGATTTTGCGGTAGCCGGCGCTACCCAAAACGCAGAAATAAAATATAAAACATTCATTACCTTTGACGAGCTTCTTTCTTGGCACTCCTATATGCCCCATAAACATCACTATTGGGTCTTTTTTTCGTTTAAATCGGTCCATATATACCCAAAATAGCTTTGTATGGAAGCTGTGTCGTTCAGAAAAAAACAGTTTTTAAACGCTGCGGAATTTTTTAAAATTAAAAAAGTCGACGATAAACTTTCACAAAACACTTTGAAATCCTTTTGTAATCCAACTTTAGGTATTAGTAAACGTTTATAATCTATCAAAATGATTACAGGGCGATGTGTATTCAATAGGTCCTCGCTTGCAAATCAATGGCTGCCAATGTCTTCATTAACAACATCCGGGTGAAGACTGGGAAAATGGATGCCAGATAGATGGATTTTCCAACAATTAATTCAATTGAAAATGACGACAATGGCGACATCATGTGGAATTTGTATGAATTGCAGGCAGGTCGATATTAAATTCTGTTCTCTTTTAACAACTCGTGGAAGTGACTTATGGAAATTATTTTTAGCTTTCAGAGAGCAGTTTTTCTTGCGTTTTTCAATGAAACACACGATCTGTTATAGTCACAGCCGTGATTTAACCAGTTTTAGAAACTTCAGAGTGTTTTCTATCCACACATACTAATCATATGCATATACTATATTCCTGGCATGAGTAGCAGGACGCTGAAAAGTTGCGCGATTTTTAACAGAATGTTCGAAAAAGGAGGGGGTAGAAGTAAACTTGACCACAAAAAAAACATCTGGGTCAGATGGTTTGAATCCTTTCTTTAAGGTTTCAGCCCCTATCATCGCCAAGCCTCTCTCAACTTTCTAACCTGTCTCTCCTCTCTGGGGAGGTTCCCATTTCTGGAAGGCAGCTACGGTGCATCCTTTATTTAAAGGGGGAGATCAAGCGGATCCCAATCGCAATTTCTATTTTGCCCTTTTTATCAAGTGTTGGAAATACTTGTCAATTATCAACTGACTGGTTTTCTTGTTGTCTGTCGTATTTTCTCTGGTATGCAAACTGGTTTCCGTTCAGGTTATGGTTGTGTCACTGCAACTTTAAAGGTCCTAAATGATGTCAACATTGCCCTTGATTCTAAGCAATGTTGTGCTGCTATTTAGTGACTTGGCCAAAGCTTTTGATACGGTAGACCATTCCATTCTTGTAAGCCACATAATAAGTAATCATGACTTTACTTTCCTTAACCTGGTATGTGTTTAATGGTTACCTGATTAAAGGAATCATGCAACAATTAAATCATTAGGATTTGGGGCACCACGGAGGAGGTTGTGTAAAAGAGTTACCATCTCCCTAATGAAACTAAGGTATTTTAACTTTCACATCCATACAACAGTCAACATATAAATCACTGCCTCTAATCATATCATTCTGAACAGTTGTAACTTCATGCATCTGCAAAAACCCCAGGGTTGTTTATGATTCACTAATACACCAATTGGTTTAGTTATTTATTTACTAGCTAACTACAGAATAAACATATACCCTTTACATGAGACAAAGGTTCCCTAGTGGGCTGACACAATATGACGTTTGTTACAACAGCGGGGGTAGAGCGAGAGAAAAAGTACGCTTATCATGCATACATTTTAGAACTATTGTCACATTTATCATATACTTTGCACACAAACCGCCACACGTTTGGGAATAAGAAATCATTAATGTATTTGTTCACCGTTTATCTCTGTCGTAACCAGGCCTTCTTACCAGTGGTTGTCTGGGAGGTGAGTTTCTTGCCTACACCTCGTATTGATTATTTGGGATTCAGACCACTTTACACTCACAGCTGCAACCTGACAATGCTCTGGTCTAAAGGAAGGTGAGTTTTTCTCCACCTCTTGAGGTTCAAAGTTCCAACCATTTCAAACGTGTAGCTCCCTTCTCACATTTCCTGGACTAATGTTAATCTCTGTTGGCAACCCTTTTATGCACTCTGACAAAAGGGAATGGTTCCATCAGTCTGACACACTCGGGGCATGGCTACTTACTATAAAAAGTTATGTAAAACGCATCTCTTATGGTGCCTAAAATCATGTTCATATCTTAAAAAAACTTTCATAATTTCTTATATGCACAATGTATTGGATGGAAACTTAACAGATGAAGGGGAGATGTTTTCCAAGTTACAGTATTTCATCCATAACCTTTTTTAATGACATCACAAAATAAAAACCAATATTATATCAGTTTTCTATAGCTCATCTCTGACAATTCCCCATTTTCTTATGTTGTTCAAGTATTCACTCTTGAGCGTGTTAGACTTTCAGCGGGAAAACTGTCTTTGAAACAAAGGCACATGCCTATGCGCATTTGAAGAGGGTGGGAGAGAATCTTCTACCTTATTAATTTACGACAGGGTGTAGAGATGTTAAAATCCCCCACACCAGTTCCCTCCTCCCCTCTCCTGTGTGTGAGAGAAGGTCTGGTTACTGTCAGCCGTTGCCAAGCTGATCATCACAGGAGAGTCCCCCTCTGGTGGGTTCAATCTTGGAAGGATTCTGCAAGTAACAACCCACTATAAAAAATGACCAGGGGATGTCCTGACGGTGGATCGCCTTTCCGGACGCGTCACCCAGGCTGGTAGATCTACGCAGTAATAAACACTTGGGCAATACATCCTTATATTTCTTCCCAAAATGAGCGAAGTATGGGGAACTTGTTTGTGGCTCTATCACTTCCTAAGTGTCAAAGAAAATTAAACAAAAACACAAACAAAAGAGTTACTACATCTTAATCATCTAATTGGACTATATTCTTCAATGGTTCCACCTTTAAAAGTTGCGTCATAATGCAGCACACCTTGCGGGCAGCCACAGAATTCTATGGCATTTTATTTAATTGACAGCCATTATTACTATTAACCTCTCTATTGTATGTGGGACGCTAGCGTCCCATCTGGCCAACATCCAGTGAGGTTGCAGAGCACCAAATTCAATTACAGAAATGCTCATTATAAAAATTCTGAAAACAAAACATATTTGACATAGATTTAAAGATGAACTTCTTCTTAAACCAACCACAGTGTCATATTTATAAAATGCTTTTCGGCGAAAGCATACCTAGCCCAGAACATAGCCCAATTGAGAAATTATTTCAAACAGTAACCAGCCAAGCAGAAGCGTTACAAAACTCAGAAATAGAGAGAATTAATCCCTTACCTTTGATGATCTTCATATGGTGGCAATCAGAAGACATTAATTTACTCAATAAATGTTCCTTTTGTTCGATGAAGTCTCTTTATATCCAAAAACCTCTGTTTTGTTAGCGTGTTTTCTTCAGTAATCCACAGGCTCAAACTCAGTCAAATCAATCAGCCCAAAAAAATCCTAATTGTATCCTTAAAGTTCACAGAAACATGTCAAATGATGTTTATATTCAATCCTCAGGTTGTTTTTTAGCCTAAATGATCTATAATATTTCAACCGGACAATAACGTCGTCAATATAAAAGGTAAAAAAGAAATGCACATGCGCCTGAAAAAACTCTGCGTCACGTTAGGGTCCACTCGTTCAGACTGGTCTTACTCCCTCATTCATAAGAATACAAGCCTGAAACGATTTCTAAAGACTGTTGACATCTGGTGGAAGGCATAGGAACTGCAAATGGAGTAGTGGCTGTACTAGAGAATTTAAAACCTTTTTTGTAAGAACATAGTATATGGGATTGATATTAAGAAATGTAGCTGTATTAGTGCGATTATATATTATGGTGTTTCTATTCCAAGAAATGAAAAACGAAACCGTCAGGGTTTCCATTAGGATAGAAGGGAAAATATGGCGCTGCACAATTTGACGGTTGGAGTAGGCTACAGTACTAAGAGAATAACATTTCCACATCCTAATTGTATTTTTAAGAATATCATGGAATATAATTAAACATTTTCATTTCTCCATGCTTGTCTCACAGTAGCGTGAAAGGTGCTGAAATAGTTCACCACAGCGTGTAGCGATTCAGTAAAAATTAAAATCTCATTGATTTATCAAGACCAGTCCCCATGCCTGTCTCAGAGCAGTGCGAAACGGTGCCGAAATAGTTCACCATTGCTTCAAATCTTATTGCTTCGAACTTCAATATGCTTTTTAAATAAATAAGACCTTCACCACTTTTAAAAGCACATTACACAACACTAGTGAGACTCATGTCGCTTAGGGTGGGCCTACAGTATATCAAAGTTTTTTTTTTCCAATGACGTGACTCTCTGCCAATAATTACATTTAGAGGATTGGAGAATTCTAAATTAATATCTAAGGGGCACTTTCCCGTTAAGGAAAATCTGATCTGTGAGAATATCTAAGGGGGTTTTATATCATTCGAAATTAATGAATAATAATCGCTTTGTTTAAAAAATAACGATATTGAATATGATTTTGATTTCATTTAACCTAGAGTGAGCGAGGAAAAATGTATTTCTTGAACATTGGGTGAGACATTCTCAATAATTTGTAAATAAAGCCAGTTATTTAGAATGATTTATTTCTGTTTTTAGAGGGAGAGAAACCAAAAGCCGCCTCATGGATCTCCCGGCACGTGTATTGAACCAGCATCTGTAGCAACGCAGCTTGCACTGCGATAGTGTCTTAGACCGCGGCGCCACTCGGGAGGCCCCATCCACAACACTTTTAATGCTGATCAATTGCCTAAGCGTATATTGTCCTGCTAATAGCCCATAATGGGCTAGTATAATACTGTACATGTTGTCCAGGTCATGATAACCAAAACATTTATTTTTGAAAGAGTATCAGAAAGAAAAGTTGGTAATAATTTATTTTATTTCAAAATCATGAATGAGTGAGTCACTCAGCTTCATGTAGGTGCCGAGGCTATATGACTGTGCCATCAACTTGATTATTTAGTAAACATCACTTGTTTATATTCAGTCAACACATGTATCTTTAATGGAATACAATTGAACATTTTCGTTTCTCGATGCTTGTCTCAGAGCAGCGTGAAAAGGTGCTGAAATAGTTGACCACAGCAGGTAGGCTAAATAACAATATTTTGGAGATTAAAAAAAATTGCCAAAATATAATAATGTAAAATTGGCCAAAATATGTATTTGTTTTTATAGGGAGAGAAACCATAAACCCACCTTGCCTATTTGACTCTAGGGCAATGGTGCGCCGCTTTACGGGACTCCCAATCACAGTCGGATGTGATACAGCCTGTATTCAAACCAGGAACTATAGTGATGTCTCTTGCACTGAGATGCAGTGCCTTAGACCACTGTGCCACTTGGGAGCCATGACCAATATCTATTGTCCTGCTAATAGCCCATCCTAGAAACATTGTTTGCAGATTTCACAGCCTGCAATGCTTGTGAAAAACAAGGTTAATAATAATGCTTTTTCTCCCTTCCACATGGTAAAGCCTCCAATTGATAAAGTTTTTTTAATCAATTAGTATATTTGAGTTTAACCACAAAATTGGTTGTATTATTTGTTCGGTCTTTTCTGGTGGATTAAACTTAAATTGCAACCAATCACGGCCTGTTATACTGCCAACCTAACTAAGAAATACATTTGACCAAGGCCGTAGCCGTGGAGTCAACATTTGGAGGGAACAAATCTTCCAGAATTTTTTTTTATTTAAAAACTTGTTTCATGCCATTCTAAAAGATTTTAAAAAATCACTAACACATGGGATTAACGTTTTTTTTTTTTTTTACCATATCTAATAGTGTATTGTATTACATTTGCTCTGTTTTAAAAAAGGAAATGTTTTACTTTTCTTGTTTCATCATATGTAATGACAGAGATTAGGGATTAATAAAGTACAACCATAATCATATAAACAGAAATCTATGCATTGTTATATGAAGACATGTCCAGATATTGTGGCCAAGGTTTAGCTAATTGTTGTCTGTATTTACATATTTACAGGTAAACTTGGGCGGGCAGCAGGGGCGTTTGCTCTGCTCTCCTCTTGTTCTATCATCTGCTCTCCAGCCCCCTCTCCTCCTCTGGTCCTATATTCTCCTCTCCAGTCATCTCTTCTCGTATCCCCTGCTCTCCAGTCATCTCTTCTCCTTTCCTCTGCTCTCAAATTACATGTGTTTTGACTCGCCATTCTTCAAGCAATGGATCTGAAAGCCTTGTTGCACTTGTTGCCACTGATAAAAGACTGGCATATTCCTTCAAGGTTCAGTCTGTCCAGTTTCTCTTGGTGCACATGACCACACTATTCAGCCTTGTTTGACTTATCAATGATTTAAGCCATGACCTAAGCCATGACCTAAGCCTTCTCAGGGCACTAAAACTCCTCTCAGCCTCTACAGAGGAGGCAGGGACGACCAGCAGCCTTACTAAAGCTTCCACCTGACTGAAGAAACCTCTCATGTCTGGCACCATTTCCCGAATAATGCTAGCAACATCTGAGCTTGTTTGATATGTGTAAATAGCTCCAAACATGGACAGCTGCACCTGCAGTAGTCTTGAATTTAATTCAGGATCCTCATCTACCACCTTGTCCATGTTTCAACGTAGCAGCACATTTTCCAGCTTGATCAAACCTCTCTATGAATTGAGTATTCACTGTGTCCAAGGCGTAGTAGAATTGGGCTCTGTACAAATATTGGGCATCCAGATGGAAATGGGCTGCAGCCTGACTGGTCTAACGATTTGTAGGTTTGCGGATATGAGGCACCTGCATAGGTTGTAGGTCCAACTTTGTTGCCATAGCAGTTGCTTTTGTGAACAAGACATCAAAATGCTCCTCCGTTTGCTTGTTTTGACATGGTCCACAGCCTCCAACATGCCTAAAACAGTCAGTTTCCTAAGCTGCAGAGAGGTTTTCAGGCACTCCAAATCCACCATCAGGTCTTTAGCCATTACAAGGCCGAGCACAGTATTCCCTTTTAGAAAGGTTCCATGAAGACCATTATACCCTGACTACACCCCTCGCGTCATGTGCACGACCGTTGCGAAATCAATTAAGACATCTATATTATTCAATTAATGTGCGCCAACGAGCGTCTGCATTGCCTATGGCTAAAATAGATGTCAGTTATATTTGTGACGTAGATATCGCTGCAAGTCCTGCCACTCCCATCTCCTCATTGTTTTATAGAAGCAGGTACCCACGTGCCATCTACTCCTTGGTTATACCAACGTGGGTGACTGAACGATGAATAAGATCAGTGGTGGTAATACACATAATTTATGAAAGTTGCCATTTGCAATATGAATTCAAGAGAAGGAAAAAGCCTAGAAGGAGGAGAGATGACTAGAAACGATTCGCTTGACCGTTTCATGTGTGGACTAATTGTCGGAGTACACTGTGCATTTCTGGTAAAATAACAACTCAATGTTTATATCCCAGGACAAATCAGCTAGCAACAGCAAGCTAGCTAAATATGACAAATTAGCTAGCAAGTGCAAGCTAACTAAATTGCCATAAATGTTTAATGCTTTTCGACCCATCTCCAAATTAATGTTCTGTTTGTTTTGATATTTTAACCTGCGTGTCGTGATCGCGTTTGGTGTGGGGGGAACAAAATAAATGTATGCACGATGGCACACGCACGCAGCTGGTTTGGGTTCTGTGTTCACCTTAGTTGAAGTGTCAGATGAGCTGCATGATGCCATTTCTTCAAGGGCTGTCAGCACTGACTCATACTGGCTGAGAACTGAGCGGATGG
Source organism: Oncorhynchus clarkii lewisi (assembly GCF_045791955.1). NCBI lineage: Eukaryota > Metazoa > Chordata > Actinopteri > Salmoniformes > Salmonidae > Oncorhynchus > Oncorhynchus clarkii. Next base: position 4,564,148 of record NC_092176.1, on the reverse strand, counting down.
CAGGGGTGCAAACAGTCCACAAGGCGGAACAGATATTTCAACGAGGTGAAGCCATGCTTTGATTTTGTGATTTCCTGGAAAATCCTCTTGAACTTGCCAGATTAAAGAAGCCAGCCAATTCATGCACCAGACCCATTGAATCTCTTACTAGTGTATAGGCTACACAGGCAGCCTGCGTAACTAAGTTCATGCAGTGTGGACCACAGTGACAATGCATAGCCAGCGGTTGTTCTTTCCTTAAAATTGCTTGCACCACCCTGCAATCGTCCAGCCATGTTTGCGGCACCGTCATAGGTTTGTCCTCGAAGTTGTGACAGGAAGGCCTAGACACATCATCACATGCATCTCGGCTATATTTTGCCCTGTTGATGATGACACTGTCGAGTCCCAGGAATTATTCTATTGGTTGTAGATCTGCATCTACAAAGCGTGACGTCTGCTCAACTCCTGAGTGCATACTTGACAAGTTCTTTGATTGTATTGCCCTCCAGCTTCAAAATGTTGTTTTACATTTGGGGACTTGTGAAATGAAAATGACCTTTCAGCCAGGTGGCAAGTTCTCCATCACCCTCTGCCTTGTACTTTAGAAGCTGGCTGAAATTTCCACTCTCCTTATCAATGCCTCGAAAAGCAACAACAATCTTCATAAGATTTTTCCTCGCTTGTTGCTGCTGTCTTTCAAGTTCACGTGAAAGATGCACATTAACAGGCTTTGGTTCCTGAGTCATCTGAGTCATCTGAATCTGAGTCATCACAGCTGTGTGACATTGGCTGTCTTTATGCGCACTAAATTTCTCCAGTACATTCTTTCAATTTTGAAAGCCAGTCTTGACAAAAGCTGAATCTGCTTTTGACACAAGCTTTGACTTTTGTGTTGCAAAGTATTTAGCACAATACAAACAGAGGACCCCCTTTAATGAGGGGCTGCAATGGAGCCAAGTATAATCTTTAAACCATTTCTCCTGAAAGTGTCCTATTTGATAAAGTTTGATTAGGTAAGGTAAACTCACTCACTTTTGTACATCGCCTTGGTCCGAACAATTGACCTTATTTTAGCGCCCCAAAAACGTAATACTTCCAAATCAACTGTAATTTAAATACCATTGTAAAGCACACTTTCTCCCCTTTCCAACAAAATAAATGACCTCAATGCTGCCCGTTTCTGCATGATTCAAGAAGGCAATGAGCTCCTTCGGGTCTTTTTAAAAATGGAGGGTGGGGAAGTGAAACTAATGCGTGACAGTGAGAAGGAGAGATGTCGTGTGGGAAAAACTGCTTTTTTTTCACTCGATCTATCCAACTTATCACCTCTAAAATGTAAATAAAACACTATAAAGTTTATATAATGTGTGATTACATACCTATTTGAAGGTTTGTGTCGAATTTGAATCAGTTTTTAGGGCAGTGCTAAAGTGATCTTCAGAAGTGAACAGTTTTTTTTGAGAGTCGTGATCGCTTGCAGTGACGACGCAAAAAATGACTAGGACCCCGTCACTGTCCATTTCTTGTTTTTAAACGACGAGAGAAGTGCTACACCTGGTGGAGAGAGATTGTAAGACAGAAATAGTTGCTTTACGCGTGCTGTACGTTACGTCAACACAGCCGCTACAGTCCCATTAGTTTTCTTTGCAGCCTCATTTGAATGTCGCGGTTGCGCACATTTGTACGGAATGGGGTGAGTTTACATTATGACATTTGGCTGATTTGGGCGAGGTCCAAGCTCCTCCCCTTCCTCTCCTGCACCTTCATCTTCGCCTGCCTGTCCTCGCTCTCTCTCTCTCTGTCGTTGTCTGAAACGCACTCTCCCTGCTTGATTGTATTATCTGAAATTCACATGAGAAGCCATACCGAGAGGAATATCTCAGCTTCAATTAACATTAGGATTAGACGGTTGTGATGTCATTATTTCGGTCTTAACCATCAAAATATGCTCCTTTTCTCACTCACCTCCATATCACCTGCTCTCCCTGTCCTGTTGGCATCCTCAAGCTCTCTCTCTCCCTCTACTCTAAATGCACCAGAATGAATAAATATTATCAGTAAACAAGTGGTGTTTCTTGCCATGATGTTCAGGAATGGATTTTCTAACCATTTCAGATCTGAATGGCAATGATTATTATATCAAGAAACATTGACTCTTGTGCTACTGTATACTTCTATCATCTGACTGGTAATCATTTTCTCACTGCTCTCAAATTACTTTTCTTATTTTCTGAGGCTGTCCAAAAAACTGACAAATGTCACTACCACCCTTCCTCTTGCTCATGATGACACTCACTGTGAATGAACCCTGACTGTAATAAAAACAGGTTTCACTTCAATCACAACACTAATAAAGATATTTATCATAACCAAGTACAGCTATACAGTATATCATACGAATACACAATAAATGAAAGCTACTACTGTCTACATAAATTACACATGCAGCACAACATAAACAATTGACACTACTCAGACTTCAAGTGGTAGCTGGGTGACTGTATGGCTCATTAACTTTCCAGGTAACTTAGCTATGATAGCTAACATTAGTGATGGTTGATTAGCACTCGCAAATCGGCCCGTTTTCACCAAATACGTTTGTTTCCACTCCATGCAATTACTGACACTTTTTTTAGCTAAATATTATTTATTTCCACAATTACAGTTCCAGCGCAAAATGACGTGTTGAGGTTGAAACAATCGACCGTGATATAGCCTGCGTAACACTCATATTACATTCTAGTTTTCCACTTTTTAATAAAAATGGCAATTTGTTAAGTTTAGTTATGATTACATTTGCCAATGATTATTTCGGACGGCGGTGCCTGTCGTAGCATAGCAAAAACAAATTGTACAGTTCTATACAGTACATGCTTTATCTGACATTTTTCAGTTGCATGAGGTCGCCCATACACTTTAGATATTTGGAAAATTAACCATTTAAAGCATTTTGAAGATAAACAAATGCAGTTGGCTTCTATTAGCCTACAGTACATACTGTAGTAAACATTGTATAGTGCCTAATTCCCTACATAAGGGAGAGCAGGCCATGTCCAGACTTTCTCGGTGACCTCAAGTGCTCAATAGCTCTGTCTTTAATGCTTATTCGGGTTGCATCAGTCATGGACAGAAATGTTTGAGACACAGAATTAATGATGAACATCCGGCGGTTCACCGGTAAGCCACATTTTCCTCGGGATCCATCCCAGTTGGTATTCTGTGTCCACTCGTGGTCTCTCTCTTCGGTTACACATCCTTAGAACACCAGGCTGTGCCTGGTGAGCTGTTGGTCAAGTTCTGTTGTCAGAAGGGGAATGGAAATATCAGGGTGAACCGACGACCTGATGAACCCACAAGGTATGTTGACTCTGCCTGTCGGAGATGGAGTTTCAGAGCTCACAGGTGAGCCTGGCATGGATTGTGACTCCATCTCGTTCCTTGCCCTTTTCAACGTGTCATTTTCCGCCAATGCCGCCTGACTCTCTGCCAGTGACGAGGGACTCTCTGCCAATACCTCCTGGCTCTGGACCAAAGCATCAGCTGTCGCCCGCATCTCCGCCCTCAGATAAATATTATCTTTCTGCTGGTCTGCCTTCAATGACTCAATCTCAGTCTTCAAAGTATGAATCTGATCCATGTGCACCTTCATCAGATGAGCAGAATGGTACTGCCCTGGTACTGCCCTGAGCCCCCATTGATTACATTCTTTATTGGAACCATAATGTCACTAATAATTTGTATCTACCTTTCCAATTACTTTTAGAGTTTGGGATTTACAAATGTGCGCTTTTCATGTCATTTTTTGTTAAATCCAGTTTGGATATAAGTATAACTTTAGACTGAAGCCTTTAGTGCGAGGTCTAATGCTTTAATATTTTCTGCCCACCCGAATTCATATCTATGTGGCATTTTTCACACCATTATTTAGTTATGTTGTTTTAGTTTGAATGTGCAGACAGGCACTAAGAACGGGAACGTTTCCCTAGTAAGCTCCATTATTCGTGCAATGTCCCTTAAAGTGTTGCTCTGTGCTACCCAGTGGGACGGGGTGGAGGTCCACCCTTCCTCCCTTCCACATGGGCTAGGTCCGTCTTCTGTGCGCTGCTCTGTGGCCCGTCCCGTGGCCCCTACCCTCTTGCCTTGAACCTCGATCGCCCACCTCTGTCTCAGTGGATAAAGCTGGAGAACTACAAGGCAATCCCATTGTGCGCCACTCGGGAGCTATGACCAATACATATTGTCCTACTAATAGCTCATCAAACAGGGTGAATAATATATCTGTGAGAATATCTAATAATTCTTAATTAATAATAAATCGGATTATAAATTAATATCTCAGGGCAATTTCTCGTTAAGGTTAATCTGATTTGTGAGAATATCTAAGGGGCTTTTATGTAATTCGAAATGAATTACTAATAATCGCTTTGTTTAAAAAATAACTATATTTTGGAGATTATTTTGTCTTCAAATAACAAAGTGAGTGAGAAAAATGTGTTAAAAGGGAGAGAAACCAAAAGCCTACAGTTGCCTCATGGGTCTCCCAGCCACAGCCGGCACGGTATTGAACCAGCATCTGTAGCAATGCAGTGTCTTAGGCCGCTGCGCCACTCAGGTGCGGTACAACTGGACTGGTCGGGAGTAGGCTACAGTACAACAGTAAGAGCAAGAATATCCGAACATTTTCACACCCTAATTGTAGTCAAAGTTTCTCTTAAAATAAAAACCTTAGCAAGTAATACTGAAGTCGTGCACAATTATCAGTTTCTATTTGGTTTATGTCTCCCATTCAGTGTCAGTTAGAGACACAGTAGCGCCTTGGGACCAAAAAGCTTAATCAGTGCTATTACTCCCCCTTGCGCTGGTCTGGAGCAATGAGGTAGTGACCCAGGGTACCGTACTAAACCACAAATTACCTCGAAGTCCCGCAGCATAGTCACAACTTTTAGTTGAGCAACCACTGTATTTATGTCCACTGTCTTGGCAAAATTACTCTATCATGGCGTTTTGTCTGTTATATCTAGGATGATCCTACTTAGCGGTGTATTGCTTTGGGCACTCTTCTAAGTTGATAACTACATGATAAGTCTACAGCTGTAAGGCACAAGCTTCGGACAGTCTACAGCAAGGGTGTCCAACCCTGTTCCTGGAGAGCTACCTTCCGGTATATTTTTGTTCCAATCTCAGTTTTAACTAACCTGGTTCAGTTTATCACTGAGCAAATTATTAGAATCAGGTGTGCTAGATTATGGTTGGAGTGAAGACCTACAGGATGGTAGCTCTCCAGGAGCAGGGTTGGAGAACATGTCTTACACCATTGTAGTGGCGATAGGTTTGAAGGAGTCTATTTCATAGTGAGGCGATTTCAGTGCCAATATCTTTGTTAAGGCAGGGTTTACACATAAAACCACACACCACCAGTCCAAGTGAAGATTTAAACCGGTTTACTACTATCAGGCTTCAGCAGTGTTCCTGTTATACAAAACTCAAAACAAACACTGTCACTAGTGGAAGGTCCTCCAATCTTGGTCTTTAATCCTTCTTGAAATCATAATTTCCTTTACTCTTAAAAACCTTCTCCACTGTGTGCTGTGTCTCTCCAATAACATCCTACTCCACCTGCTGGGGTCAGAAAAAGAAACCCAGGGCGCGGTGAAGTAGTGTTACGCACGGGAATGCAACACCCTGCTACAACTCAACTCTCCGTGAAGTGAGAGGTATGGACTGTAGGTGCAAGTAAGGATGACAAAAGGCAGAATGTGGTACCGTTCATTCACTGATTGGTTTCACCTGTCTGCAGTTTGGCTCTGATTACAACTGGAGACAGGTGTGGTTGTTCTGCTGCAGTCTAGAAGATTTCCCCTGGGCTGTCCATCGCCCTGCCTCGGGGGAATACTTCACAATGCTGTCCGTGGCCCTGGCAGCCAAAAAACTAAAAACCTTGCAGGGACATAACATCCATCCACCACACTATTTTATCAACGGTGGAACTAATGTCACGACAGAAGTTCTCTATTAGCACTGATACAGTCGTACACGACTTCTAATAACTTTCCTCCTGAATGGAGAGTTCTATTTTTTTTCAATTTAATTTAATATATTTTTTTACCCTTTAACTTCTTGCTCCTACTTGAGACGTCTGCGTCTCAAGTAGGCACCTGGAAATGCAAATGCGCTACGCTAAATGCTAAATGTACTCGTTAAAACTCAAACGTTCATTAAAATATACATGTAGGGTATTGAATTAAAGCTACACTCGTTGTGAATCTAACCAACAAGTCAGATTTTTAAAATGCTTTTCGGCGAAAGCATGAGAAGCTATTATCTGATAGCATGCAACACCCCAAAATGCCTGAAGGCGACGTAAACAAAAGAATTAGCGTAGCCGGCGCTACACAAAAACGCAGAAATAAAATATAAAACATTCATTACCTTTGATGATATTCTTTGTTGGCACTCCTATATGTCCCATAAACATCACAAATTGGTCTTTTTCCCGATTAAATCCGTCCATGAATGCCCAAAATATCCATTTGTATGGCCTGTCTGCATCACGAAAAAAGCTCTCTTCCAACACGCAACGTCATGTTTAAAAATTATATAAGTTGCCTATATTCTTTGACAAAAAACTTCAACCTACTTTTATAACCCAACTTTAGGTATTTGTAAACGTTAATAAGCGATCAAATTGATCACTGAAACACACGCTCTGTTATAGTCACAGCCGTGATTTAACCAGTTTTAGAAACTTCAGAGTGTTTTCTATCCACACATACTAATCATATGCATATACTATATTCCTGGCATGAGTAGCAGGACGCTGAAAAGTTGCTCGATTTTTAACAGAATGTTCGAAAAAGGAGGGGGTAGGATAAAGAACTAGGCAAGTCAGTTAAGAACATATTCTTACGACACTGGGACAATTGTGGGACACCCTATGGGACACCCAATCACGGCTGGTTGTGATACAGCCTGGAATTGATCCAGGGTCTGTGGTGACGCCTCTACCACTGAGATGCATTGCCTTAGACCACTGTGCCACTCGGGAAGCCCCCTATTAGTGTCCTGTGTTTTAACCATCAGAAGAGTGTTTTGGAGATTTCCTTCCACGTGTTGCAATCTGAATGACTACTACCTCTGTCACTGTTATCAAGGGCAATTTACTAATTGTGGCTGGACTGACTGTTGCAGGCATTGGTACTGGTACCCAAGGGAACCAGCTATCCTGACAATTTATTCCGAACTGTATCCTACCGGAACACATGATTAGAGCATTGTAATAGTTGTCTTGTAGTTGAGACTACACATGGCAAGGAATTATTATCATTGCCATTTTTGGGGGGAAGTGGAAAGTCCACTGGACTACTTTTACGACCAGTATGGTACACCTCAGTGATATCTCAGATGTATTCTAAGGTTATCCCTGTCAAGGGGCTTGTTCGCTCCTCGCTGTTCTCGTGGGAAAGTTTACAACTTGATTTGTTTCCTTATCGGGCGGCCTCGTACAGTGTTGCACGTAGACTCAACCTCCGCACTGGCATTGATGAGGCTCATCATTGGTCTGGGCTAGTATTCCCTCTCTTTGTGTCTCGGGGCCCTCCACCAGCTGTTGGTGTTGGTGTCTGAGGCACAAACGAAAGGTTAGACCCTTTGTACGAGTTGTCAGCAGCCATGTTGTTAGTAGATTGGCTGTAACCTTTCCACAAAATCTCCTGGTGGTTGTGGCCTGCCAGTAACCATAATAAATACATTTAAAAAAGCTATTTTTGAACATAGGATGAGCTTTTCTCAATAATCTACTGGAGAACCATTTTGGGTTTAAGTATGATTTACGTATGAGTGAAGCTTTTAGTGAGAGGTTTAAAGCTTTAATATTTTATCATTTTATCCCCCCAAACTCATAGTCATTATATAAATAGGCACGTTTAATTTTGTCTGGTTTAGCATTCCAAATAAAATGAAATATTTTTTGCTCATATTATTTTAAAAATGAATAATCTGGAATCAATTGTGACAGGACCAAAGCGTTAATCAATGTCATTTTTCCATATATAGACAAGTATTTACCTCTTCATGGTTGCAAAATCGTATCTCTTTTTGCTAACTTTCTGTTGAAATGAATTGTGGTAAATTCATTTCTATGTTTTGAGATGTGAATACCAAGTATGTTTACTTCCCCATCCGCCCATTTTATTGGTAAACTACAAGGTAGAGGTAAACACTCTTTTTTTACGATCCAATATGTAATATGGTATACTTGTCATAATTAGGTTTTAATCCAGAAAGGCTAGAAAAGGGATCAAGATCTTCAATGAGACTGTGCAGGGATCCAGATTGCGGACTTAAGAAAAAACTAGAGTCATCAACATACATTGACACTTTTGTTTATATCCCCTGGACTTCTAACCCCTTGATTTTCTTGTTGGATATAATTTTAATAGCTAAAGTGGACATGACAAATAGATATGCAGACAACAGACAGCCTTGATTTACTCCTCTTTAAAGATCAATACTTTCTGAGAAGTAACCATAGTTTACTATTTTACATCTGGGATTTCTGTACATAACTTTAACCCATTGTATAAGTTATTCACCAAAATTAAAGTATTCCAGGCATTTACAGTGGGGCAAAAAAGTATTTAGTCAGCCACCAATTGTGCAAGTTCTCCCCCTTAAAAAGATGAGGCCTGTAGTTTTCATCATAGGTACACTTCAACTATGAAAGACAAAATGAGAAGAAAAAAATCCAGAAAATCACATTGTAGGATTTTTTAATGAATTTATTTGCAAATTATGCTCCTGAGTCACAAGAGACAGAGATAATACTTAACTGTGGCCAAACTAATATATTTTCCCAAATTTTCGTAATCTGCTGGCTCATATGTGACCGACCGGCTGAAATCTGTCTTTTGTAGCAAAATTTGAAAGTGTGTTTTTTATATTGGATAAAAGTAGAGACTCAGAGCTACAACATGGTATATCATACACTGCATTTGAGGAACAATGGGGAAAGTAATTCTGCTTTGAAAGTTGACAAACTTGTAAACTCACTTTTGAGAAAATGACCTTTGAATATTTTGGTATTTTATAGATATTAGATGACGCTTACACAGACACACTTGTCTAAATTGAATGGTCATGTGAAATAAATGCTATAACCCTGTATAACCCTGTATATACTGTATTGCCAAGACGTCGGTCTCGGTGAGGTGGCTGGTTTTCTTTTTGTAGTCTGTGGTTGTCTGTAGTCCCTGCCACATACGTTTTGTGTCTGAGCCGTTGAATTGCACTCCACTTTATCTCTATGCTGATGCTTTTCTTGTTTAATTGCCTTAGAGAGGGAATAACTACACTGTTTATATTCCCAGTCACCTTGCCATGGTTAAATACGGTGGTTCGCGCTTTCAGTTTTGCGCGAATGCTGCCATCAATCCATGGTTTATGGGTAGGGGAGGGTAGGTTATAATAGTCACAGTGGGTACTACATCTCCTTTACACTTCCTTATAAACTCAGTCACCATATCCGTGTATGCATCTAGATTATTTTCGCAAGCTACCCAGAACATATCCCAGTCCACGTGATCAAAACAATCCTGAAGCATGGATTCCGATTGGTCAGACCAGCATTGAATAGTTCTTAGCACGGTTTGAGTTTCTGCCTATAGGAAGGGATGAGCAAGATGGAGTCGTGGTCAGATTTTCTGAGAAGCATTCAAAAAGTTTGAATAGCAATAGTAGAGAGTCTTAGCAGCGCAATTAATACAGTCGATATGTTGATAGAACTTCGGCAGCCTAGTCCTCAAATTTGCTTTCTTAAAATCCCCAGCTACAATAAATGCAGCATCAGGATATGTGGTTTCCAGTTAGCATAACGTCCAGTGAAGTTCTTTGAGGGCCGTCGTGGTATCGGTTTGAGGAGTTTGGGGGGGGGGGGTGTAAACGGCCATGGCAATGACGGAGGAGTTGGGAGATAATATGGTCGGCCTTTGATTGTGAGGTATTCAAGGTCGGGTGAACAAAATAATTTCAGTTCCTGTATGTTCCTAGAATTACACCATGAGTCATTAATCATGAAACACACCCTTCCGCCCTTCTGCTTCCCAGAGAGATATTTATTCCTGTCTGCGCAATGTACTGAGTGTGTCTGTGTGTGTGTCCTATATGAGAGAACTTCAGATTGCATATGTCTTTGAATGACATTTTTACATTTTACTTTTTAGTCAAATAGCAGACACTCTTTTCCAGAGCAACTTAGTTAGGTTAATTGTGGGAAGTGTTTGTGTGAGCTTGTTTGAGTTTGTGTCTACCTGTGTGTTTAGTTGTCTGTAAGAGAATGTTTGTGTCCCTCTCAGCCAAGAATGGCACATTTTCAGTCTAAACATCCTCTCTGGCAAATATGAGAGCCAAACAAGTTTAATGAATTGAAAATGTATTCCCCTGGTGCCAATGGAAAGACCACAAGCCATTCTAGATATTAGAGGAGGAGCACATTCAGTGTGTGTGTGTGCGTGTGTGTATACAGAGAAAGCAATAAAAACGGGCTTCCCTTAATTTTGACCGAGGTCACAGGGGAGAGGCTGTGTTAGGTTCTAAAGGTCAAAGGTCTTGTCGAAGCCCTGCTATATGTTTAACATATCTGCTTATCATACACCAGCCCTTTAAACTTTCAAACAAATACTCTGCTGTCTGAAAATTTCTCCCTTCATAGACTTTGAGAAGTTCATCTCATGAAAAAACATAAGAGCTGTCAGTAAACCAAATTAAAACTGAAATCACTCTTTCTTAGTGGAACATCAATGCTATGTGGAGCCTAAACATGAATTCTGATGTGTGTATGAAATTAGTCTGCAGTATACACTCAGTGGCCAGTTTATTAGGTGCACCAAGCTGTTCAGGAAAATGGATCGCTTTTATATCAAGCAGGCAGACCGGCATCGAGGCATTCAGTTACTGTTCGATTGAACATTGGCCAAACGAGTGACCTAAGCGACGTTGAGCCTGGTATGATTGTTTGTGCCAGGGGTGCCGGATCCAGTATCTCAGAATCTTCCACCTTCCTGGGCTTTTTACGCACTACAGTGTCTAAGGTTTAGCAATAATGGTGTGACAAACAAAATAATCCAGTCAGTGGCAGTCCTGTGGGCGAAAACAGCTAGTTGATGAGTGAGGTCGATGGAGAATGGAAAGAATCGTGCAAGCTAACAGGCGGGCCACGAACAGACAACTAATTGTGTGCAGAACGGCATCTCGTAATGCCCAACTCGTCAATCCTTGTCACGGATGGGCTATTGCAGCAGACGACCAGACCGTGTTTCAATCCTATCAGCTAAAAGCAAGACGAAGAGGCTCCAGATGATCACGAACAGTGGACAATTGAGGAGTGGAAAAACATTGTCTGGTGCGACGAATCCCCGTTCCTGTTTCGTCATGCGGATGGCAGAGTCAGGAATTGGTGTAAGCAGCATAAGTCCACGGACCCATCCTGCCTGGTGTCAACGGTACAGGCTGCTGGTCATGGTGTATTGGTGTAGACAATAATTTCCTGCCACACGTTAGGTTATACCCTTGATACCAGTTGAGCAACAATTGAACTCCACAGCGTATTTGAACATTGCTGCTGACCAAACCCAATACAGCAGCAACTGCGTGATACCATCGCCATTATCCCTGTGGAACGTTTCTGACATCTTGGAACCATTTGACTCTAGAAACACAATCTGATAAGGGATTCTTAACCTGTTATGGCTGCAATCCCCCTATCGGGATAAGTGTCATCAACAACCGCTGAATAGCATAGCGCTACATACAATAAATATTACTATAAATATTTATATTCATGAAATCACAAGTGCAATATAGGAAAACACAGCTTAGCCTTTTGTTAATCCACCTGTCATGTCAGATTTTGAAATTATGCTTTACAGCGAAAGCAATCCAAGAGTTCACACGATAAAACATTAAGTGCACTTAGCATCAGGTGGCTCAGTCACGAAAATCAGAAAAGCAATCAAATAAATTGTTTACCTTTGATCTTCGGATGTTTTCACTCACGAGACTCCCAGTTACACAACAAATGTTCCGTTTGTTCCATAAAGATGATTTGTTATATACAAAATACCTCAGTTTGTTTGTCGCGTTATGTTCAGAAATCCACAGGAAAGAGCGGTCACGATAAAGCAGACGAAAATTCCAAATAGTTTTCATTATGTCCACAGAAACATGTCAAATGTTTTTTATAATCAATCCTCAGGTTGTTTTTAAAATATATAATCGATAATATATCAACCGCAAATGTCTTTCAAAGTAGGAGAGGGAAAGGAAATGGCTGTCCGAAATCTGTTGCGCAAGCAAAACTCATGTGACACTTGACGCGATGTTATCGTTCTGGCTCAGTTTTCAAAATAAAAGCCTGAAACTATGTCTGAAGACTGACACGAGGAAGTGATAAGAAAAGGAATTTGGTTCATATCCCTTTAAATCCAGCAAAGGGAGGCAAAGACACTTCAGTGTGGGAGGGGAACCTGGAGAACCTGTATTTGAAGTTAATATGATGACAGTTTCGTAATGGTGTATTTTTTTTTTACATGCAATCTCTATTGCACTCCACACTGCCCTTTCCCACCTGGACAAAAGGAACATCTAGTGCCTTCAAAGCTCATCACTCCCCCAGCCTAATTCTTGATAACCATTGCCTTTACAGTACCTTACTATGGTCCATGACAGAGCAGCCTGCCTTTAAAGAAACAATCTTCATCCAGTACGAGGTGAGTAATCACTGTGCTAATATCCAGAAGCTCTTTTTGGTCATAAGAGACAGTGTCAGAAGCATTATGTACAATCTAAGTTACAAATAACGTAAAAAACTATGGAATAGTGGATCGCTTCAACAAAACGCTCGCATAGCAGCTGGACACTACTCTGCTCCACCCACAGAAAGAAGGACTAGTGGAGCATAAAACGCCCCAAGCAAATGCTCACACAGCGGCTGGTATACCATTTTGTATCCATGAGTCTCTACTTTTGTCCAATGTAAAAAAACACTAATTTCCAAATTTGCTACATAAGACCGAATAGAGGTTCCTTGATTCGGTCTTATGTAGCAAAATTTGACAAAATTGGACAAAAGTAGAGACTCAGAACTAGAAAATGATATGTCATACACTGTAGTTGAGGAACAATGGGAAAGTAATTCTGCTTTGAAAGTTGATAAACTTGTAACCCCACTTTTGAAAAAATGGTCCTTGAATATTGGTACACCTACTGGAAAGCTCTTATGTGTCTGCACCCATTCAGCACCGTTCACAACCTCTTAAGCATTAGCCCCACCCATCTCTTTAAGGATTTTACATATGAGGCCATGTGCTAAACAGAGTGGCTGAGGGGAGAATGGGTCATAATAATGGCAGGAACGGAGCAAATGAAATGGCATCAAACCATGTGTTTGATGTATTTGATACCATTCCACCAATTCCGCTCCAGTCATTACCACAAGCTCGTCCTCCCCAATTAAGGTGCCACCAACCTCCTGTGCAAAGTGTGTAGATTAGTAAACAACCAAAGAGTTCAAGATTAAAAGTGGTAAAAGTAGTAACCTACAATAAGGAAAAACACCAAGTAAAAATACACGTTATCTAGTCCTTTGACTACATCCAAATCAGACTTTGGTGCAGGTCATGTTGTTCTTCACATTACCGTCTCTAGTAAACAAACACTATATAAAAAAAAAAATCTAAGTTGATGTGTCACATGCACAGGATAGAGAAGATGTAAATGGTACAGTGAAATGGTTACTTGCCTAGCAACAATATCAAGTGTCCAGATAAAACTATAATGCTTACCCGGCACACTAAACTGATGGGTCACGTAGAGAAAATGCTATAACCACCCACTAGCCACATCTAGCTACGTGGATGGGTCACTATTGTCTAGACATGTACACGGGTTCATGAAATACAATAGATGGCCATAATCGCCCCCAGATACACCCGGCTAACTTGATGGGTCATGCAATCACCTGGCAAAGTGGAGTCTTTTGTTTAGACATGTAGCTAGCAGCTAGCTAGCTAAACAATGACCCGGCATAATCACAACTCATACTATTATCACAACTGTAGTATGAATCTGCAGGAAGCTAAAGCTGACAACTAGGTTCAATGTTAGCTAGCTTCTTAGGGATAGGGGGCAGTATTCGGAAGTTCGGATGACTGACATGCCCAAAGTAAACTGCCTGCTACTCAGGCCCAGATGCTAGGATATGCATATAATTGACAATATTGGATAGAAAACACTTAAGTTTCTAAAACTGTTAAAGTAATGTCTGAGTATAACAGAGCTGATATGGCATGTGAAAACCCGAGGAGAATCGATCCGGAATTGTTGTTTTTTTAGGTGACCACCCTTTGAAATGCCTGTCTATGGGAAAATCAAAGGACTTCTACTAGATGTTATCAGTCTTTAGAAAGTGTTTCAGTCTTGTTTTTTTTGTTTTTTCAAGGTGGCTCTCATTTTGACTTTAGTGTTGTGGCGTGTGTGGATGAGGGTGCGCACTTTGTTATTTATCTCCGGTATTGAACACACTATTCGCTGTCTTAAATTGTATCGTTTATTTACATATTAGGCTTCCTGAGGATTGATTACAAATGTTGTTGGACTTGTTTGGACGAAGTTCATGGGTAACTTGGGGATTTCTTTGTATGCATTTTGAACGAGTGGAACAGGTGGATTACTGAATCAAGCGTGCCAACTAAACTGACTTTTTTGGGATAAAAGAAGGACTTTATCGAACAAAACAACCATTTGTTATGTAGTTGGGACCCTTGGGATTGCAAACAGAGGAAGATTTTCAACGGTAAGTGATTTATTTAATCGCTTTTTCTGACTTTTGTGACGCCTCTGCTGGTTTGGAAAAAGTTTTTAATGCTTTTGTATGCGGGTCGCTATCCTCAGATAATCGCATGGTATGCTTTCGCCGTAAAGCCTTTTTGAAATATGACAAAGTGGCTGGATTAACAAGAAGTGAAGCTTTTAAATGATGTACGACACTTGTTTTTTCACAAATGTTTAATATTATGATTTTTGTATTTTGAATTTCGCTCTCTGCAATTTCACTGGATATTGACGAGATGGGTCACTTGCGCCCCACATAGCCCAAAGAGGCTAGCTATCATTAGGCTATAACTAGCAATGCAAAAACAATTCTGCTTCAAATAATATTACTACACATTGTCACATCTGCTCCTGCTACGCCCTCTGGTGTTCATCCGGTGTCTTCTTGACCATGCTTCTACACCTGCATTGCTTGCTGTTTGGAGTTTTAGCCAGGGTTTTGGTACAGAACTTTGAGATATCAGCTGATAAATTTGATTTGATTTTGACCTGCAGTTACTCCCCTTATACACTCTCTCTCTTCCTCTCTGTGTGAATTGTGGTTGGAGACAGGTGTGCTGGAGTCAGAGCAGATCCCTATCAGCTGCAACTCGTTCCATAATCAAGACCTCTACAAATACTCAGTCCTGCACTTCCACTTTGCCAGATTGTAATCGCTGCTCAGTCAGTTCATGATTCTAGCCATTTATGATTATTCAAGATCCTTTTTCTCTGCTGTGCCTGTTTTCCTGCATGACACCATTCATCCTCTCTTTGCAGTATCGCTCTGTCTCTGGCTCCTCTCTCCTGTTCCACATCTCACCACCCAATTACCTTGCTCTGGATTTTACTCACCACCACTACCTTGGATTCCCCTCAGGACCTGTTTACCCTGTTCCACTAAGCTAATTCCAACCTCAGTCTCCACATCTGTTTTTTCTGCAACTCATCCAAACTTCCCCGGATCTACACTCCATATCTCCCTGTGTAACAAATCATACTTTGGTTAATTCATCCCTGTTTCCTCATCTGAGTCAGCTTTTTGGTTCCTGTGTCGCTCCGCTTAACACATATATCATAAACATGATGTTAGCCAGCAAGCTAACATTCACTAGCTAACAGTACGCTTTATTAACTTGCAATGAAAAGTACTTTCTGATAAAATTAGTAACGGATAATATCTGAATGTAACTAGACTCTTACCTGTATACATGGATGAACACTTCACGGCAGACTGGAAACTTTTAACTTTGTTTTGTTTGTAGCTATATCTTCTTCTTTTTTTAATTAAGAAGGTTTTTTTTTCAGTTCACCAATTTCACAATTTTGTGTATGTCACATGAAATCCAAATGAAAACCAATTTAAATTACAGGTTGTAATGCAACAAAATAAGAAACACCAAAGGGGATGAATACTTTTGCAAGGCACTGTACTGAGCAGTTTATAGACAGAAGCGTGTTACATGGCAGACCAATCCAGTCTCATCTCTCACAGCCAGTCATGGCTAGCGGGAAGGTTCCTTACTTTTTCTGTGGCTAAACCAACTAGGCTCATAATTTAACTATTTTATTTGTATTTACGGATGGAATACAAGTGTGTTAAGGCACAGGAAAGTTCACATGTTCCAGAATGGATTTCTGCCAAAAAATGCATTCTGATAAATGTTTACATTCAAGTGCCTCTCCTGCGAAGTAGGAGCATACGAAGTAGCAACATACGCCTAGTTTCCTGAAATGAGTCACATATAATATTAAACATCAACTAGGATTTAGAGGCTTAGAGGCCTTCTGAAGATACTAATTGGAAGGGTTCAGAAGCCAATTTCCTTCAAGACTGTGCGGTATAAGTGAAAATAAATGACATAATGAAGTCATTAAATGCGACTACTTGGACTGTTTGTATTGGCCGACCCTGTAGTATAGGCTAAGTTACATTAAATTGAATAGGACAGCCTGAAACTGAAAAGAAAATGTTGAATTCCTTGAATTAGTTTTTGTCAAAACTGGACAAAAGTCGAGTACTCCATCTTTTATACTGATTGACATATTAAGGAATGGTGACGATGCATATCAGTCAATGTTTAACTCCCTGGGAGAATATCAATTGCATACTCCTCACATGTCCGACCTCCTCCCTTCCTTCTCAATTAATAGAGTACCACAGTATGAGTCATAATACCCATAAAACCTAGTGTTCTAACAAGGAAATGGTTCCAATAATTTTTCCTATAGGGGATTTTAGAAATACTTAAAATAAGGGCTGAATTCGGTGTAGGCTTACCTTGTTGTTTGACGTTTAAATAACCGTTTTAATCTCTCTAGGACAACGTGACCATTATCAATATACAGTGGGGCAAAAAAGTATTTAGTCAGCCACCAATTGTGCAAGTTCTCCCACTTAAAAAGATGACAGAGACCTGCAATTTTCATCATAGGTACACTTCAACTATGACAGACAAAATGAGAAAAAAAATTCTAGAAAATCACATTGTAGGATTTTTAATGAATTTATTTGCAAAATATGGTGGAAAATAAGTATTTGGTCACCTACAAACAAGCAAGATTTCTGGCTCTCACAGACCTGTAACTTCTTCTTTAAGAGGCTCCTCTGTCCTCCACTCATTACCTGTATTAATGGCACCTGTTTGGACTTGTTATCAGTATAAAAGACACCTGTCCACAACCTCAAACAATCACACTCCAAATTGGTAAATGACTAAATACTTTTTTGCCCCACTGTACATGATTTCATAAGTTTTTCAGGGGGGGGGGGGGCATTCATGGGAAGTAGAGAGACACATATATGGTGTCTTTACATACACTCTTATGTACATGAACAAGCTCATATGGGACCCCTCAGAATTAAGTGTTACCAAATGTTGTTGTTTTCCCAGGCAACAATGAGCCACTATTAAGCCTGCTCATTTACAACCCTAGGGTCATATAATATTAAAAGAGAGATCTAGGCGCTTAAGGTTGGAGAAGTAATGGAAGGCAGTATGGGGTCACATACAAAAAATACTCACATTTGCAACCAACGTTATTCCGTCACGCTCTGGAGTTTTCCATAGGTTTCATTTTCTTTTATTCAATGCAACAAGGGGATGGATGGCCTGGAGATGATGGAGATGTAATCAAACTCTTCAGACATTTCACACTTCAGACACTTCAGCCATGTATAAGGATAGCATTTTGAGATAAATTGATCTATTTTCATCCATCTTCTCCCTCCTATTGTATATGTTTATATGTTTAAAGTCAGCAACAACTTTTCAGTGTGTGGGGAGAGCGATCACTTCCAGATGTGGCTTGTTTAATTGGGATGACTGAGGTGCCCAAAGTAAACTGCCTGTTACTCAGGGCCAGAAGCTAGGATATGCATAGAATTGGTAGATTTGGATAGAAAACACTCTGAAGTTTCTGTGAGTATAACAGAACTGATGTGGCAGGCGCAAACCTGAGGAAAATCCACCCAGGAAGTGAGATTTTTTTGATGTGTGTAGCTTTCAACTGCCTGCCTATACAGTATGTTATGGGTTAGGACCTAGATTGCAGTTCCTATGGTGTCCACTAGATGTTAACAGTCTTTAGACATTTGCAGGCTTGTATTCTGAAAAATGAGGAAGAATGAGACCATTTTCTGTTTTGCACGCGTGACCTATTGCGCGCTGTTCGTTGCTTTTCCTTTCTATTGAATACGCTATTGTCCGGTTGAAATATTATCGATTATTTAGACAATAGACAACCTGAGGATTAATTATAAACATCGTTTGACATGTTTCGACGAACTTTACAATACCATTAAGATGTATTTGTCTGCCTGTTGTGACCGCCTTTGAGCCAGTGGATTACTGAACAAAATGCGCCAACAAAACTGAGATTTTGGGACATAAAGAGGAACTTTATCGAACAAAACAAACATTTATGTGTAACAGGGACTCTTTTGAGTGCAACCAGATGAAGATCATCAAAGGTAAGTGATTCATTTTATCGCTATTTCTGACTTTTGTGACTCCTCTACTTGGCTTGAAAATGTTTGTATGCGTTTGTATGCGGGGCGCTGTCCTCAGATAATCGCATGGTATGCTTTCGCCGTAAAGCCTTTCTGAAATCTGACACAGCGGCTGGATTAACAAGAAGTTAAGCTTTATTTTGATGTGTGACACTTAATATTTTCATGAATGTTAAATATGACTATTTCTGAAAATTGAATTTGGCGCTCAGATGTTGTCGAGGTGTGCCGCCTATCCTAAAAAGGTTTTAAGGGACTTTCTGACACATTCAACAAAACTGTTCTGCATGTCCACTTTGTAAACTGCTCCCATCTTCTTGTTGTACTCCAAGACACAGTCTGGCTTCATTTTCCTCTCTCTGGTGACATAATCCAGTTTTCCTGTGTCTGATATTTTGGAGGTGTTGACAGTGGACAGAACATGGACATCGTGTTTGTCATGCCATTTCACTGCCATTATCTCACGTTTGTTTGGAACTCCACCTCCCCCTTACTCATTTTCTTTTTGAAAATTGGCATCCCCTTCTTTTTGGATCTCACTGTGCCACAGGTCCCTGTGTTCTCCCTCCAAAGGTACTGGAAAAAGGTAGGGCTACTGTACCAGTTGTCCACAAATACAGTGTGCAGCATGGTGATCAGCACTGATCCAGATATGCCAAGACCCTCAAATTGCCAAATGTCTGTTGTGGTGCCAGTGTAGATGATCAGGTGCTGTACACATCCTGTCAGACAGTCACATAAAACAAAGAACTTGACTCCAAATATGTGGCGCTTTGATGGGAAGTATTGGTGGAATGCAAGCCTTCCTTTCCAAGCTATGAGAGACTCATCAATGCACAAGTCCCTGTGAGGAACAAATACTCTTCCAAATGCCACGGTGAAGCTGCCCAGGACATTCCTTAATTAAGTGAAGGGCGAGGTTGGCAGTGGCATTGTTCACAAAGTGGAGTGCTCTCAGCAAGACAAGGAAGCGGTCCTGGGAGCAAAGGGGATGGAAAAAAGGGGTCTGCAGCATGGGGTCAGTGGTCCAATAGTACCTCACAGAGCCCTTCTCCACTAGCCCCATCAGCAGCACCATGACCAGGAAGGATGGTGGTGTTCACCCATTTTGAGAGCTTTTTTACGCCAGGGGAAGTCTTCTCTTTCAGTTCATGAGAATACCTGCAAACTAATATGCATATTTAGTAGGCTAAAGAAATTCTGAATTTTCATGCATTTGAAGAGAGCCTTGGATTTTCTGTAATATGATAATGGGCATACCTGTTGGTTTCCTGCACCACACTATCCACCAATTCCTCATCAAGGAACAGTTTAAAACATTATGACTCTGTGGGGGTAGGCAGGGTGCTTTATATACCAGACAGGGTGTCATTGAAGTCTATCTCTGATAATGTGAAGTGACAGGATCTCCAGCTGCGGGGACCATCCTCCTCATCTTCAACCTCTTTTCCCTCACAGCCTACAAGATTGACAGCAGGACCAGCATCTTTGGGAGGTGAATGATGTTCATTCCCTGCAAGGTTGAGGTGGGCACCATTTTCCTCACCCTCACAGTCCAGAAGTTTGTGGGGCAGATATTCCTTGCCACTATCTGATTGATCCGACTCACTCTCATACACAGATTCTTCATCAGAATGACTAAATATGTCCTGTTTCTCCTCATCAGTGAGGCGGTTCCTTTTGAAATTGGACATTATCTCTATCTCTATACTCAATGGCTATCAGTGTCTGTCAAGAGATACGTTTTTCTGTCAGGACTGACCTAGTTACGCTCTATGTTTACCCTGGGTTGCTAGCTCAGACCCCCTTTCCAGGGGGTTTATTAACTTGTCTTGGGGGATTTATCAATAAATCAAACACATCACAGTTATATTTCCTCCATCATATCCCCCCACGATACCTTCCCCCATTTTAACCCCCCATGCACCTGAAAACCCCCCAAAAAGGAAATTAACCCCCTCCCCCATATTCTGAAAAGTGGCCAAACTAAGTTAATATTTTCCAAGCAATGGAAGTAGTCATCTTTTGACTTTGTTTATTTGTGTCTTATGCCGCGTTCAAAACAACTGGGAACTCTGAAAAATACAAGGTAATATCATGACCTCAGTTCCCAGTTACTGAAGTCTGAGGTTTCTGAGTTCCCAGTTGTTTTGAATGTGACATTACAGTGAATGGCATTCTAGGATTAGAAACATGGCTGCCATCAAATAATTTAGCTGCTGTTAGCTTAGCTGACACGCTTTTCAGTTCAAAACAATATTTCATTAGTCTCTTGTACTCACCAGAGATGTGGTACATTGTAAACTAGTCTAGCTGTTAGGTCGCCAACTTACGTTTAGATTTTTGTCAGCACAACCTGTTGTGTTTGGCTGTGGATGTGTCTCGTGTGATGCTTGGATGATGAAGTTTGCATTTATCTTTTATATTAAAAGGTAAAATTGAGGAATAAAGTTTAAGACATTTATTTTCCATCAGTACAAAAACATATTTATATGCCAACTTATTACTCTCATCCTGGGATAATTTCTATACCCCCTGAACCCAGGGTAGGTAACAGACAGAGCATTAAATATGGACAAGCTTCCAACATACACTATCGGCTATTTCAGCCAAACCCATTGCTGGCAGGTGTATAAAATTGAGCACACCGCCATGCGATCTCCATAGACAAACATTGGCAGTAGAATGGCCTTATTGAAGAGCTCTGACTTTCAACATGGCGCAGTCATAGGATGCCACCTTTCCAACAAGTCAGTTTGTCAAATTTCTGCTCTGCTGGAGCTGCCCCGGTCAACTGCAAGTGCTGTTATTGTGAAGTGGAAATGTCTATGAGCAACAAATGCCCAGCCGCAAAGTAGTAGACCACACAAGTTCACAGAATTGGACCACCAATCATGACTCAGGTCATGACCCAGATGCAGACACAGGAGGTGGATAGTTCAGTTCACAGAGGGCTGTGAGACAGAGGTTTAATCCTAGACACATGGAAAGTGGGATGTCTACGGAGGGTGTGGGGCAACAGAAGACAAACAGCAGTGGGCTAAGGACTTTAGAGATGGGGAAAGGGCCAATAAAGTGGGGGGAAAGTTTACGAGACTCTACCTGGGAAGGCAGGTTCTGAGTGGAGAGCCATAACCTCTGCCCAAGACGATAGGGTGGAGCCGGGGTCCGGTGGTGGTCCACTTGGAGCCGGAGTCTGGTAGTGGTCCACCTGTCACTAATACCTGGAGGTGGTCTTAAGAAGAGTGGACCGGGCTCTCTTCCAGGAACGACGACAGCGGCGGACGAACATCTAGGCTGAGGGTATGCTGACCTCTTCCTCGGGAAAGAGTGGAGGCTGGTAGCCCAGGGAACACGTGATGGGCCAGAGACTAGTGGCCGAGCAGGGAAGGTTGTTGCGGGCGTACTCCACCCACACAAGTTGCTGGCTCCAGGTGGTGGGGTTGGCAGAGACGAGGCAACAAAAAGTCGTCTCGCTCCAACTGGCCGTTTAGATTGGGGATGAAACATTATTTTACAAGAGAGCCCTGTGTACATTACAATTAAAACAGCATAATAAAACAACATACACATATGTGCATAAAACAACATAATGAAATAAACATATTTAACTTCTTGACCATACTTGAGACGCAGACGTCTCAAGTATGCCCCTGGAAATGCAAATGCGCTACGCTAAATGCTAAATGTACTCGTTACAACTCAATCTTTGATCAAAATTCACAAGCAGGGTATTGAATTAAAGCTACACTCGTTGTGAACCTAGCCAGCAAGTCAGATTTTTAAAATGCTTTTCGGCGAAAGAATGAGAAGCTATTATCTGATAGCATGCACCCCCCAAAATGCCAGCTCGACACGTAAACAACAGATTTTGCGGTAGCCGGCGCTACCCAAAACGCAGAAATAAAATATAAAACATTCATTACCTTTGACGAGCTTCTTTCTTGGCACTCCTATATGCCCCATAAACATCACTATTGGGTCTTTTTTTCGTTTAAATCGGTCCATATATACCCAAAATAGCTTTGTATGGGATCTGTGTCATTCAGAAAAAATCATCGTTTTTAAACGCTGCGTAATTTTTTTAAATTAAAAAAGTCGACGATAAACTTTCACAAAACACTTCGAAATCCTTTTGTAATCCAACTTTAGGTATTAGTAAACGTTTATAATCTATCAAAATGATTACAGGGCGATGTCTTTTCAATAGGTCTTCACTTGCAAAAACAATGGCTTCTGATATCTCCCTCAACTGCATCCGGGTGAAGACTGGGAAACTGCAGGTCAGATAGAAGGATTTTCCAACAATTAATTCAATTGAAAATTAGGACAATGGCGCCATCGTGCGGAATTTGTATGAATTTCAGGCAGATCGCCATTAAATTCTGTTCTCTTTTAATAACTGGTGGAAGTGACTTATGGAAATTATTTTTAGCTTTCAGAGAGCAGTTTTTCTTGCGTTTTTCAATGAAACACACAATCTGTTATAGTCACAGACGTGATTTAACCAGTTTTATAAACTTCAGAGTGTTTTCTATCCACACATACTAATCATATGCATATACTATATTCCTGGCATGAGTAGCAGGACGCTGAAAAGTTGCGCGATTTTTAACAGAATTTTCGAAAAAGGAAGGGGTAGAAGTAAGAGGTTTTAATCAAATAAATCATATTCAGCTACATAGAGGTACTCAATCAATAATGTAAACTGCCTGAGTGGCACCAGTACATCTAACTGCAGTGAACTCTGTTCCACAAATTTAGAGCCAATAAATCAAAACAGAGATTTTCCCAAATCTGTGGAGACTGTAGTTATCTTTAGTGTTATCCATTCCTGCGAACGGTTTGGTGCTTATGATTCTTAACTTAATTAATGAAGTTACATATGAAGGAAGTTTCTGTAAGATTTAAATAAAAATAAAAAAACAGAATGCAGTTCTCTTCTTAAAGACAGAGGTCCAGCCAACATTTTTATACAGACTACAATGATGAGTCCTAAAATTGTCTGTGTTGTGGTACTCCAGGACATGACATATCCAACTGTCCAGTAAAGGACCAGGCTCATCAGTAGGTACGAGTATGTATGCTAACCGACGTTAGCCAGGAGGCTTTTAGTACAAGCTAGGCTAGCAAGCCACTTTGACCGCACATCAGTATGTTTAGAATAACCAAGCGACTTAATGCTGCATGTACTTAACAAGAGAGCTATCCAAGCAACTCCACAGTGGGGAGGCAGAGGCAGCTAGCTTACCTCTGCGACTTAACCAACCTGGCTAGAGCAAGCTAGCCTGGTCTCGAGGACCGGACCACCGAGGTGGGACTGGACCCTTCATCGACAAGTCTGGGAAGAGAGACAAGCGGTGCATGACCGAGGTAGAGACAAGCAGCGGGGCGTACCCACCAAACCTGGCCGCCCTCTCTCTTTGAGTACCCTCTCGTAATTGGTGACAGAACGTATAAAAGCCGGGATAAGCTCGGGCAGCTCCCGCATACACCACACCTAGGCAGATAAGACATTTGCCCCGACAAAAGATGCAATCCATCTCTGCGTCCCGTAACTCAGACTCTGCCAAGGTACCCGGGAGAGGACTTCACTATCTTAAAACAGCAAGCCCCTTCAAGAATGCTACACAATTGTCAAGAGAACCTGCACCGTGGAGTAGGGGAACAGTGCCAGCTGCAGTCAAGCCAATGTTATTGACACTGTCCCCTAGTCCCACACAATAACTGATTCAATTGAGGGCAGCCAGAGCATGCACTGAGCCAATACTTTTTATCTACTTAATTAAGCATGGTCACGAATCCGAACCCGAGTTGTTAGCCTTCGTTGTTTTGGTCGTGTTAGCCATCTCACCCATTGCTACAGCCAGGCCAAGCAATCCGAAGAATCCGAAGAATAACTAATTGGTTTGTGGTTAGGAACTAGAAGAACAAATACAAACTCCAGCACACAACGTCCAGGGGGTGAGCACACTCTACCATAAAATGACAGTTAAGTTGGCGCAAAGTCAGTCTCTTGTTTCAACAATTGTTGCTTTTTGGGGGTGAGTCATTCCTTATCACATCAGTTCTTCAATCGATTTGCGAGAGTGTGACTCCCCATTGTTATACCGAGAGTACTGTACAGACTGAAATGGAACTATCCTAATCGCTACCTTTGAAAAACACAACTTCAACATTTATTCTTGATTAAGATTTGAATCCAATCCGATTGCCGAAATCCAATCAGGAAAGTTTAGAAAAACTGTCCCAGAGATCCTCATAAATTGACAAGAATTGTATTGAACAGTATAGTCCCAGTTGGTATTCACGTAATAATAAGGAATTCCCCTCAACCATGGCCACATTCTATCCCATTGATCCCCAGTGTAAAATAGCCAACTTTGTTCTCAATCTTTAGTTATACAGAAATAACAAAACATGCCGAAATGCTGCTGTGTTGTTCAGCGTACATGTAACCAAAAATCCCAATGTATGGTTCGCAATTCTCACACATGGGGAAATAGAGCCTGAAGGAAGAGCCCTACAACTTCAGGTTATTTGCCGTGGGATATGTAGGGACCCAGTGTCCAAGTAGGCTACATGTAGCTATGTGTGTGGAAAACATTTATTCACAGGTAAGACATTTAACTTATAGTATGTTTGTAACTCCACACATGACTTGTAGATGTATAGGCCATTTGTTTGTGTTGTTGGTCTTGGCTAACTTAATGTTGTGGTCGGTAGCTAGCTACAATAGCACTCACTCATGTAGCTGCTAGCACAGTCATGAGAAGTGGCATCAGGGAAGCCCCACAACATTACGTTTTTCTAAGTAGTGAGAACACCCGGGAGCAGGGGGTGTTTAAAAGTCATCTTTAGACATGTACTATTTTTAAATGTAGTTTTGTAATTGTCTAAAACAAGCACACAACAAGAAAATTGTGTTTGAAAAATATAAAGTTTTTGCTGTGAGCCAATGGACAAACCTAGGTCTTGGACTACTGTATATCGTTGGGTTACCATTTATTTGCATATACTTTTGAGTAAAATAATTGCACCAAGAGCTCCAAAAGCACAATTTCTAATTGAACATGAATTGTGCAGGAAGTCTGCATAAAGACCTCATACGTTGTCCAGCCTCCCACTCTCAGCATTCCAACATGGATGCAGGGTGCATGTTGGCACATTTTGCACTTTGACTCAAAATACTCATTACGGAAGATGCCTTCAAAGCTGGAATCCTTAATGGTGAAACAGCAACGGTCAGTGTAAAATATTACAACAACAAAGAAGTTACTGCAAACAACAATCACTGTTTTTTCCCCTCTGATATTATTGCACATGCGATAGAAGTGCAAAATAAATATTATTTTTTTTAAAGCTGAGCGTAGCCCCTCAGCTTGACAACAAAAACAATATAAATGGTGGTGGGGAGGCCAGTGGCGCTGTTCCCCCTACTGCAGATTCCATCTTTAAATGCCTGTGGAAAAATGCATTCAGCACATCTGTGCAGCTGGGGGATGACTGTCTACTTATAGCCAGAGTGAGGAGGGATGTAGAATGTACTGTATATGGCTGATGTGGGGGTCTCATTTCCTTTCTCTCTCTCTCTCTCTTTCATCAATAATGTTTCTAGCAATGCGTCCCTACAATTCTCCCTTCTTTTCATGCCTTTAATTCCATTACTGCCTGCTGGTGGGAAAGACATCGTGACGGTTGAGAAACAGCTTGACGTGAGGTAGCCACTGAATTTTTACTGCCAATCAGGGAGGGGTAGTGCACTCAGTCCAGGGGAATTGAATGCTATAGGCTGCATAGTGAAAAATAATGATATCAATATGCAGCCTTTGGTAATTTTGTTTTCCTTTTTCCTTTCATGGCATGGTCTAAACACAGTGTACGTGCATATGGGACACGTACGTAATGGATTCCATAAAGTAACATCCCTATACTGTAGCTGCCCCCATTGACAGTGCAACAGTGTTTGCCCGTTTCAGCATCTGGTTCATTATACGACTGATGAAAGCTTTTTAAGATGAACTTGCCGAGCACAGTTCAGGCCTCAACCTGCCTTTCCCCCTTCACCCCCTACTCCTCTTATGTGAGAACATGTGGAATTAATTTACATGTTGCAGCGGGGGACACTTGGTTAGATGGGAAAGGGACAGAACGCAGACAGGGAGAGAGAGGCAGCTGCAGCTCTTTTGTATTGGCAGCACAATCAACCAGTCAGACAGCTGATTTAAAACAGGCTGAGACCCATGGAGCATGCTGTACAGCTTACCACTAGGACATGAGTTGAGAGGACAGGATTTTTTTTATTCCCATACTATAACTTCTTATTCGTTTTCCACTTTAACTCTCGCTTGTGTTCTCTTTCTTGTCTTCCATAGGGATTTTTGTAAATTGATGTCTGTTCATGTGAATGGAAGACTCAGCCTTTGGAAAAGTGTGAAATCCATAGGCGTTTCTTTAAAGGGTTAAAGAGAAAGGGAGAGGAGAGGATCGATGAAAGGAGGGAAGGAGGCAGTGAGAGAGGGATATTAACAGGGAAAGGGAGGGAGGCAGTGAGAGAGGGATATTAATAGGGAAAGGGAGGGAGGAGGTGAGAGAGAGATATTAACAGGGAAAGGGAGGGAGATAGGAAGAAAGATTGAAGGGATTTGAGCGACATGTCAAATCAAAATAAATACAATTTCATTGTCCGCGTTCACATATTTGGCATATCAATCAAATGTGTTATGAAGCCCTTTGTACATCAATAGTTGTCACAAATTGCTATACAGAAACTGAGCATAACACCCCAAGCAATGCAGATTTTGAAGCATGTTGGCACAGAAAAACGTCCTAGAAAGGCATGAATGTAGGAAGAAACCTAGAGAGGGGTGGCCAGTCCTTTTCAGGCTGTACCGGAAGGAGATTACAAGAGTACATGGCCATTAAGGCCAGATGTTAACGCAGGTGTAGCAAAAAGCTTATGTTCCTATCACTGATGACAGTGCAGTAGTACCTAACAAAACATTACTCTGTGGGACAAAGAACAACAAAGAAGGACATACGGGCAGGCAGGTATCCTAGCTGTTAAGAGTGTTGAGCCAGTAACCGGAAGGTCGCCGGTTCGAATCCCTGAGCCGACTATGTGAAAACAATGTCGATGTTCCCTTGAGCAAGGCACTTCAGCCTAATTGCTCTGAATAAGAGCATCTGCTAAATGACAAAAAAAATCTAAACATTAGCGAAACATTGTATTTAAATAAGTGACCGTATCCCAGTATATCTGAAATAAGAAGTCAAGTCTCCATGTCTGGTTGTCAGAGTAGAAACAAAGATGTGGTTGTATACAAAGGAAATCATTAATTTAAAATATTAACACCCACTTTGGAAGTAAAGTTCCTTGGGTGTGGGAATAAAAGTATCATGATCCATTCTCTTTGTGATAAACTAAATTGTTTCAATGCATGTGAAGACTCATATTTAGGCTTGTCCAATTCCATTTTTCCGAAGTTGCCGGGTCTATTCCTTTCATCAGTCAGGCTTCTTGGATGTGTTACATTGTATCTGATAGGCAGAAACGTTGATGGTGGCACTGCGACAAGGCACAGGGGAACAGATAAAGAGACACAATTCAAGCAAAAGTTCCCATTAAACCCACAAGTTTCTTCAGTTGTTGAGATTAATCCACAGGACATCTAAGGAAATGCCTGGCACAGGATGCCAACATCTGGGGACTGTACCTCAACACTGGGGGTGGTCTCTAGCCCTGGTGGTGTTTGGGAGTTTTGGGGTGGTCTGCTTCCCGTCTCAACCGCACTTCCTTCTGCGGCTGAGATAATGGAAACGGGACGGTGAGAGAGATGCACTGTCTAATTGATTGTTTTGTAAACATATGGACATTGAGTTTACAGAGCAGAATGGAAAACGAGGGGTTAAAAGTCCAGAAAAAATATTTAGACTGACTTCCTGTTTGACTTTACATTGGAAGGTGGCATTTGGGAAGTTAAAAAAGCTCCAACCTCGCCGAGGGACTCGCAGTAAAACATAATGATTATTTTTGTTGAATCACGTTAGCGCTAATCCTTCTAGAAGTTTATATCACCACCCCATTCGTTTGTGTAGTCGGTGGCAAGCGGTGAAACTCATGTAGGGCTAATGCACGTCAGTGGGTTTTAGAGTCACTGACCCTAAACCGCCAAGACTAACTAACCTCTGAGTGTGATGATAGCCGCTCTGTCTGGGCGAAACATACTTCTAAAAGCCTGGAACATATGCCCCCCCTGGCCCCTGAAAGTGTTCCCTTTCAGATGCCGGGAAACGATCCAGCTTCACTATAAAACCAATAATGAGAGAAAGTAAGTTTGGACCAGCAAGTTGGAGCGAGAGTGTTTATAATCAAAAATCAAAATCCTCTCCTTCCCTGTTATTTTTAATAGACTGTTTTTTGTGAATGTGTCGTCATTTCCATTTGTGCTCTTTGAAAAGGGAGGAAGGAGGCAGATTGTGTTGGGAGGAGGAGAGCAGGGTGTCTCCATATTGCCCTGGAGCTCTGCATGTGAAGCCACATCTGAAGGGAAGGAGAGTGGGGGGTTCTGGGAGCCTGGCTGTAATTACTGGGGCACTGATGTTGAGGAATTGATTGAGTTTGTAATGACCGCTTCAAGACCCCTGGCCATTCCACTTCAAACAGGGGTCCGTTCAGGGGACCAGGAAAGAAAGGAGGGGAAAATGGGGAAAGAGGAATGGATTCAAACTTTTCTGCCCTTGTTCACATGGATCATTCCAGATACACAACGGGACCCCTATCAAAAGAGGGGTTAAGTTTAGGATGTGGTAAAGACAGGGCTGGAGTCATAACACATTAGTTAACCATGCATTGGTTACACTCAGTCAGTAACATGTTGTTTAACACGTGGATCGACATTTGAATATTTACATTTCCAATGGACCTCTGTTAAAAGACCACATGCTAATATTATTGTTCTCAGATTCTGCCTCAAAAAAAGAGGAATTAAACACTTGAACAATTGTGATTAAAAACCTCTTAGGGATCAGACCCTTTTTTTCAATTTTAGCCTAAAATGACATACCCAAATCTAATTGCCTGTAGCTCAAGACCTGAAGCAAGCATATGCATATTCTTGACACCTTTTGAAAGGAAACACTTTGACGTTTGTGAAAATGTAAAATTAATGTAGGAGAATACAACACATTAGATCTGGTAAAAGATAATAAAAATAAAAATAAAAAAAGTTGTTTTTTTTGTACCATCTTTGAAATGCAATAGAAAGGCCCAAAATGATTATTCCAGCCCAGGTGCAATTTATATTTTGGCCACTAGATGGTAGCAGTGAGTGTGTGCAAAGTTTTAGACTGATCCAATGAACCATCGCATTTCTGTTCAAACTGTTCTATCAAGACTGCCCACATGTGCCTAATTGGTTTATTAATAACTTTTCAAGTTCATAACTGTGCACTCTCCTCAAACAATAGCATGGTACTGTAAATTGGACAGTGTAGTT
Organism: Oncorhynchus clarkii lewisi; assembly: GCF_045791955.1. Taxonomy (NCBI): domain Eukaryota; kingdom Metazoa; phylum Chordata; class Actinopteri; order Salmoniformes; family Salmonidae; genus Oncorhynchus; species Oncorhynchus clarkii. Next base: position 4,533,794 of record NC_092176.1, on the reverse strand, counting down.
AGATTAACAAGAAGCTAGCCTACGTTAGCTCAACCGTCCTGCATGGGACCCACAAATCCTGTAGAGATGAAGGAAAATGTGAAGTAAGTTCAAATTTGTTGATGCCCTACACTTCAGCCAGCATGATGCGGATGAGTGAATGTGAGTGAAGTAAGTGCCTTAATGTTATTGAAGGTCCAATGCAGCCATTTTTATCTCAATATCAAATAATTTATGAGTAAAAATGTCGTTCCTTAATGTGATTGTTTTCAGTTAAAATGGTCAAAAAGAAACTAAAATTGCTTCTTAGCAAAGATAAATTTGTTGTTGTTACGAGTGCTTATTTTTTCAAGCAAATTGACCGTCTATTTGCACAAATAAATATCTTGGTCCAAAATGGTTTAGACTACGCCCTCTCGACAATAAAGCTAATCACAATTTCCCAGCAAAATGATTGCGAAAAAACAATTATTGTGCCAGAATTATACATATAAGTGATGGGATTCAAACCTAGATCTTTGATGTACCAGGAAAGCACATTAGCCCACAAAGCTAAAGCCTAGAAATAGACATAATACCAATGAACTACATAAGCCAATGGAACTCCTAAGGCATGGTTTACTCATCACACAAGTGTCGTCACCGAGTGTAGTCACCGAAGCACCACTTTTACACTTCATCAACCTCCTCCTCGTAGAGACCCATTCGAGTAATAGCATCAATGTGAATGACGGGGTTCATATGCAGGTATTTGACATGCCAGAAGGGTGCATTAGCACCCTCTTCCCTTCTAGTCTTGCATTTTTTTGGGCTCCTGACCAATTATTTTGTGTGTTTTTTTTATGCTGATCTCAACTTTTGTAAGTTAAAATCTTAAAGGACTCTAAAAAGGAAGCGGACATGAAAAAGAGGCAGGCGAGGCAGCCTCCTAACAAAATTACTTCTGCAAACAAATAGACCACCCTTGCCCTCTGTTCTGTTGGCGAATTCACAGTCACTGGAGAACACCATTCGAGACTATCCTATCAGTGTGACCTGGAGAACTATGTTTCTCTGTGTCTTGGCTGAACAAGGACAAAATATACAGTATCTTGCGCGTTTTTCCATGCATCGTCTCGAACGAACGGCAGCCTCGGGTAAGACTAGGGGAGGGGTGAGTCTATTTATTAACAACCGCTGGTGTGCAATCTCCAATATTATGGAAGTCACAAGTTTTTGCTCGCCTGAGTATGAATACCTCATGATAAGCTACCAAGAGAGTTTTAATCTATCATTTTCATAGGTGTCTATTTACCACTACAAACTGATGCTGACACTAAATCCGCACTCACCGAGCTGTATAGGACCATAAGCAGACAAGAAAATGTGTATCCAGATGTGGAGTTCTTGTAACCGGATATTTTAATGCAGGAAACTGAAATCTGATTTACTTCATTTTTACCAGGTATTTCACCTGTGTAACTAGAGGTGAAAAAGCTCTAGATCACCTTTACTCCACATAGACACATGCAATGCTCTACCTCACCGTCCTTTTGGCAAATCTGACTACAACTCTATCCTCCTTATTCCTGCTTACGAAAACTCAAACAGGATGCACCAGTAACAGGCTCAATACGGAAGTGGATGCTAAGCTATAGGACTGTTTTGCTAACACAGACTTGAATATGTTCTGGGATTCTTTAATATTGAGAAGTTTACTGCATCAGTCACCGGCTTCATTAATAAGTGCATCGACGACGTCATCCCCACGATGATTGTACATAAATTACATGAGCTGCCCAGTGATGTGAGACGATCAGACGAGCTAAATTCCTTCTATGCTCTCATCGATACAAGCAACGTTGAACCATGCATGAGAGCACCAGCTGTTCCAGATGACTGTGCGATCTCACTCTCCGTAGCCGGTGTGAGTAAGACATTTAAACAGGTTAAATTCACAAGGTCGCCGGGGCAGATGACAAGATATCAACCTCTCCCTGACCCTGTCTGTAATACCTACATGTTTCAAGCAGACCACCATAGTCCCTGTGCCTGAGAACACCAAGGTAACCTGTCTAAATGACTATCGCCACGTAGCACTCACATCTGTAGCCATGAAATGCTATGAAAGGCTGGTCATGGCTCACATCATCCCAGGCACCCTGGAGCCACTCAATTTGCATACCACCCCAACAGATCCATAGATGATGCAATCTCTACTGCATTCCACACGGCCCTCTTCCACCTGGTTAAGTAGAACACCTATGTGAGAATGTTGTTCACTGACAACAGCTCAGCATTCAACACCATAGTGCCCTCCAAGCTCATCACTAAGTTCAGGACCCTGGTACTGGATCCTGGACTTCCTGATGGGTTTCCCCCTGTTGTTGGGGGTAGGTAACAACACATCCGCCATGCTGACCCTCGACACGGGGACCCTTCATGGGAGCATGCTTTGTACCCTTCACCCACGAGTGTGTGGCCTCACATGACTCACACACCATCATTAAGTTTGCCGATGACACAACATGGGTAGGCATGATAACCAGCAATCATGAGACAGGATATAAGGAGGAGTGTGGTGCTAGGACAACAACCTACCCATCAACGTCAGCAAGACCAAGGAACTGATTGTGGACTTCAGGAAATGGAGCCGAGCACACCCCCATCCAAATCAACGGGGCTGTAGTGGAGCGGGTCGAGATCTTCAAGTTCCTTGGTGTCCACATCACTAAGGAATTAACATGGTCCACAAACACCAAGAGAGTAAAAAAAGAAGGCATGACAATGTCTCTTCGAAATCAGTAGGCTGAAAAGATTTGACATGGGCCCTCAGAACCTCAAAAATGTTATACATCTTCACCGTTGAGAGAATCTTGACAGGCTGCATCACCGCTTGGTTCGGCATCTGCTTGGCATCCAACCACAAGGCGCTGCAGAGGGTAGTGCGTATTGCTCAGTACATCACTGGGGCCGAGGCCTCTGCCAGATAGGATTTCTATACCAGGCCGTGTCAGAAGAAGGCCATAAATATTGTCAAAGACTCCAGTCACCCAAGTCATAGACTGTTCTGTTGCATCGCAAGTGGTACCGATACACCAAGCCTTGAACCAACAGGACAAATCAATCAAGTTGTATTTGTCACGTGGCTCATAAACAACAGGCGTAGACGAACAACTAAATGCTTACTGATGGGACCTCCCCAACAAAGCAGAGAGAAAAATAGAGAAATCCATAGAACAATTATAACACAAGGAATAACACAATGAATAACGATAACGTGGCTCTATACATACATCCTCAACTGGCAGCTTCATTAAATAGTACCCGCGAAACACCAGTCTCAATGTCAACAGTGAAGATACCATTCTGGGATGCTGGCCTTCTAGGCAGAGTTGCAAAGACCAAGCCATATCTCAGACTGGCCAATAAAAAGAAAAGATTAAGATGGGAAAAAGAACACAGACACTGGACAGAGAAACTCTGCCTAGAAGGCCATCATCCCAGAGTCGCTTCTTCACTGTTGACATTGAGACTGGTGTTTTGCAGGTACTATTTAATGAAGCTGCCAGTTGAGGACTTGTGAGGCGTAGGTTTCTCAAACCAGACACTCTAATGTACTGGTTCTCTTTCTCAGTTGTGCACCGGGGCCTCCCACTCCTCTTTCTATTCTCATTAGAGCCCGTTTGCACTGTTCTGAGAAGGCAGTAGTACATAGCGTTGTACAAGATCTTCAGTTTCTTGGAAATTTCTCGCATGGAATAGCTTTAATTTCTCAGAACAAGAATAGACTGACAAGTTTCAGAAGAAAGTCTATGTTTCTGATCATTTTGAGCCTGTAATCGAACCCACAAACGCTGATGCTCCAGATACTCAACTAGTTTAAGGAAGGCCAGTTTTATTGATTCTTTAATCAGAACAACAGTTTTCAGTTGTGCTAACATAATTGCAAAAGGGTTTTCTATTGATCAATCAGCCTTTTAAAATTATAAACTTGGATTAGCTAACACAGGAGTGATGGTTGCTGATAATGGGCGTATGTACGCCTATGTAGATATTCTATACAAAATTTGCCATTTCCAACATTAACAATGTCTACACTCTATTTCTAATCAATTTTATGTTGTTTCAATGGAAAATATGTAATTTTCTTTCAAAAACAAGGACATTTCCAAGTGACCCCAAACTTTTGAATGGTGGTGTGTATATATTTTTTTATTCACATTTTCAAACAGGACATTTACATTTTCCAACAGGGCTATATATTTTGGTGAGTTATTTTTCTTCTCACCTGAGTAGCCTCATTTCACTGCCAAAAATAAAATTAAAACATCTAGTGGTCAGAGAAATAACAGCACAATATCAAATACAGGTAGCCTTTTCAAATAATTTACATCCAATTACATTAATTAACCGTTACTCTTTCACTCTTGCGCAGAAATTTAGAAATGAAACATGGCAATTTGAAAAATAAGCCATGGGAGATTTTTGAGAGAGAAAAAAGACGACTTTCGAGTAGTAGTCATTAAAGCAACATATACAATTAATAAGAAGGGGCTAGAAGCTTCTTACAGTGGCTTGCGAAAGTATTCACCACTCTTGGCATTTTTCCTATTTTATTGCCATATTAACCTGGAATTAAAATATATTTTGGGGGGGGTGTGCTGATTTACACAACATGCACACCACTTTGAAGATGCAAAATATTTTTTATTGTGAGACAAGCAAATAAGAAATAAGACAAAATAAATACACCTTGAGCATCTTGAGCATGCATAACCATTCACCCCCCCCCCCCACCCCCCCAAGTCAATACTTTGTAGAGCCATATTTTGTAGCAATTACAGCTGCAAGTCTCTTGGGGTATGTCTCTATAAGCTCGGCACATCGAGCCACTGGGATTTTTGCCCATTCTTCAAGGCAAAACTGCTCCACCTCCTTCAAGTTGGATGAGTTCTGCTGGAGTACAGCAATCTTTAAGTCATACCAGAAATTCTCAATTGGATTGAGGTCTAGGCTTTGACTAGGCCATTCCAAGACATTTAAATGTTTCCCCTTAAACCACTCAAGTGTTGCTTTAGCAGTATGCTTAGGGTCATTGTCCTGCTGGAAGGTGAACCTCTGTCCCAGACTCAAATCTCTTGAAGACTGAAACAGGTTTCTCTCAAGAATTTCCCTGTATTTAGCGCCATCCATCATTCCTTCAATTCTGACCAGTTTCCCAGTCCCTGCCAATGAAAAACATACCCACAGCATGATGCTGCCACCACCATGCTTCATTGTGGGGATTGTGTTTTCTTGCTGATATTTTTGTATAACCCAATCATGATCTGTACTTCTCCACAACTTTGTCCCTGACCTGTTTGGAGAGTCCCTTGGTCTTCATGGTGCCGCTTGCTTGGTGGTGCCCTTGCTTAGTGGTGTTGCAAACTCTGGGGTCTTTCAGAACAGATCTATAACACACGCTTCTATGTGAATTTGGTCAGGTCGCCCAAAAAGTGACATATTGAAGCAGTGGTGGCCACGCAGTCATGGGTGAACGGCGAGTACAGGAAAGGACTAAGCATGCACCCCTGAGGGGCCCCTGTGTTTTGTATTTGTATGTATTATGGATCCACATTAGCCAAGGCAGCAGCTACTATTCCTGGGGTCCAGCAAAAATAAGGCAGTTATGCATTTTCTTAAACATTACAATACATTCACAACATATTAAGTTTGTGCCCTCAGGCCCTTACTCTACTACCACATATCTACAACACAAAGCATGTTTTTTGACTGATAGTTTACTATTCAGGGTTACTGCAAGCAGTTTAGTCTCCTCAACTTGCTTAATTACCACATTATTCATAACAATATTTAGTTGAGGTTTGGGGTTTAGTGAATGATTTGTCCTAAATACAATGCTTTATTTATTTTTTTTATATTTAGGACTAACTTATTATTTGCCACACATTCTGAAACTAACTGCAAATTTTTGTTAAGTGTTCTAGTCATTTCACTGTGGTAGCTGACATGTATAGTGTTGAGTCATCCGCATACATAGACACACTGACTTTACTCAAAGCCCGTGGCACGTCATTATTAATGATTTTAAAAAGTAAGGGGCCTAGACAGCTGCCCTGGGGAATCCCTGATTCTACCTGGATTTTGTTGGACAGGCTTCCATTAAAGAACACTGTGTGTTCTGTTAGACAGATAATTCTTTATCCGCAATATAGCAAGGGGTGTAAAGCCATAACACATATGTTTTTCCATTAACAGACTATGATCAATAATGTCAAAAGTGTGACGACCCTCCCACTCTGTCTGCCGTATTCTCTCTTTGTTGTTTCCTTATTAGGATGCTGGTGGGCGGAGTTGGGAGGGTCGTTAGCTACATGGGAAACACCTGGGCCCGGTGTCTCCCAGGATAAATACACAACTTCCCCATTCATGGAGAAGACTCTCTCCATGCAGACACTTTGCTAGTTTTTGTTGTTTCTTGGTGGTTTTTGGTTGTTTGCCTTAGCACCTTTCAAACCCCTGCATTATCACATTCATGCATGCAAAACACTCACTTACACTACTGATTACTGATTACATACATCATTGTACATTTTCCTTAGTTGCTTTAGTTAATAAATATATATTTTGTTACTACTTATCTCCACGTTGTCTCCCTTTTGTTACGGGCTTTGAGCCGGTTCGTGACAAGTGGGGGCTCATCCGGGATCTTTGAACTATTGGTTTGGGAGACCGTGGAGGTACGTGTTTGGTTTGCATATTGTGTTTGTGTTTGATAGGCCCAGTATTGGTTGCCTTTGTTGTTTGGTTTGTGTGCTGCGTTGGAGAGAGTATACGGGTTCGTTTCCAGGCCCTGCCTAGCCTGGAAACTCTTGTTCTACTTTCTGTTGGGACGTCAGTCTGAGGTGAGTAATCAGCTGTGTACCTCGGGAGATTTGGGTAGGGTAGTGGAACTTGCTACCCGGAGCTATAGCCTTTTTCCCCTGATAGGCTTAGCGACATGTTTCATTTTTTGGAATATGTTGGGCATGGTTAATGTTTGTTATTTTTGTGTGTTGTCTGTGGACTGAGCAGTTGTCTCGGGGGCACATCCGTGGCTTGGTGGAATTTGCCAGCATGCTGGGGAGTTTTTCCTTGCCAGCGGGCTACAGTGCGTAAATTCCCACCGCAAATCCGCACGAAGACTAGGGTTGAGTTATTGTAGGTTTTGCGGAAGCTCCGTATCTCATCTCTCTTCTGTGGTGCTCAGGGAGATTGTCAATTATTGGGTTGTGGTCTGGTGTGCTCAGCAGAGGAGAAGAGCGAGAATTTTTTTGTGTGACTATGGCGTCTTATGTAGATTAGTTCATTCAATTCCATCGGAGGAATTGTTTGATTAAGGTACTAAAGAACAGCTGTTGAAGGTCGCTGAACACTACAAGGTTGAGATTAGTGATAAATGTCTAAAGAATTCTATTAGGGTGATATTGAAGGCCAATCTGATGGAGAGTGGTATTCTTGAAGTTACCACTGGGCCAGCCTCAGCTGAGGATTTGTCGTCTCCCCATAACGTTACAATGGCCATTCCATCGGTTAGTCCTAGTAGTCTTCTTTTTGAACAGCAGAAAGAACTGCTTCTGTTACAGCTGGAGCATGATCGTGAGAAGAGAGAGCATGATCGGCAGCATTATCGTGAGAAGCTAGAGCATGATCGTGTAAAGTATGAAAAGGAATTGGCATTTAAACAAGATATGGAGCGTGCTAAAATCAAGTTGCAACAAGAACGTATAGAGTTGGTTAGGGAAGGAAAGATCTCAGGGGAGAGTTTGTTTTGAGAAGGTGACACAGATTTAACTAGGGGTAGTTCCTCTTTTGGTCGTGCCCCAGAGACATTTGATATTGTTGGGAACTTACGGTTATTGCCTCAGTTTAATGAAATGGACCCCGAGACATTCTTTTCGTTGTTTGAGCGGGTTGCTGACGCTAGGAGTTGGCCTGATTCTGACCGCACTTTAATGTTGCAGTGTGTGCTGACTGGTAAAGCGCAGGAAGCATATTCAGCTCTTAGTGTACACGACAGTGTTAGTTATGATAAAGTTAAAACAGCTGTGTTACAGATTTATGAATTGGTCCCTGAGGCTTACCGCCAACGATTTAGAACTTTAAAAAGGGATGATAAGCAGACTCATGTAGAGTTTGCGCGACAAATATCTTTACAGTTTGATCGCTGGTGTTCCGCCTCTGCAGTTGTGACTTTCCAAGGGCTGTGTGATCTGATTATGTTAGAGCAATTTATTGCCACGTACATTAACGAACAGAAAGTAAAGAATGTCGCTGAGGCTGCGGTTTTGGCGGACGAGTATGTGTTGACTCACAAAAGTGTCTTTGCAGAGCCCCGTATTCGGAAAGAGTGAGGGCGTTCGGATAGATTTGGGCTTCGCTCACCGAGATACTTTGGTTCACGGGCAGAGTTCTATTCAACTAGGGTTGAGCCTGACTCCCATGGTAGAGCTGACTTTGGGCAGGAGTGTCACTACTGTCAAGGTTCAGGTCATTGGAAAAAACGAATGTCCACTTCTCAGGTCAAAGGGTGCTTACGCTAAATCTAAGCCTACCGCGTTAGCTGCACCTGTTCCACATCAGTTCACTCATGACTCATTTCCTCAGGCCCAGGAGAATGGGAAAATCCATATTGATCCAGACTATTGTGGAAGTAAAGACCTAGTGCCAGTGAAGATCCTGAGAGACACAGGTGCCTCTGAATCATTTGTGTTGGAGTCTGTGTTACCCTTTTCTGGTGAGACTTTCGGGGAATAGTGTTCTAATTAGGGGAATAGGTTTGAACACTGTCAGTTCCATTGCATAAACTGATGTTGGATTGTGGGCTGGTGAAGGGTGAAGTTATTGTGGGGGTGCGTCCTTCGTTACCTATTGAGGGTATCGATGTTATCCTTGGGAATAACTTGGCTGGTGAGCGTGTATGGCCTGTCGTGTTTCCATCTCTGGTGGTTTCCACTAAGCCGTCATTTGTTGGGATTCCTGATGAGAGTGTACATAGTTTCCCAGAGGTGTTCTCTGCGTGTGCAGTGACACGTTCTATGAGCCGTGGCGAACTGGTCACTGCGCCGACTAATGATAATAATACAAAGAAGTATGTCAATGTTTTCCCTGTTATCCCGTTATCTGTAACCCGCTCAGATCTAATCAATGCGCAACGGGATGACCCCACGTTGGAAGAGTTGCGTGATCAAATTGTGCCTGTAGAACAGTTGGGAGATGTCGCCCATGGCTATTTTCTCCAAGAGGATGTCCTGATGAGAAAGTGGGTGTCTCATGATAGTTGTTTTCTGGGGGAGGCAATTAGTCAGGTTGTTGTACCAGTTAAGCTTTGTGAGTTGGTGTTGGAAACTTCTCACAGCGACGTTGCTGGACATATGGGGGTGAGGAAAACCTACAATCGCATATTAAGACATTTCTTTTGGCCTGGATTAAAGAGGGATGTTTCTGATTTTATAAAAAATTGTCACACTTTGCCACCATGGCCTTTTTTGCAATTACCTCCATTCTCACCTCATTTGCTCACATCGTATATAGACTTGTTTATACTGTATTATTGACTGTATGTTTGTTTTACTCCATGTGTAACTCTGTGTCGTTGTATGTGTCGAACTGCTTTGCTTTATCTTGGCCAGGTCGCAATTGTAAATGAGAACTTGTTCTCAACTTGCCTACCTGGTTAAATAACTGGTAAGCCTAATCAAGCTATTAAACCGGTACCATTGTTTCCTATTCCTGTACTCAGCCAACCTTTTGAGTATCTGATTATTGACTGTGTGGGTCCTCTGCCTCGTTCTAAAAATGGTAGCAGTTACCTGTTCACTGTGATGTGTCAGACCACTAGGTTTCCAGCTGCCTATCCTCTCCGATCTACCACGACTAAATCTGTGTTAAAAGCTTTGACTCAGTTTCTCTCATTGTTTGGAATCCCTAAGGTCATTCAGAGTGATCAAGGATCTAATTTTACCTCTAATCTGTTTAGTCAGGTTCTTCAACAGCTCCATATTAAACACAATTTGTCTAGCGCCTATCACGCGCAAAGTCAAGGAGCACTGGAACGTTTCCATCAAACACGTAAGTCTTTGTTGAGAGCTTATTGTACTGAGATGGATAAGGATTGGGAGCAGGGGTTGCCTTGGTTACTGTTAGGTGCTAGGGAGGTTTCACAGGAGAGCACGGGTTTCAGTCCAAATGACCTTGTGTTTGGACATAGGGTGCGTGGACTTTTATCTGTTCTCCAGGATGACTGGAAGTCTCCCGAGCCTCCTCAGTCCCTGTTATCGTATGTGTGTGATTTCCGGCGACGGCTGTATGCCGCTGGTGAAATGGCTAAAGAGAAGTTATCATCTTCACAGGATAGGATGAAGGGCATATTTGATCGCCGAACTGAGCCTCGTCACTTTAGTCCGGGTGACCAGGTTCTTGCTCTGCTGCCAATTGTTGGTTCTCCTTTTCAAGCCAAGTTTCAAGGTCCATATACAGTGGTGCGCCAGTACACTGAGCAAAATTATCTAGTTGCCACTCCAGAATGGAGGAAAGCACACCAGCTGTGCCATGTAAATCTGTTAAAACCCTATTATGCACGTTCCTCTGAGACTGAAGGACGGTATTCTACAGAGGACGGTAAAACCTGTTCTTTTGGCTGATACCGTTGTTTCCTTGGGTTCTTGTCGTGCTAGATCTGTGCATGAGGAGGAACATGTTCCTGGTCCTGACGATTGTATATTGCAGGGTAGATTGAACAATTCAGAAACACTGGATATTTTAGACAGTCTTCTCACTCACCTACCTGTTGATGGGCGGAAAGAGATGGTTGGTCTGATTCAGAGATTTCCAGGTTTGTTTTCTGATACACCTACACGTACAAACTTAATAGAACATGATATTGACATTGGAGATGCTGACCCCATTCGTCAGCGGTTCCATAGAGTTTCTTCAGAGAAACTACGTTGTCTGGATGCTGAGGTCAAGTACATGCTGGAGAGTAAGATAGCAGAGCCTTCTTTCTCCAGTTGGGCTTCTCCCTGTATCTTGGTCAGTAAACCGGATGGAACGCTTTTGGATGCTTTTCCACCACCAACTACTAAAAAGGAACTGATGTGTTTCTTGGGCATGATTGGTTATTACCGTAGTTTTTGTAATAACTTCTCTACTGTGGTCGCTTCCTTGACAGATATGCTGAAAGCTAAGGCTGTTTACATTTGGTCTACTCGTTGTCAACACGCTTTTGAAGATGCAAAGAGGTTGCTTACCTCAACTCCGGTACTGGCTGCTCCTCGCATGGATTTGTCATTTACCTTGCAGGTGGATGCTAGTCATGGGGAGGCAGGTGCAGTTTCAGTGTCTGGGGTTGAGAGGCCTGTTAGTTTATTTTCCAAAAAGTTTAACGATTATCAGTTGAACTATTCGGTTATTGAAAAGGAAGCGCTAGCACTCATTTGGGCGCTACAACACTTCGAAGTGTATGTCGGGTCGGGGGTAGTACCTATTGTGGTCTACACCGACCATAACCCCCTCACTTTTTTGAGGTCCATGATGTGTCCAAACCAGAGGATAATGCGATGGTGTTTATTTTTACAATCATTCCATCTCGATGTGCGGCACATCCGGGGGACTGAAAACGTGATTGCTGATGCGCTCTCTCGTGCGCCCTGTTCCTAAATGTTTACATGACTGACCATTGTTTTGTATTGTCATGTTCTCTCTGTCCTGTCTGCTCCCTCCTGGTCTTGTTTTCTTCTTTCCTCTTAAATGTTGCTTCCTGTGCGAAGGTTGCTGAGGTCTGTGGAGAAGGTTGGCTGGGCAAATTGTAAGTGTGAACACGTAACCCCTCATCAATTTGTGGCGCAGAAGCTGTGTCAATTTGGAACTCAGAGGGTGGTATTTTGTTCCGGGGTCCTTGTTGGTCCCCGGTTTTATGGGGGGGAATGTGACGACCCTCCCACTCTGTCTGCCGTATTCTCTCTTTGTTGTTTCCTTATTAGGATGCTGGTGGGCGGAGTTGGGAGGGTCGTCAGCTACATGGGAAACACCTGGACCCGGTGTCTCCCAGGATAAATACACCACTTCCCCATTCATGGAGAAGACTCTCTCCATGCAGACACTTTTCTTGTTTTTGTTGTGTTTCTTGGTGGTTTTTGGTTGTTTGCCTTAGCACCTTTCAAAACCCTGCATTATCACATTCATGCATGCAAAACACTCACTTACACTACTGATTACTGATTACACACACCATTGTATATTTTCCTTAGTTGCTTTAGTTAAATAATATATATTTTGTTACTCCTTCCCTTTTGTTACGGGCTTTGAGCCGGTTTGTGACAAAAGCCAGACTGAAGTCTTACAAAACAGCCCCCACAAAATGTTTATGGATCAGTGTTGCTGGCCCCGAGGCAAGCATAGAAGAATTTAGCTCATTTGGTAGGTTCACTGTGCAGTTTACGGCTGGATTTCACTTTGTAATCCCTAATAGTTTGCAATCCCTGCCACATCCGATGAGCATCAGAGCCGGCATAGTAGGACCCTGAACAGCTTCTACCTCAAGCCATAGACTGCTAAATAGTTAGCCCAATAGCTATCCGGATAATCTGCATTTGCACTAACTCTTTTGACTCATCACATACGCTACTGCAACAGTTTATTATCTGAGCGTAGATGTACAATGAAAGTACACAAGATTCTGGGTTGTTTTTTTTATTTAAAAAAAACAATAATAATTTTCCCCTTTTTCTCCCCAATTTCATGGTATCCAGTTGTTTAGTAGCTACTATCTTGTCTCATTGATACAACTCCCGTACGGGCTTGGGAGAGATGAAGGTTGAAAGTCATGCATCCTCCAATACACAACCCAACTAAGCCGCACTGCTTCTTAACACAGCGAGCATCCAACCCAGAAGCCAGCCACACCAATGTGTTGGAGGAAACACTGTGCACCTGGCAACCTTGGTTAGCGTGCACTGCACCCGGCCCACCACAGGGATAGCTGGTGCACTATGAGACAAGGATATCCCTACGGGCCAGGCCCTCCCTAACCCGGACGACGCTAGGCCAATTGTGCATCGCCCCATGGACCTCCCGATCGTGGCCGGTTGTGACAGAGCCTGGGTGCGAACCCAGGGTCTCTGGTGGCACAGCTGGCGCTTCAGTACAGCACCCTTAACCACTGCGCCACCCGGGAGGCCCCCTGGGTTGTTTTTAACGTAATGACTCGGTAGCTACCTGCACCCTTTCCCAAGCCATGGCTTGCCCTCACTTTGGCCAATCCCATTTTTAGAGCTGTTCCTGTCTTTGTGTAGGTGTTGGATGATTGTTGAGGATAACCCTTTGTCCCAGAATAGGATACAAGGGTCAGTAACATGATCTGGGCACAAGCAGATATTAAAATAGAGTGGTGTTACAAAACAGGGACATTTAGGGCCAGTTTGCCAGACCCAGATTATACCTACTCTTGGACTAAAATGCATACCCAATGAAGAGTCAGTTAAAAATGGTTGGCTTAATCTGGGTCTGTAATTGGCAATAATTTTAATGTAGAATTAGTTCATGAATCTTGGAGACGTTTGTATGGTGTTCAATGAGAGAAAACGTGGACTTCACCTTGAACCTCCAATCTGAAGTGATGCATTGTGGAGGAAATTGTAAATTATGTGAATGACTGTTCGCCCCACTTACTTAAAGGCTAAAACATATTTAAAGGCTAAAACATATTTAGGTTATGTGAATTTGGCATCAATTTATCTCCCTTCCCAACTTATCTTCAGGCTATTTTGCTTGTTAGTCTGCAATGGTATCGGTTTGGTCATGGTCAAACACCATGAAGTGAGAGATCTGGAGTGGTGTTCAAATATGAGCAGAAACAGCCTAGACCAGGGTTGACTCTACCGATCAGTTCTTCTTCATATGTGGCTTTCCATACTGTACAGATACATAATTATATGTGATGGGGAAAGAAGATTGACAACTGTGTGGGAAACTACTGACAAATCTGTACTAAACACAGGCTTTGTTATGACTGCTTGTCATCTCATTATTTTCCTTTCCTGTCTCATAACCAACATGGTAAGAAGTTCATTTCCCTAGTTATCCATTTCTGTTATCCTTTCATCGGACAGCTTTTAATTTTTTTTTATACGGTACTCACATAGGAGCGATATTGGCTCTCCACCAGGGTACAATGTGGGCTATTAGATTAGGAAAGTGATCCCTCTGAGCCACACACACACACTCAGTCTGTAGCTGTGTTCTACATTCGTTCCCTGGTCCTCTCCAGCTGTGCTATGACATGGTTCTTCTTAATCTAAAGGAGATCTATAGGGTCACTGACAAAGTGTATGGCTTCTGGTGTATACTGTAATCCACTGTGATCCTTCCAGTGCCTTTACATCTTCCTTTTATCAATTGATACAGTTCTGATTAAACTCCAACACTGTTAACTGGCCATGTGTTTTCAATCTGCAAGCCCTCTTTAACGATTTGAACTAGAGCTACATCCATGTTGTATTACCTATTTTCTTACAATAAAATATGATGTTGATTAAACTCAAATTAAAAACAAACATTCAACAACTGACATGACGCGCAGAAGACATTTGAAGCTTGTATTTTGTTTGCAATGCCAGGTGGATCTGCAAATCCCCATCCTTGTCCTTGGCGAGGACTTCAGTCGGGATCTTGGACTCCAGTTTGGATCTTGGACTGTGTGACTTTTTTACGACCCCCTAAATCAATTACGAATAAAAAACACGTGGCTGTAAACCTGTCCCTGTCCAATCTCTTGGGTCATTCACTAAATCTGCAAGAGAACAGTGATTGTTATGAATCCACCTCCCTACCCACTCCCCCATGACGAACCTCCTTCAAATTCCCATTGTCTTCGGTTTCAGCTTTTTCTCATGCATAGGAGCTGACTTCAGCTACATATGGCCTCCATACTTACTAACACTCTGTGAAGGCACTCCCAGACTAATCAATTCATTTCAATAGGATCATAGAATGCTGCTTGGATGAGGTAGAACTCTCTTGGATTGCAAAGAAACATTGAATGGAGGAACCCGTCGTCCAGCACTCAAAGCCCCCCTGTCTTTCATCTTCTCCTGTCCTTTTACTTGGACCAAACCATGCCTAGACCACAAAGCTAATGATTCACCACTATTGTTATAATATTGTCATTTGGGTTGTGTTGCATCTGTGACTTAGTACCAGGTGTGGTTGTTTCTCCACAATCATCAGGGACCTTAATATGTTATCTGTTAGACATCTCCCCGAGCCATGTGTCTTCATGGTGCCACCTTAGCATCTGCTTCTGGACCTTAGAGAGGCCTAAGAGGCCTTGTTTCATTCTGAGTACAGAAAATACTGTACAAAGGACTTATTCCTGTAATTTGTCTCCTGAGGAGTGAACGTTTGCATCTAATTTTGTCAAAGGGTCTGATATTTCAGCAAACGTCACTAAATGGTTTGGGTGGGAGGGTGAGTGTGTGGCTTACAGGTCACCGTAAAGAAGGCTAGACCACCCCCTCCACTGATTAGTGACACATTGGTGCAGCTGACACGTTAAACGTATGATCACATACAGGAATATAACAGTAACTAATGTAGCTCGGTTTCTCGTAAATGATGAATGTACAGCACTGTACCACTCGAGGAAACCCCCCAAAAATGTGCTTTAACAACACCAGTGTGCTTAGTGATGGCAACCAGTGAACTTAAACAGCAAGCTATGAGACTGACAAAGTACTGTAATCACATCTGGGTTCTATGGAGCGTACACTTTCTTCATCTTCAGAGATATTTTATGAAAAAGTATTGTTTGGGGTTTGAATGTTTCCCTTTCAAACGGCATACATTCAGAACCCATAATGAGACATAATTGTCGAATGCTTAGCTCTCCTTTTTAAAAGCACCTGAAACCAATGATGAGAAACATAGCATTTGATTGTTGATTGTTCCTCTCCAGTGAATTCCCTGGAACATAGACTTGTCTGTCTCCATCCTGACACACTTTGGGAAGCATGCCAGCACTTATGCAAAGGCTACAGACCATGCTGGTTCCTCCTCATACTGGTTCTACCAGAGCCTGACTGGAAATTATGAGGAGTGTGTTCCCACTTCAGAGCCTCACTCTGTGTCCCGATCCAATATGGCTGACTCCATATGCAGAGCCCATTAGCTGTAGTCTCACACAGAGGTCACATGAATCGTATTAAAACCCTAATTATACCCTGCTATGCATTCAGACCATGGGTCATTTGTTTTATGACACGTCACTGATTCAGATATATGCTGTTCCATAGAGTCATGGCCCTCTAAGCACTCTCAATGTCTCTATACTACGCCAGCTGTGGGGTTACAGCCAGCAATTAGCTGGCATGAAAGAAAGTGCACTGTCCCCTGACTGCCAGCTTTAGCACCACCACAAATAACCAAGGCTTTGCAACAAAGGGCATCTCAATAACAATGTCAATAATATAAGCCCCACATATTTATAAAACATTTGTTTCGTTAACTCTAGCAACAGCAAAAGAGAGAGCAACAGAGTGACCCTTGCCAATAGCTGAGCACCCAGTGGTGTCTCCATCCAACGATGACATGATTTACTGTTATACTGTATGTAGCAGTCATAAGAGGTTTAATAATTGAAGTTGGGCTTTTTAAAACAATCAAAGGGTTGGGTTACAAGAAATTGAAAGATCAGATTTTTTTTTTCATTACGAGCCCTACATGTTTATCCAATGTCTTTATATGATGAACTCTGGCAAAAACGACATGCATACCACAGACAATAAGTTGCCCTTGCCAATAGCCGAACGCCCAGTAGTGTGCATCATGATTTGCAATTATAAGCAGTCATAAAAAGTGTAAAAACTAATCTTGGGCTCTTACCAATTATGGTGATGCTCCCACCATCCTTGGCCAGAATGGTTGACATCTGCAGCCAAAGTGTAGCCATAAACAGTTGGAGTCATTAAAACTTGTTTTTCAACCACCCCACACAACTATAATTTTGGCAAGTCGGTTAGGACATCTACTCTGTGCATGACACAAGTCATTTTTCCAACAATTGTTTATAGACAGATTCTTTCACTTATAATTTACTGTATCACAATTCCTGTGGGAAGTTATACGTACACTAGGTTGACTGTGCATTTAAACAGCTTGGAAAATTCCAGAAAATGATGTCAAGGCTTTAGACGCTTCTGATAGGCTAATTGACATCATTTGAGTCAGTTGGAGGTGTACCTGTGGATATATTTCAAGGCCTACATTCAAACTCAGTGACTCTTTGCTTGACAGAATGGGAAAATCAAAAGAAATCAGCCAAGACCTCAGAAATAAATTGTAGACCTCCACAAGACTGGTTCATCCTTGGGAGCAATTTCCAAACGCCTGAAGGTACCACGTTCATCTGTACAAACAATAGTATGCAAGTATAAACACCATGGGACCACGCAGCCGTCATACCACTCAGGAAGGAGACACGTTCTGTCTCCTAGAGATGAACGTACTTTGGTGTGAAAAGTGCAAATCAATCCCAGAACTACAGCAAAGGACCTTGTGAAGATGCTGGAGGAAACAGGTACAAAAGTATCTACAGTTGAAGTCTGAAGTTTAAGTACACCTTAGCCAAATACATTTTCACAATTCCTGACATTTAATCCAAGTATAACTGCCCTGTCTTAGGTCAGTTAGGATCACCACTTTATTTTAAGAATGTTAAAAGTCAGAATAATGGTAGAGAGAATGATTTATTTCAGCTTTCATTTCTAACATCACATTCCCAGAGGGTCAAAAGTTTACATACACTCAATTAGTGTTTGGTAGCATTGCCTATAAATTGTTTAACTTCGGTCAAACATTTCGGGTAGCCTTCCACAATAAGTTGGGTGAATTTTGGCCCATTTCTCCTGACAGTCAGGGTTGTAGGCCTCCTTGCTCGCACACGCTTTTTCAGTTCTGCCCACAGACTTTCTATAGGATTGAGGTCAGAGCTTTGTGATGGCCACTCCAATACCTTGACTTTGTTGTCCTTTGCCACAACTTTGGAGGTATGATTGGCGTCATTGTCAATTTGAAAGACCCATTTGCGACCAAGCTTAAACTTCCTGACTGATGTCTTGAGATATTGCTTCAATTTATCCACATAATTTTCCTACCCATCTATTTTGTGAAGTGCACCAGTTCCTCCTGCAGCAAAGCACCCCCACAACATGATGCTGCCACCCCTGTGCTTCATGGATGGGATGGAGTTCATCGGCTTGCAAGCCTCCCCCTTTTTCCTCCAAACATAAGGATGGTCATTATGGCCAAACAGTTGTATTTTTGTTTCATCAGACCAGAGGACATTTCTCCAAAAAGTACGATCTTTGTCCCCATGTGCAGTTGCAAACCGTTTTCTGGCTCTTTTATGGCAGTTTTGAAGCAGTGGCTTCTTCCTTGCTGAGAAGCCTTTCAAATTATATCGATATCGGATCGGTTTCAAATGTACTTCCTTGCCCCCCAAAAAGAACACACAGAGAAGGTTGGGAGAGGTAGAGAAAAATAAATGCAATTGACACAGGGGTCTAGTTCTCTTAATCTGCCTTGCAGTCATTAACTGATCCAATGTGTGTTTCATACCCTCTTGTGTGTGGAGTATATATCAAAAGCTGTGTAAAGTTTCAAAGGCTGATCTGGGTGGTTCTTGGATGGGGTTGTGGGTACTCATGCTCCAAATATGTGCATTTGTTGTGTTCCTCACATAGTTGTTTCATGGCGGCACAGTGCAGACATATTCTCATTTGAACCTCTCTTTGTTCATGGAGTGGTGGTTTTATAACTCCAATGTAGCATTGAGTGTTTCCATCTAAAATCAAACAGATGGGCCAAATGCTAATCCTTAGCATTTTATGTTTTTGATATGCTGTGCAGTAATTAGGACCTTGCATGGGCAAAGGACACTCATTCTATTGCCACCGTGGACACCACCCATTGCACACAGATAGTATATAAATGGGGGTGCAGTGCTAAAGGAACTCTACTGTAAATCGAGCTATCTTTGATCAAGATCAGATGACTAAGTACGTCCATAATAAGATAGCTTAACAAATCCCATTGTTTTTGTTCCTCTCTGATCTGATGCGAGGCTGAAACCATTATGCAACAGCTGTGTGGTGTCTCATTGCTTCTTATCACGCATGAGTCCAGCCCTTTCTAAACGCACCTAGCTCATTTTTCCATCTTTGTGCCAACCACATTTTAATGTTAATATAAGCAGAATGTTGTCTGTGTGCCATTAACCAGCAATATTCCTGTCCCATATCACATGCTGTGCCTGTGAAGATGATTAGAAACATGTTTGGCGGTGTTTAATGTGGCAAACATGGATACCCTCTCCCTGTTCAGCCTTGACCTGCTCTCCTCAGGCCTTTGTGGAGATTTATGTAATGGAGCCCAAGGGGTCCCAGATGGCCCCCCGGATGCCTGCAGTCAGATGGCTCTTGTCCCGTGGCCACCAATGGCAGGAAACCCAGGGAGTAGCTATATATTAAACATTATGTAGTCTTAACATTCTGCACACTCCCTTGTCCTAACGGTAAAAAAATGACCCGCCTTCACAAAACCCCTAAAATAAAGTAACTTAATTTAATTCTAAACCCCAAATATATTTTGCATGAAGAAACAATCTGTCATTCATCACAAACTTTGTGAATATCTGAGTTTTCCCTCCCTCTTTACAATGCAGAAAGACTGCATCTAGTTGGTGGACACCACTCATTGTTATTACAACACACCTGTCATAAATGTTTTAGAGGTTTATTATTATGGCTAAGGGTACTGCATAGGTGTAAACTATTTTTTTTTAGCAAGACAAAGCACTTGTATAGCCTAAGAACGTAGCAGAAATGTGCAGAAAGTAGTTTTGAATGCATTTTATTGAAGGGAAACAATAACCGTAACATAATGATATATTCTTATATACTGTACAATGAGGAATTCAACTACAAAATACTAGTCTTCTCCCATTTGTTTAACCATTGTCCCCACTCCCAAGGTGCATAAACAACAAATAAATAAAGTAAGCACATGCATGACAGTATGCAAGTGTGTGTGCATGGACTTTACAGATGTGTTTCTCACATGTGCAGCACATAGTAGTTGTTTTACAGTCCTTCTTTGGGGGTCAGAATTGGCATATCCTCTTCCCTTCCCCTGCTGCAGCTTCAGGTGTATCAGGACAAGATTCAGCCCCCTGAAAAAGCTTTCAGAAGTGCTGCAGAGGCTGCAGTGCGGGGGAGGCGCTCCCTTCTTTGAATGTGTGGGGTTACAAGTGCCTTTCCCAGCTGCTTCAGGAACACCCTCCTCTTGTTCTGCTTATCGGGCATCCAGGTAGGGTTGAGCTTGTTCCATATCACGAAGGCATTGTATGAGGACACATCAATGAAGTTATGGAAGATGACCAGGGGCCAGTGGGCAGTCATCATCATGCAGCTGTAGTGTTCCAATCACCTTGTCCAGGTTCTCCACACCTCCTTTGTTGTGGTTGTAGTCCAGGATGATGGCTGGCTTCCTGTCCTCACGATCACTAATCTCAGCCATTTTGTGCAGTTTGCTTAGGAGGACCACATTCTTGTTCCTCTTTTGGAGGTAATAAACTAGAGTGGTGGTGGGGGTGAAGGTAAACTTTGATGAGAAGGCTTCTCTCCCTTTTGTTGCAAGGAGTGCAGTGGGCAGCTCAGGCTAGTTCTTTCTAACTGTGCCATGGTGATCTTCTTCATCAAGAGCTGCTGAGTTCAATCAGTAGTACACAATCTCAATTTGTCATTGAGTGTGTGTGTGTGTGTGTGTGTGTGTGTGTGTGTGTGTGTGTGTGTGTGTGTGTGTGTGTGTGTCGTTGGGGGTTTTGTGGTGTGTAAATTATTTTATAACTGCCAGGTCAAAAATGAACCAAAGACAATCTTTGTACCCTGGTGGTGTACAGCTTTCATGGAAATATGAACAAGGGCGATGTTTAACTTTTTCTAATGTTGGGGTCATTTACAACAATGTCTACACGATGTCTATTTCTGATCAATTTGATGTTATTTTAATGGACCAAAATTAGCTTTTCTTTAAAACAAAAGTGACCACATATTTTTGAACGGTAGTGTATGCATTTCTTACAGAAATAAACTTATTTATGTAAGTATTCAGACCATTTGCAATGAGACTCGAAATTGAGCTGAGATATATCCTGTTTCTACTGATCATTCTTGAGATTTTTCTATAATTTTGCAGTCCTTCTGTGGTAAATTCAATTTATTGGACATGATTTGGAAAAGAACACACCTGCCTATATTAGGTCCCACAGTTGACAGTTGAAAAACCAAGCCATGAGGTCGAAGGAATTGTCCGTAGGATTGTGTCGAGGCACAGACCTGGGGAAGGGTACCAAAACATTTCTGCAGCATTGAAGGTTCCCAAGAACACAGTGGCCTCCATCTTCTTAAATGGAAGAGGTGTGGAGCCAATAACACGAATGTGACTCTGACAGAGTTCCAGAGTTCCTCTGTGGAGATGGGAGAACCTTCAAGAAGAACAACCATCTCTGCAGCACTCCACCAATCAGGCATTTATGGTAGAGTTGCCAGAAGGAAGCCACTCCTTAGTAAAAGGCACATGATAGCCCATTTGGAGTTTGCCAAAATGCACCTAAAGGAGCCTCAGACCATGAGAAACAAGATTCTCTGGTCTGATGAAACCAAGATTGAACACTTTTGCCTGAATGCCAGGTCTCACGTCTGGAGGAAACCTGGCACCATGTCTACGTTAAAGCATGGTGGTGGCATCATCATGCTGTGGGGATGTTTTTCAGTGGCAGGGATTGGGAGACTTGTCAGGATCATGGGAAAGTACATTGAGATCACTGATGAAAACATGCTCCAGACCGCTCAGGACCTCAGACTGGGCAAAGGTTCACCTCCAAACAGGACTAAGAGCCTAACCACACAGCCAAGACAATGCAGGAGGGGTTTCGGGACAAGTCTCTGAATGTTCTTACAGTGAGGGAAAAAAGTATTTGATCCCCTGCTGATTTTGTACATTTGCCCACTGACAAAGAAATGACCAGTCTATAATTGTAATGGTAGGTTTATATGAACAGTGAGAAACAGAATAACAACAAAAAAATCCATAAAAACGCATGTCAAAAATGACTCTGCAAAACATGACTTAGTACTTGGTGGCAAAACCCTTGCTGGCAATCAGAGGTCAGACGTTTCTTGTAGTTGGCCACCAGGTTTGCACACATCTCAGGAGGGAATTGGTCCCACTCCTCTTTGCAGATCTTCTCCAAGTCATTAAGGTTTCGAGGCTGACGTTTGGCAACTCGAACCTTCAGCTCCCTCCACAGATTTTCTATGGGGTTAAGGTCTGGAGACTGGCTAGGCTACTTCAGGACCTTAATGTGCTTCTTCTTGAGCCACTCCTTTGTTGCCTTGGCCATGTGTTTTGGGTCATTGTCATGCTGGAATATCCATCCACGACCCATTTTCAATGCCCTGGCTGAGGGAAGGAGGTTCTCACCCAAGATTTGATGGTACATGGCCCCGTCCATCGTCCCTTTGATGCGTTGAAGTTGTCCTGTCCCCTTAGCAGAAAAACACCCCTAAAGCATAATGTTTCCACCTCCATGTTTGACGGTGGGGATGGTTTCTTGGGGTCATAGGCAGCGTTTCTCCTCCTCCAAACACGGCGAATTGAGTTGATGCCAAAGAGCTCCATTTTGGTCTCATCTGACCACAACAGTTGTCCTCTGAATCATTCAGCTATTCATTGGCAAACTTCAGATGGGCATGTATATGTGCTTTCTTGAGCAGGGGAACTTGCGGGTGCTGCAGGATTTCAGTCCTTCACGGCATAGTGTGTTACCAATTGTTTTCTTGGTGGCTATGGTCCCAGCTGCCTTGAGATCATTGATAAGATCCTCCCGTGTAGTTCTGGGCTGATTCCTCACCGTTCTCATGATCATTGCAACTCCACGAGGTGAGATCTTGCATGGAGCCCCAGGCTGAGAGAGAATGACAGTTCTTTTGTGTTTCTTCCATTTGCGAATAATAGCACCAACTGTTGTCACCTTCTCACCAAGCTGCTTGGCGATGGTCTTGTAGCCAATTCCAGCCTTGTGTAGGTCTACAATCTTGTTCCTGACATCCTTGGAGAGTTCTTTGGTCTTGGCCATGGTGGAGAGCTTGGAATCTGATTGATTGATTGCTTCTGTGGACAGGTGTCTTTTATACAGGTAACAAGCTGAGATTAGGAGCACACTTAAAGGTCAAATATTTATTTCCCTCATTCAAATGCAAATCAATTTATAACATTCTTGACATGCGTTTTTCTGGATTTGTTTGTTGTTATTCTGTCTCTCACAGTTCAAATAAACCTACCATTAAAATTATAGACTGATCATTTCTTTGTCAGTGGGTAAACGTACAAAATCAGCACTGTAAGTGGCCCAGCCAGAGCCCAGACTTGAACCCAATCGAACAACTCTGCAGATACCCGTAAATAGCTGTAATGTTTCCACCTCCATGTTTGACGGTGGGGATGGTTTCTTGGGGTCATAGGCAGCGTTTCTCCTCCTCCAAACACGGCGAATTGAGTTGATGCCAAAGAGCTCCATTTTGGTCTCATCTGACCACAACAGTTGTCCTCTGAATCATTCAGCTATTCATTGGCAAACTTCAGATGGGCATGTATATGTGCTTTCTTGAGCAGGGGAACTTGCGGGTGCTGCAGGATTTCAGTCCTTCACGGCATAGTGTGTTACCAATTGTTTTCTTGGTGGCTATGGTCCCAGCTGCCTTGAGATCATTGATAAGATCCTCCCGTGTAGTTCTGGGCTGATTCCTCACCGTTCTCATGATCATTGCAACTCCACGAGGTGAGATCTTGCATGGAGCCCCAGGCTGAGAGAGAATGACAGTTCTTTTGTGTTTCTTCCATTTGCGAATAATAGCACCAACTGTTGTCACCTTCTCACCAAGCTGCTTGGCGATGGTCTTGTAGCCAATTCCAGCCTTGTGTAGGTCTACAATCTTGTTCCTGACATCCTTGGAGAGTTCTTTGGTCTTGGCCATGGTGGAGAGCTTGGAATCTGATTGATTGATTGCTTCTGTGGACAGGTGTCTTTTATACAGGTAACAAGCTGAGATTAGGAGCACACTTAAAGGTCAAATATTTATTTCCCTCATTCAAATGCAAATCAATTTATAACATTCTTGACATGCGTTTTTCTGGATTTGTTTGTTGTTATTCTGTCTCTCACAGTTCAAATAAACCTACCATTAAAATTATAGACTGATCATTTCTTTGTCAGTGGGTAAACGTACAAAATCAGCACTGTAAGTGGCCCAGCCAGAGCCCAGACTTGAACCCAATCGAACAACTCTGCAGATACCCGTAAATAGCTGTACAGCAACGCTCCGCATCCATCCTGACAGAGCTTGAGAGGATCTGCAGCGAAGAATGGCAGAAACTTCCAAAATACAGGTGTGCCAAATTTGTAGTGTCAGACCAAAGACAACTCAAGGCTGTAATCGCTGCCAAAGGTACTTCAACACGGTATTAAGTAAAGGGTCTTAATACTTATGTAAATGTGGTATTCCAGAAAACCTGTTTTTGCATTGTCATTAAGGGGTATTGGGAGTAGATTGTTGAGGTAAAAAAAACTATTTAATACATTTTAGAATACGGCTGTAACCTAACAAAATGTAACAAAAATTAAGGGGTCTGAAAATTTTCTGAAATCACTGTTTAACCTGTTGCGACGACCAAACCCGGATCCGGGATTCTATTTATAGACCTAAGCTCATTACCATAACGCAACGTTAACTATTCATGAAAATCGCAAATGAAATGAAATAAATATGCTAGCTCTCAAGCTTAGCCTTTTGTTAACAACACTGTCATCTCAGATTTTCAAAATATGCTTTTCAACCATAGGAAAACAATCATTTGTGTAACAGTAGCTAGCTAGCGTAGCATTTAGCGTTAGCATTAGCGTTAGCATTAGCGTTAGCATTTAGCAGGCAACTATCACAAAAACAAGTAAAGCCTTCAAATAAAATAACTTACCTTTGAAGAACTTCTGATGTTTTCAATGAGGAGACTCTCAGTTAGATAGCAGATGCTACGTTTTTCCAAAAAGATTCTTTGTGTATTAGAAATAGCTCCGTTTTGTACATCACATTTGGCTACCAAAAAAAAAAAAAAAAAAAAAAAAAAAAACGAAAATTCAGCCCTCAAAACGCGAACTTTTTTCCAAATTAACTCCATAATATTGACTGAAACATGGCAAACGTGGTTTAGAATCAATCCTCAAGGTGTTTTTCCACATATCTCTTCAATGATATATCCTTCGTGGAAGCCTGGTTTCTCCTTGCTCTCAAATGGAAAAATAATTGCACCTGGCTTTACGCTCCAATTTCGACGCAGGGACACCAGGCGGACACTTGGAAAATGTAGTCTCTTATGGTCAATCTTCCAATGATATGCCTACAAATACGTCACAATGCTGCTAACACTTTGGGGGAACGACAGAAAGTGTAGGCTCATTCCTTGCGCAATCACAGCCATATAAGGAGACAATGGAAAACAGAGCTTCAGAAATTCTGCTCATTTCCTGGTTGAGGCATCATCTTGGTTTCGCCTGTAGAATGAGTTCTGGGGCACTTACAGACAATATCTTTGCAGATTCTGAAACTTCAGAGTGTTTTCTTTCAAAAACTGTCAAGAATATGCATAGTCGAGCATCTTTTCGTGACAAAATATCGCGCTTAAAACGGGAACGTTTTTTATCCAAAAATGAAATAGCGCCCCTAGAGATCAAAGAGGTTAAATCAGGGCCATTCATCATTATTCATCCAGCAAAATTAATGCATTAACCCTCTGACATATAGTTTTTTCCTCTGCAGTCCCATACATATCTGTGTTGATGATAATTTGGGTCATGTCACGTGGACATGGTAGGACATTTTAATTACTTGTGCTGTTGTCATAATGCCCTAGCTATGAGTTTATATTTTAATGGTTATAGAATATTTAGGAAAGATAGAAATGCAAATGGAGGTGGTGTTGCCATGTATGTCCAGAATCATATTCCTGTTTGGCTGAGAGAGGATCTGATGTCAGATTTGGAAGTAATATGGCTACAGGTTCATTTGCCTCACCTAATACCTATTCTTGTAGGAAGTTGTTGTAAACCACCAAGTGCTAAAAGTCAGTATTTGAATTGTGTGTGTTAAAAGTTGGATAATGTATGTGATACCAAAAGAGAGGTATATTTTCTGGGTGACCTAAATAGACTGGTTGTCATCAAGCTGCCCACTCAAAAAGAAGCTCCAAGCTATCAGTCAAACTACCAGGGTATTTACAAACAGGAACCAAATCATCCATGTGTAATGATCACATCTTCACTAATGTTGCAGAAATCTGCTTTAAAGTTTTAATACTGAATTAGATACAAAAGAACAAACATGGGAAGTGTACTGAACGTGAGAGAAAAAACAATAACAATTATTGACAGATGGCTAAGTAAAGTCCAGGAGTGCTAATGACGAAGTGCAGGTGTGCGTAATGAAGGTTGCCAGGTGTGAGTAATGCTGGGTTGCCAGGAACGGTGGTTAGTAGACTTCAACGTTGAGCGCCGGAGAGGGAGTAGACGTGACAGGACCTGCCACTTGACACACGTCCGCCTGGCAGGACGGCCCGGGTGGGGAGAAGAGCGGGCCGGTCCGGACGGGAAGGTGGAACTCTCGGATGAAATTGGGATCTAGAATGTCGTCCTCTGGACTGTACCCCTCCCAGTCCACTAGGTATTGGAGCTGATCCCCATGACGTCAGGAGTCCAGGAGGGATCTAATGGCAGAGGTGGGACTTCCCTCGATGTCCAGGGGAGGCATAGGGGTGTCGTGAGGGACTGCATTAACCAGAAGAACAGAAACCACCGGTCTGAGGAGGAAAACATAAAAAGAGGGTGAGATCCGGTAGTTATAGTGGGGAGCTGTAATCTGTAAGTTACCTCATTGACCCCACAAACCTGGGGCTCAGCTTTGGGCAGGCAGGCGGAGCGAAAGGTTCCTGGTGGAGAGCCAGACCTGGTCACCGGGATGGAACATGGGTACTTCACTACGGTGGCGGTCAGCCTGCGCCTTCTGGCGGCGGATAGTGCCTCACGTGGGCAGCGTCACAAACGTCCTCTGCACTCCGGAACCACTCAAGAAATATGAACCATCATGTTTCTCTATTTCTCCGGAAGGGACAGTTGGGCATCGCTGACCTGGGCAGACGGCAGGGTTTGCCGGGGGCTGGCTCACTGTGACAAGCCTTGGTATGAGGCCCTCTGATAGGGGTATGGAGAATATCACTGGTGATATCGAGGCGATGGAGAACACGGAGGACCTCCTCCATGGCCGTAACCATTTTGCCAGCTGGTTGTCGTGTTGGAGTAGATGACTGCTAATTAACCGTCTCGGTTGAATCTTCTGCTGCTTCCATATTGTGAGATGTTATTCTTATACGCCAGGAGTCAGAAAGCAGGTGCAGAAGGTGAGTTATAATACTGAACAGATACAAAAGAACAAACATGGGAAGTGTACTAAACATGAGAGAAAAAACAATAGCATGTTAGGACTGATGACAACAGAGGGCTAAATAAAGGGAAGAAATCAGGGAAGTGATGAAGTCCAGGTGTGCCACAGGTGTGCGTGTTGAAGTTAAAGTTTAAAGTTAATCTTTAGTTAACTACACAAGTCAGTAAAGAACAAGAACAATTGAATAAAGCCTGTGTGTCTATATACGGTGACGACTCAAACAGTATACACATCGGCCACAACAGTAAAATATATAACCGAGAAACTTAACAAAGAGCTCCAGGCGGATTTATAATGGGTAACGAGCAACAGGCTGGTGCTAAATATCTCAAAAACTAAAAGCATAATTTTGGGGAAAAATCACTCACTCAGCGCTAAACCTCGTTTTGATCAATTATTGAATACTGTGGTTATTGAGCAATTTGAGGAGACTTAACTGCTGGATGTTGCTCTGCCTTCTTGACATCTCAGTCGAGTTTTGTCGCACCTGGACTACTGCCCAGCTGTGTGGCCATGTGCTGCAAAGAAGGGCATAGGTACGTAAATTGCAGTTGATCCAGAACAAAGCATCACGTATTGCACTTACAGTGCTTTTGGAAAGTATATAGACCACTTGACTTCCCCCCCCCAAAAAAATTTGGCTTACAGCCTTACTATAAAATTGATTAAAAAAAAAAATTTTTCTTCTCATCAATCTACACACAGTACCCCATAATGACAAGGCAAAAACGGGTTTCTAGAAATGTTTCCTAGTTTATTCAAATAAACTCTGAAATATCATATTTACATAATTATTCAGACCCATTCATCAGTACTTTGTTGAAGCACTGTAGGCAGCGATTACAGCCTCAAGTCTTCTTGGGTATGATGCTACAAGCTTGGCACACCTGTATTTACGGAGTTTCTCCCATTCTTCTCTGCAGGTCCGCCCAAGCTCTGTCAGGTTGGATGGTGAGCATTGCTGCACAGCTATTTTCAGGTCATTCCAAAGATGTCAGATTGGGTTCAAATCCGGGCTCTGGCTGGGTCACTCAAAGTCATTCAGAGATTTGTTCTGAAGCCACTCCTGCGTTGTCTTGGATGTGTGCTTAGGGTCGTTGTCCTGTTGGAAGGGGAACCTTTGCCCCAGTCTGAGGTCCTGAGTGCTCTGGAGCAGGTTTTCATGAAGGATCTTTCTGTACTTTGCTCTGTTAATATTTGGCTTGATCCTGACTAGTCTCCCAGTCCCTGCCGCTGAAAACATCCCCCACAGCAAGATGCTGCCACCACCATGCTTTGCCGTAGGGATGGTGCCAGGTTTCCTTCAGACATGACGCTTTGCCAAAGAGTTCAATCTCGGTTTCATCAGACCAGAAAATCTTGTTTTTCATGGTCTGAGAGTCTTTAGGTGACTTTTAGTAAACTCCAATCGAGCTGTCATGTGCCTTTTACTCAGGAGTAGATTCCATCTGGCCACTCTACAAAAAATGCCTGATTGGTGGAGAGCTACAAAGATGGTTGTCCTTCTGGAAGGTTCTCCCATCTCCACAGAGGAACTCTAGAGCTCTTTCAGAGTTACGATCGGGTTGTTGTTCACCTCCCTGACCAATGTCCTTTTCCCCCAATTGCTCAGTTTGGTGGAGCGGCCAGCTCTAGGAATAGTCTTGGCAGTTCCAGACTTATTCCACTTAAGAATGGTGTAGGCCACCGTGTTCTTGGGGACCTTCAATGCTGCAAAATGGTTTTGGTGATCCTTCACCAGATCTGTGCATCAGCATAATCCTGTCTCGGAGCTCTACGGACAATTCATTTGATCTCATGGCTTGGTTTATGCTCTGACATGCACTGTCAACTGTGGGACCTTATATAGACAGGTGTGTGCCTTTCCAAATGTCCAATCAATTGAATTTACCACAGGTAGACTCCAATCAAGTTGTAGAAACATCTCAAGGATGATCAATGAAAACAGGATGCACCAGAGCTCAATATCAAGTCTCATAGCAAAGGGTCTGAATACTTACAGTGGGGCAAAAAAGTATTTTGTCAGCCACCAATTGTGCAAGTTCTCTCACTTAAAAAGATGAGAAAGGCCTGTAATTTTCCTCATAGGTACACTTCAACTATGACAGACAAAATGAGAAACAAAATCCAGAAAATCACATTGTAGGATTTTTAATGAATTTATTTGCAAATTATGGTGGAAAATAAGTATTTCGTCACCTACAAACAAGCAAGATTTCTGGGTCTCACAGACCTGTAACTTCTTCTTTAAGAGGCTCCTCTGTCCTCCACTTGTTACCTGTATTAATGGCACCTGTTTGAACTTGTATCAGTATAAAAGACACCTGTCCACAACCTCAAACAGTCACACTCCACTATGGCCAAGACCAAAGAGCTGTCAAAGGACACCAGAAACAATATTGTAGACCTGCACCAGGCTGGGAGAACTGAATCTACAATAGGTAAGCAGCTTGGTTTGAAGAAATCAACTGTGGGAGCAATTATTAGGAAATGGAAGACATACAAGACCACTGATAATCTCCCTCAATCTGGGGCTCCACGCAAGATCTCACCCTGTGGGTTCAAAATTATCACAAGAACGGTGAGCAAAAATCCCAGAACCACATGGGGGGACCTAGTGAATGACCTGCAGAGAGCTGGGACCAAAGTAACAAAGCCTACCATCAGTAACACACTACGCCACCAGGGACTCAAATCCTGTAGTGCCAGACGTGTCCCCATGCTTAAGCCAGTACATGTCCAGGCCCGTCTGAAGTTTGCCAGAGAGCATTTGGATGATCCAGAAGAAGATTGGGAGAATGTCATATGGTCAGATGAAACCAAAATATAACTTTTTGGTAAAAACTAAACTCGTCGTGTTTGGAGGACCAAGAATGCTGAGTTGCATTCAAAGAACACCATACCTACTGTGAAGCATGGGGGTGGAAACATCATGCTTTGGGGCTGTTTTTCTGCAAAGGGACCAGGACGACTGATCCGTGTAAAGGAAAGAATGAATGCGGCCATGTATCATGAGATTTTGAGTGAAAACCTCCTTCCATCAGCAAGGGCATTGAAGATGAAACATGGCTGGGTCTTTCAGCCTGACAATGATCCCAAACACACCTCCCGGGCAACGAAGGAGTGGCTTCGTAAGAAGCATTTCAAGGTCCTGGAGTGGCCTAGCCAGTTTCCAGATCTCAACCCCATAGAAAATCTTTGGAGGGAGTTGAAAGTCTGTGTTGCCCAGCAACAGCCCTAAAACATCACTGCTCTAGAGGAGATCTGCATGGAGGAATGGGCCAAAATACCAGCAACAGGTGTGTGAAAACCTTGTGAAGACTTACAGAAAACGTTTGACCTCTGTCATTGCCAGCAAAGCGTATATAACAATGTATTGAGATAAACTTTTGTTATTGACCAAATACTTATTTTCCACTATAATTTGCAAATAAATTCATTAAAAATCCTACAATGTGATTTCTGGATTGTTTTCTCTCACTTTATCTGTCATAGTTGAAGTGTACCTATGATGACAATTGCAGGCCTCTCTCATATTTTTAAGTGGGAGAACTTGCACATAAGTGGCTGACTAAATACTTTTTTGCCCCACTGTATGTAAAAAGTTTTCTGTTTGTGTTTTTATACATTTGCAAAAGTTTCTAAAAACCTGTTTTCGCTCTGTCACTATGGGCTATTGTGTGTAGATTGCTGAGGACTTTTTTTTATTCAATCATTTTAGAATAAGGCTGTAACGTATCAAAATGTGATAAAAGTCAGGGGGTCTGAATACTTTCCGAAGGCACTATACACGGAGGGAAAGTGTCAGTAACATGCATGCCAGCCTTTTCTGGCTCAAATTTGCGGAGAAATTGACTTTATCACTATTGATCTTAATGTGAGGTATTAATGTGTTGAAAGTACCGAACTGTCTGTTCAAGCAGTTGGCACACAGTTCGGACACTCATCCGTAAAACAGAAGACATGCAACCAGTGGTCTCTTCAGTCCCCAGTTCCAGATCAGAGCCATGATGACTACATGGAACTCTCTGCCACCTCAGGTGACTCAAGCTAGCAATAAAACTGCAATGATGTGCACTGAGAGTCGGGAAGCAAGTTCAGGGAGTGAGTGTTTTTAATAAAATAAATGGAACATAATATAACACAAAAAACACTAACAGCACAAAAACATGAAACTGAAACAGAAACAATGACGCCCCGGAAAGGAGGCAAAGGGGGTGACGTATATAGGGAAGGTAATCAGGGAAGTGATGGAGTCCAGGTGAGTCTGATGACGCGCAGGTGCGCATAACGATGGGGACAGTTGTGCTCCATAACAAGCAGCCTGGTGACCTAGAGGCCGGATAGGGAGCACATGTGACAAAAACCAGTTTAAATAACTGACAAACGAACAGCTTACTACACAAAGGGGACTGTGAAGAGACACAGCCATTTTATATATATATATTGTTTTGTAATTTGTACTGTACTATGTATTAGACATAGATATTGTGTGCATGTACTAATATGTACTATAGGCTGTGTGCGACATTTAAAATGTATGCAATTCAGTCCATGACTAATAATGTTCTGTACTATGTATTATGTTACATTTCATGTGGACCCTAGAAAGAGAGGTTGATGCTTTTGCAGTGGCTAATGGGGATCCCAATAAACATCAAATGAGAGGCTTTTAAGCAGTCTTTCAACAGAATGGTGTTAAAGGCCAATTGCCAGTGATTAAGTTCGAAACACTAGCTAGGTTCCATCCAATTTGGGACAGAATTTCATGAGATTATTATAAAATCTGCATTTTATTTTTTTGCATTTTCAATAAAAACGGATTTGTTACAGATAAAAGGCTGAGCATGATGATGTAGTGCACATAAAAAAGTTATGTGCCGTATATAAAATGTAAATTCAATTTGCTTCCATTGCATTTTCCAATCTATCGATGGTTTTGTCACGCAAGATGTTGAGATAAATGGCACACTTGCCCAATCCGGTTTTCATGCATACAACAGTTAGTTGATAAGGTTGACAGGTGAGGTTATAATATAAGATGGATAAGATTCTTGTTTGCTAAACACTGATCATCATGTCACTAGCATACAGATTAAAATCTCAATATTTATTGGAAAGGAGCAGCAAGCTCATAACCTTGAACTTCAACACCCTGTGAAGTTCATCATAATTTATTTAATCTGTAAACAATCATAAACAATGCATGCTTTTTCAAGTTGTGGTAAGAGGACACTACAACATAACATCTCTGTTCTATCAATACTTGCCCAAGAAATCGTTTACCCCGCAATTTGTCACAGAATTCCTTTTACCGACACAAAAAGATCCCACCATGTAGAGTAAGCAAATTGCCTGTCGACATTTCTGAAATTGAACTGACACTTCCTGTTTCCATCACAGCTGTCGTGATTTGTTTTATGTGGTATGACTGAACTTGCATAAAACTATGGATGGAAACGTGTTTAAGCCTAAAGAGGAGGACACATTGAATATTCAAGACACATTGAATAACAGATTCAAACATGAAAAAACAGATCGTCAAAACATTTATTAAAAGGAAGTTTGTGTGTCCAAACACACATGATTCTTCCTGTTGAGAATTTGAGTAAAACAATACTGTTCAAACCTGCTCACATCCAAGAATAACTGATTCAATAGCATTGTAAGTTTGTATGCAGAATGGTGGGTGTGTTCGCTGGATCTACATTTGCCCTTGTGGTTTGTCTGTAAGTGTTTCTCTTAATGGGGGGTGAGAATTACCACAATCATAATGGTGCTTGCTTTGATTAGAGGAAAACACTGGATAGACTTGTATGTTGAGGTCAAATCCCCCAGTGGTTACAGAACCATTCATTATAGTTACTTACCAGCCTAGAGCAGGTATGTAGTGCTCATACGATCTGCCAAACATTGTCCCTGTAATTACTTTGGAATTGCTCAAACTTTAACTACCACAGGACTAGAATCTGTTGAAAGTATAGGCAAAGGTATTCATCTCTGCGATATTGCACCATACATAGTTCCCTTGCATTTTAGATAAAGAACTGTACTGAATCCTACCGCTGCCAACTTAAAGTAGACGGTTGAAGTTGCACCTGGCTAGCTTACGTTCTGAGTTCCTATCTCTGCCATGAGACTAGGGGTTTATAGTAATAATGTTTATGCGTCCCCCATGCTCATCGCTATAGTAGACTTATGACTTAAATCAAACCTTATGTACTATCTCCGGTGGATGGAGGTTTAGGTGTGGAAGATGTGATTAGCTGGGTCTTTAGTCTGTACAACAAGGGCCCATAGGGTCTTCTGTTCCAGGGGTGTTGTCACATCTCAGGGTGTTTAAAAAATAGAGAGAGACCGAGAGGAAAAAATATATAAAAAGTTTGAATTTCCCCAGCTGTAACAACTCTTGTGATCGAGGAGCCCAGGGCACAATCTGTGGTTTGTCCCTCCGTCCTAGTGCTGCCGTCACTCAAGGACCATCCGGACGGCTGAGAAAATGATTAAGACAGACCACACACCCCCCCTCACCCGCCATACCCCGGAATAGCCTGAGCAGCCCCATCGAATTAGTTTAGAAAGACCTGAAGAGGTTTCCAGATTAGAGTTTGAAGAGGGCACTATCTACGTACAGTGTCCCCATCTAGTCAGTTATTATTGCAATCATCTGCCATAGAACAACTTTAAGTGGTAGGAAATGAAAATAGGCTTTCACTGTACAGAGAAGGTTAGACTGAGAAACCAAAGAAAGGATTAGGGGAAAATAAAGAACGAGAAGGCAAGGAGAGGGATTTGCAATGAGGTGAACTTTGGGTGCACTGTACAGATTTGCAGCCAGGCAGAATTTAGGTTCTTGCATCATCACTGGATGTAGAAATAAATGAAATATCAGCAAGAGCTGCAAAGAAAGAGCAGGTAAAATCACACAGGTAAAATCACATGGAGGGCCTCACACACCCCAACACAAACCCCAGGCAGGTGCCGTCTCTATTTAAGATGATGCTTTCCCCTCTCTCAACTGGAAAGGTGCTTGGATTTCAGTTGCGGAGGTAAAACATTACAGCAGGACTTACAGCAATAGTAAAAGTACTATAATAGTTTAGGTTGTGCATCAGTCTCGCTACAGAACATGGAAGAAGCAGCATTGTGGTCACAGGAACAAAATGATCACCAAAAAGCAGAAAGTAATTCAAATGAGTGGATAAAGGACCTGAATGGACACAATACAAATATTTGTGAATATGTTTCTTTGTTCAGTGGACTCTCCTGAGGGACACTTTGAGGACAGTATAGTGTAACTTTTCTGCTCCTCGGGGAGTCCAGCGCGGAGACACCTAACATTGTGGTGAGGTGGTGAGGTGAAGGAGAGCCAGGATGATGGGCTCTCTCCCTTTGAGGGGGAGTGGTCTCAGCCATGCTGGGCTACAATAAAAGGCACTTGTGTGGACCTCTAAGGAGCCCAAACTTTCCAGTAGCACTACCGGCGGCTGCTGCACCAGGGTTACTGGCACACCTCGTAAAAGAAAGAACGAACGAAAACAAACAAAGAACTCTTGATTTTGATACATTTGCTTCCTAGCAAATTAGTGTGACATTTCATTTTGAAGTTCTTTGCATTTCCAGTGAAGCGGCCCCTTGGTGTGAAAAAGAGAAAATGAGAGCTCTGCTTTGCACCGCTTTGCTTTCTCTGACCCTGGCCAGCAGTGTGTACAGTGATACCGACAGCACTGCTTCTGCACCAGTCGACGCAGCAGGTAAGTGTGTGTGTCTGTGCGATGTGTCTCTGTGTGTGTATGTTCGTGCGTGCCATGAGGCCTCAGTAAAGTGGGACCATAGACTAATATAACAGCAGGGTCATTATAGTGGTTGGTAACAGATCCCTCTCTGGGATGCCATTCACAGTCTGACTCACCACTGACACATTGACTAACGGTTTACGGCTGAGCCACTGGCTGAGCATAAATCAGCCTGTCAGTCACAATGGCTTGCTTCCACACATCACAAACTAACGGTTTTACACTGCATATGGACCAAACTACTATTTTTAGAATGAAAATGTGTACGTTTTTAATTTTAGCTCAAATTGGGTTCTAGTTCAGAATTGTTAAATTGTTTACAGGTAAACTGTAGATAATTGATCATTATGTCTACAAATGGACCACTTGGCCTTTTTTTTGTTCCTTTTTTTTGTTCCTTTACAATGTATTCATTAGGAGGGAGTGAGAAGTGGAAAATTGGAGGGGGACATTTTCAGATTGCACCTGCTCAAGCTACACAATTGAGTTTAACTTAAAAATGGCACTTGTGGCCTACACCAAATACTGTGAGATATCTTACTGCCAAATGCAATAGTACAATACCACAGAGAAACATATGGTTCTAGTTCAAACTAGAGTCTCAATGCAAAAAGTGAAGAGTATTTGAATGAATTTGTCCAGTCCTGTAGGCTGACTCAGGGGATTTGAGTTTCAGCATGTGTTCGCTCTATCACGGTAGAGAGAGAAATCCTGGCAAAAGGCAAAAAAATATACACTTCCTCAGTCTGTAGATGAGATGCTGCTGTTCTGTCTTTCTTGTCTGTGTAAACGTTTGTTCTACTCCTGTGGCCTGATGATGTCAGATGTTTGTGCATGTTTATTTGTTTTATTTCACAATTATTTATAAAGGTTAGGCCAGTGCTGTGACACAACACACACATGTTATGCACTCAAGAAATATTCAAGCAAAGTTGCACCCACCGTTTAGAAAAATAAATTGTCTGCCTACCTTTCTGTCACATCAACCATCCATCCAAATCAAATAATTCCATGAGTCCGTCTGTCTTCATAAACGTTCACTCACGTAGCCTATTACATCATGTAGTAGGCTACGTGAGTAGCATCAACTAATCATCAACTAGATTTTGCCGATGTTGCCGTTTTTTGTTGTTGTTTTGAGCAGATCGGGGGGGTGAAACATAATTACACATTATTTTTAGACTGCAAATTGACCACAAGAAGCCCAAACAGATATAATAATTGACATTGACATAATCATTTCAAACCTTGCTTACATTTGTATGTGATCACGTGTCCTTCTATTATCCGTGGGGATACTTGGAGTTGAGTTCCTAGTGTTTTTACAGGCTTTCATGTCCAACAATGAAAGAAAAAAAAGCAATGACAAAAACAACAACTTTGGTTTTTGTGTTTTTTTTTTTTTGCTCAGAAAACTTGAGAGCCAAATAAAACCACCCGTGGGCCAAATTAACCACCAGTTGTGGAATCCTGTTATATGTGGTAATCCAATGAGTAACACTGCAGCTGTAGTTTGCCAGTAATAATCATTCATCACATATACTATACACAACTTTTAGGAAGTAGGGTATTTAATGCAAAAATGTTATCACTCTTTTCTATTTGATAAAATTATGACATTCTCTTTCTCGCTCAAAGAAGGCAATTTGGCCCTGGCTTGCAAACGAAATATCTTGCATTATGCTGTAAATGAAGGCAATTAATAAATGTTGGCCTAATAAAAGCATATTTGATTTAACCCAATAAAAAAATTGGAGAGTGAGTATAAAATCGCATTTCGATAGATGCACGCATCAGTATGCTATTATAGCCTATCTGCAGCGGATAAATTATTGTACAAGGATATGTTTGCTGTCAGCTGGCTACTGTCGGAAAGTTACAATCTAATGAAACATTTGTTACATAATTTAGCTCATGAAGTGGACGTTATGTTGTACATTCAACACTAACTAGGCGATCCCTCTCATTTGTGTAGGTCTTCGTATATTACCATGGAACAATAGATGTAGAGTCAATAGCATACGACAACATAACACGAAGGACAATGTTGATTGGCAAGTGGAATGATGTCCAATAGGATTGCAAGGTAAAAGCGGAAGATGGGATCAGGTTGGCTCCCTTATCCTTGGTTAGTAGAGACTTCAGAAAATATGAAATTGTTACCCGCAACATAAAAATGTATATGGGGGGAGTTGACGTTTGTGTGTATGCGTGGATGCGTGTGTTTGTCAAATCAAATAAAAAACATACACATGGTTAGCAGATGTTAATATGAGTGTAGCGAAATACTTCTAGTTCCGACAATGCAGTAATATCTAACAAATTCACAACAACTACCTTATACACACAAATGTAAGGGATGAATAAGAATATGTACACATGAATATATAGATGAGCGATGGCCGAGCGGCATAGGCAAGATGCAGTAGATGGTATAGAATACAGTATATACATATGAGAAGAGTAATGTAGGATATGTAAACATTATTAAAGTGCCGTTATTTAAAGTGACTAGTGATACCTTTTATTTAGTCCGTTTATAGTGGCAGAGATTTGAGTCTGTATGTTGGCACTATGTTAGTGATGGCTGTTTAGCAGTCTAATGGCCTTGAGATAGAAGCTGTTTTTCAGTCTCTCGTACATGCATGCGTGGGTGTATGAGAGAGAGTGGACGTTTTTTGGGCACGTGCCAGGGGTGTGTGTGTAGGTGTGTGCCTTGGTCACAGCTATGCCTGTTAACTCCATCTTCTTATTGATTCAGGCTAGCTGTGCAGAGCTGTAGGATGCTGTAAAGGATAGCATGTCTAGCAGGCCTGGGTTGGTGTGGTTTATCACTCAATGATACACATGTAGTTACAGCTGTGTAGCATACTCTCTCACTGTATACATACTGATGTAGGCTTATAGGCTACTTAGTGACTAATCAACTTCCTCGGTTGCGCCTTCAACATCTCAAAGACCACAATTACACCAAGTTAACATAAGGTTAGGATAACATTATTACACTTCTGTAGACGGCGAACATACAGTATATGCCGCATGGCAACGTTGGACCATTATGATGTTACTGTTCATTTATTCCTTTATGATGCTACTGTTCATTTATTCCATTATGATGTTACTGTTCATTTATTGCCCTACGTTGCTACACTCTCAAAAGACACAGCTGTCTCCAATAACGCGGTACTGTAAGCATTTATGGAGTGAGAGAGAATTGTGTATGATCGTAAAAATGGCAGTAGGTCTTGGCTTCTGCTGTACTTTTTAATTGTCATGCACATGTGTTCATTTACTAATTCTCTCCTCTCTTTCATTTTCACCCCACCCTTAACAAAATATGTGTGTGGGGGGGGGGGGGGGGGGGGGGGGGTTGGTAATGGTTTAATGAGCCGTTTCTATACGTTACATCTGACAATTAGGGGGAACCCTTGACCCCACCGAAATAGCCTTGTATAAATAAGCTAAGGCTTGATATATGACAGAATATTTAGCTGCTTGCCAAGTGGTTAAATACACATGCCAAGCTGTCACTTTATGAGTGCAGTGTATATTACTTGGGGCCACATACACTCAAGGGCAATGTATCTCCACTGGTAACTCAGGTAGCAGAGACAAGGGTAAAAGAGCAGTCTTACACTCACATCTCTACTGAAATTAGGCTTTTTTGCGTGCAAAGGTTCACCAATATATCTTTACAGTGTCATTCTTTGTTCACCAATATATCTTTACATGGGCATTCTTTGCATAGTCTTTTTTGTACAGGATCTGTCTGTTCTTGATGTTTCATATGCATGTGGTCAGTCTATGTGCTGTATGGGGTCTCATTGTACAGGTTTTATTTAGTTTACGTTCAACCGCATAGTGTTTCCTGGTAGCTATGAGATCTCTTATTTGTACCATGTACACCCCATCCCCAGCCTCATATGTTCAGGGATTATGAACCTCAGCCAGTGGTTTATGAGCGCTAGAACAATGTTTCTATAAATCAGACAAATACGTTTTTTTATTTTTTTAAATTATTTTAACCTCGTATCTGTTGAATAAGAATCAGAAACGTTTAGGGATAAATCCTGGATGGCGTCACATCTGGCCGACTGCCGTTGAAGTTGTCATGCGCTCCCGGTTTGATCAGTCATTCTGGGCTTTCAGTTTCCAATGAAACTTCACTCAACGGCTTCCCAAGTCCAGAATTTATGAGGCAGAGAGAAGCTCTGAGTCATAAGCCAGTGACAGAGGGAGAATTCATACAAATATACTGGGCCTCTTCATGAAACTCTCCATGCCCCATTCTTTTAAGAAGTGGGATTTTTTATTCTGCTTAGTAAACCCTTTGGCATGCGTTTGGTGCGCCTGCCTGCCTGCCTGCAAGGAGGCGAGGTGTCTGGGTGGGTATGGAGGGGAGGGATGGTGGTGAGTGAGTTGCAGCCCAGAGGAAAGGAAGGAAATGAAAGAGCGGTTGGAGTTAGGGATATAGGGTGAGATTACATTTGTCGGGCAGCACAGCTTCTGCTCATTAAACCCCTCTGCAGGATAGCGTGCAACTGATAACGTGTAGGCCACTATTAAGCCGAGCCACATGTCGGCTATTTGCTCTGTGTGCATGGGAGAATGGGGTTATGGGGTTTAGAGAGGTTGGGTGAAAATCAGGGGTGGAAGGTGTGGGGGAGAAATTATCAGAGCGGAAGGCTGTTCACCTGGAGTACCTGGTAGCGATTCCTGCATCTGTAAATGGCACACGTGGACAAAAGCTTTTGCCCGTTGAAGAGACAGCAGAACCATTTTCCAGTCATGGCTTTGGTGTGGCTCAAGGAGAACCTGGCAGAGACAAATAAAGAGGAAAGGAAAGAGGAATAGAGAAACCAGGAGAGACAGTCAGACACAGAAGGGAGGAAGGGAAAGCAGGAGAGTGAGAAGCATATTATTTTGTTAAGCTTACACACCGACTAGGACGACTGCGGACACTAGTTAGTAGCTGCTGACGTATTTTGACCAACCAGGTATCTATCCAACCTTTTTATGAGTAAAGTGAGTAAAGTACTTGTCGGATAAAAAAAAATGTCATTACAGGCCTATTTGAAACAGAACGTTTTTTCCGTAAACTTTCCAAATGTCGACAAATCAAAATACACTAGACAAGGTGGCATCTTTTTGTGTCGGTAAAATTATGAATGTCGGAGGAAGCGCTTTTATGCACAAATATTGTTGTGAAGGGTCTGGAGGTCAGGGAGATTGTGGGAACACATGGAGTTGTCGGAAAAGCATGCAGTTTATTAGGATACAGACAATATAAATGATGATGAACTTCACAGGGTGGTGAAACTACAAAGTGATGAGCTTGATTGTCTTTTTCAAAAAATATTGAGGGTTTTATTCTAATAACATGATAATGGATGCTTTGCTGCAGTTTGAAAAAAAAAATAATCTTACTCTTTTGTCCATAACAATAATCTCATCATATAGGCCAGGAGTCTCCAACCAGTCAATCACCTGTGAGTAGCTCGCCAAACAATTCCGAATGTACACAGAATTTTTTTCGCCGAATACAACTGCTGTAGACCTTACAGTGAAATGCTTACTTACAAACCCTTAGCCAACAATGCAGTTTTAAGAAAAATAAGTGTTAAGAAATATTTACTAAATAAACTGAATGAATAAAAAAAAGAAAAATAACAAATACTTAAAGAGCAACAATAAAATAACGGTAACGAGGCTATAGGTTAGTCGAGGAAGTAAAATATAGTATAAATCATTTCAAATTCCTTATATTAAGCACACCAGACAGCACAAATACATTTTTGTATTTGTATATATGGATAGCCAGGGGCATACTCCAACAGTCAGACATTATTTACAAACAAAGCATGTGTGTTTAGTGAGTGAGCCAGAGAGGCTGATCCAGAGAGGATGACCAGGTATATTCCCTTGATAAGTTTGTGAATTTAACCATTTTCCTCTCCTGCTAAACATTCTAAACATAATGAGTACTTTTGGGTGTCAGGGAAAATGTATGGAGTAAAAATTACATTATTTTCTTTAGGAATGTACTGAAGTAAAAGTAAAAATAAAAAAATAAAAAGTAAAGGACAGATTCCCCTCAAAACGACTTTAGTACTTTAAAGTATTTTTACATAAGTACTTTACACCACTGACTGTATGTTACCGTACATAACGTTCTCAAACAAAGCAGAATTTTCACATCCCCTCCCTTTTGAGCAGAGTATGCCTGTAGAAATCATCAGCAGCCTTTGGAAAGAACCAAGTCCCCTTTCGAGTCATGAGCTATTGTAGGTTTCCATCCAATTGGCGACAGATGTAAATGTAAATTTTCTAAAATCTCCATAAAAACAATATGCACATTTTCTCACCAGATATGTGTTTCCATACTTCCTTACTGTTGATACTTAAGTATATTTTAGCAATTACATTTACTTTTGATACTTAAGTATATTTAAAATCAAAACATTTTACTCAAGTAGTATTTTACTGGGTGACTTTCACTTTTACTTGAGTCATTTTCTGTTAAGGTATCTTGACTTTTACTCAAGTATACGAATAGGGTACTTTTTCCACCACTGCATATATAACAGGAAATGCTTATTTTACTCTTACTCTCGATCATATAGACAAACTGTTTGTCTTTTTGCCAAGTTTGTATAGTTCATTGAAGTGTGATGTGTCAGCATTGTGCTATTTAAACCCTTTAATTTACTACCCCATATATTGAAGAAGAGGCTGATGTGTTGTGACCATTGGCTGCTCTGTCTGGCCCAGGGGGCTATATATCCTGGGGCTCTACACATAGCTTTATTGGTTTTGGCTGCACCAGTGGTGAGTGGGTCATGGGTCAAGTGCATCCATCATGTCCCTGCTTGGGCTCAGTGGGCTGTGTGTAGGCAACCACTGGGTGGGGTCCCCACAAAGCACCACGCTCATAAAGGGCCCGGAGGTCAGGGAGATTGTGGGAACTCACGTGGAGTGACTGATAGCAGCTACCTCT
Source organism: Oncorhynchus clarkii lewisi (assembly GCF_045791955.1). Lineage (NCBI taxonomy): Eukaryota > Metazoa > Chordata > Actinopteri > Salmoniformes > Salmonidae > Oncorhynchus > Oncorhynchus clarkii. The sequence continues at coordinate 4,491,399 of NC_092176.1, read as the reverse complement.
CTGAACTGAAGGGTGGCCTGGTTCGGAGGGAGGCCAGGAGGGAGGGAGGAAGGGAAAGAATGATGATGGCCATAACATGAGGGAAAACGTGTCTGTTTGCAAACCGTTTAGTCACCTTATTTTGTAAATGCTGAATTGCAGGATGCCCAACTCATGTTTTACACAAGTCAGCTGGGGCGGGTAAAAGATAAACATTTAATTTTGGGGGTTAATGTGGATTAACGTTGAATTTGTTAACTGCCAGAGCTGGTCATGGTATATAGTTTGGTGAGAGCTAGGTGCAGATGATTTGCAGAGGTGGGAGACTGGCTGGTTCCAAAAGCAGAATCTATTTAGGACTGAAGGGCTACTTTGATGATATAGCTGATTGGCCACTACAGAGAGGGGAAGAGGGAGAGTGTGTGTGTGTGCAGTGGTGGAAAAGGTACTCAAATGTTACACTTGAGTAAAAGTAAATGTACTTTAACATTAATCAAGTAAAACGGATAGTCACCCAGTGAAATACTGCTTGAGTGAAAGTCTTAAAGTTTTTATTTTAAAATATACTTAATTCACTAGATTCTTACAGAATAAAATTAAAAGTAAAAGTTGTCAAAAATATAAATAGTAAAGTAAAGTACAGATTACCCCCAAAAATACTTTAAGATGTACTTTACACCACTGTGTGTGTGTGTGTGTGTGTGTGTGTGTGTGTGTGTGTGTGTGTGTGTGTGTGTTTCTAGGCAATGTTGAGAGGGGCATTTTTCAGAGATCTTTTACTGCTTTTATGCTTGCCAATGAAACGCATGCAAAACCATAATTATTGAGGACATTAAAAGACGTGGCACGTCTGAACTGACACCAGTAATTAAAATATCTTAAGGACCCGCCCCTTTTTTTCAATTTTCGAACTAAAATCACATACCCAAATCTAACTGGCCCTGAAGCAAGGATATGCAAATACTTTGAAGTTTGTGGAAATGTGAAAGGAATGTAGGAGAATATAACACAATAGATATGGTAAACAACAATACAAAGAAAAAAACAACCGTTCTTTTGTATTTTTTGTATTATCATCTTTGAAATGCAAGTGGAAAGGCCATAATGTATTATTCCAGCCCAGCAGCAATTTAGATGTTGGGCACAAGATGGCAAAGATCTGCAAAGTGTTGGACTGATCCAATGAACCATTGCATTTATGTTCAAAATGTAGTATTAAAACTGTCCAAATGTGCCTAATTTGTTTATTAATAACTTTTCATGTTCAAAACTGGGCACTCTCCTCAAAAAATAGCATTGTATTATTTCACTGTAATAACTACTGTAAATTGGACCGTGCAGTTAGATTAACTATAATTTAAGCTTTTTAACAATATCAGATATGCCTTTGTCTTGGGAACTTTTCTTGTTACTTACAACCTCATGCCAGTCGCATTAGCCTACGCTAGCTCAACTGTCCCGTGAACGAAGTTAATGCAACTTTGTTATGTATTTTACTGTATTCTTCTGATGCTTTAGAAACTCTTGACTTACACTACACCTTTTCTTGTCCTTCACAGAGACTGAACTTGGTGATCAGAACCGTGTGTTTGCCAGTCGCGGCTCCAACATCACTCTACCATGCCGGCTCCACCGCCGGCATGGGATGTCTTTCGGCCGCGTGGGCATAAGGATCAAGTGGACCAAGCTGTCTGCGGATGAGTCACTGGAGGAAGATGTGCTGGTGTCCATGGGCTTCCACAAGAAGAGCTACGGCAGCTTCCTGGGCCGTGTCCGCCTGCTGGAGGCTGACGATGATGACGCCTCACTGCTCATCAACGACGTGTCCCTGGACGACATGGGAAAGTTCCGTTGTGAAGTCATTGATGGCATGGATGATGTAATTCATGAGGTTACCTTGGAGGTGCAAGGTAGTGTAGGCTACAGCGACGGTAAATCTTTATCTTTTTACTTCCTCCCCCTGCTCAGCGATGGCCATCTCATCTCATCATCCCGCACATCACGTCACCACCCTCCGTTTAATTTTGTCTTCACTGTTCTGTCTTTATGGTGTTAATAGACTTGTGTTACCCTGTAAATAAGGACAGGAGGTTTTCATGACCCTACCCATAAACTACTGTCTGGAAGAAATGAATGGTTTCAAGACCAGAGCCAAGAAATAATGGTTTCAAGACCAGAGCCTGTTTCCTTATTTTCAACACCTCACCACCATTATATTGATTTATGTGTAGAAATACAAAAGACAAAAAAAGACAGCTTTTGCTCATTTTTCAGAGTTTGTGCTGATAATATTCACACAGCCTTTCACTGCAGTACATGAAAACACATTTTCCATCTGAACTAATCCCACTCCGCATCGATTCTAACATCCTCCTTGCTCATACAGTACTATTTACATAATTGTGAAAGGAGTCTTGTTCTTCCTTTTAATATGTGGCACAAATACAACCTTTTTGTTACATTCTATTCATAAAACTGAGTCAGCCTGAATCTATTGAATACTATTACACGGTATTAGTTCCCATCTGGGCCAAGACCGCCTGAGCAGATTTTGCTTCAGGTTAAGAAAAGGGATCTTTAACAGAGAACAGCTAGCTAGCTGGCCATAATCAAAACAGGCTGGAACGACTGTCTATTGTTAACATTGGAACAAAGTCATGCCCAATGAAAAGCCGCAGTACTGGTTGTGACTTTCCCTCAAAGTAATCCAATTAAATGTTCTCTTGTTTGCAGCTGTATACATCTGACAGTCAAGCACTCAGCTAGCACTAGGCTACCATGGGATGCAGGCTTGTGTCAAAGATGAAACTACAGATGCTGATGTAACAATCTAATGTGTTACAGGGCATTGTTTTTGCTTTATCGGCTCTTAGTTGTTTCTAAACCACCAAGGGCCAAATTACAACCCTCTCTGTTAGCTAGCAGTGACACAAAGTACATTAACAAGGGATAAAGAAGGGCTGTTGAAGTCCAATTCAGTGCTTTTTTATTTTTACCTTTATTTAACAAGGCAAGTCAGTTAAGAACAAATTCTTATTTTCAATGATGGCCTAGGAAATAGTGGGTCAAGTGTTTTGTTCAGGGGCAGAAGGACAGATTTGTACCTTGTCAGCACGGGGATTCAATTTTGCAACCTTTCGCTTATAGTCCAACGCTCTAACCACTAGGCTACCTGCCGCTTTCCAAGAACATTGCATCTCCTAAACAGTATGTCAACAATCACTATAGCCAAACGAAAGCCACCTTTACCTTACAGAACTTTACATTTTAGGCATTTAGCAGACTCTTATCCAGAGTGAGTCACAGTAGTGAGTCCATACATATTCATACTGGTCCCCCATGGGAATTTAACCCACAGCCCTGGCATTGCAAGTGCCATGCTCTTCCAACTGAGCCACACTGGACTACATTTCACACATATAAGGGATTACATTTTTTTGTAGGCCGGACACACATAAAATACTGGTCAGGACAACCGAGGAGTGAACCAGCAAAGTCTGAGTCAAGAAGGGAATTAATTCAATTACATAACCATAATGCCTAAGGGGCTGTTTTACGGCTGTAAAATCACATAACTGAACCACCAAATGATTGACACCAGAGGTTCCATTTGCTGTACACAGTTGATGATTGTGCTTTGTATTATAGTGCTTTGGAGTCTTGTTCTGGCCTAACGTATTTGCTAGCTTGGCTGTTACAGCCTAATTAAAACGTAAACAGTGTGAGATGTATCTCCCTTCCCTGCTGAGGGGCAGAATACCACAGAATTAATCAGTTAGAAAAGTCTGAATCCTCTCTGGAGGGCGGCTGCTCTTTTATCACTCACCAGGAGCTGCAGAACCAAGAACAGCAATAGCTTACACTCACTAACATATACTATCAGATCGTATGTCAGAAACCCCCAATCCCTCATGAATGGTCCAGTCTAGACCCAAGGACCACACACATTCTTTATCCTACTGGCTGGCTGGGTCTGCAAACCCACAGGAGGGTGAGTGTGTAAAACATAAATCCAAATGTATCTGTATTCAGATGGACTGTTTTGTGTTAGAATAATATTCCTCTCCTAGAGTATGCTGTGATATACCGTGTTTTATGTGTGTCTATATGTTTTAATGTATGGTCGATTTCCATGAACTATAGTTATATAACATGCATAACTATGCAATGGGTCTTTATCCGCTGTGATGATTCAATTAAAGACACAAAATAAACATTCACGTAAGGAGACATTCAAAAAAGAGCATGTCATAAAATGGATAACAATCGATTCCGACTCGCTAATAGTTGTCTTACAATAGAATAACATACAATAGAATAACAACAATAGCGAGTTCAGTTGGCATTTACCTGAATGGGTGCTTCATGTAGCCTAAGAGCCACATTAGCTATTAGATATTAACCCCAGCACCTTGCTCATTCCCAGGTGTGGTGTTCCCTTACTCCCCACGGCTGGGTCGATACAACCTCAACTTCCACCATGCCGAGCAGGCTTGCCTGGACCAGGACTCTGTGGTGGCCTCCTTCGACCAGCTCTACAAGGCCTGGAGGAGTGGCCTTGACTGGTGCAATGCCGGTTGGCTGAACGACGGCTCCGTGCAGTACCCCATAACCAACCCCAGACAGGCCTGTGGAGGAGTCAACTCCGGTGCAGGCCTGAGAAGCTACGGCCAGCGCAACAAGTCCAAAAGCCGCTACGATGTCTTCTGCTTCACCTCTGCCATCAACGGTGAGTTTGTCTGCTTTATATGGTTGTTTTTGAGGAAGTCATTGGACATGCAGTATCTATTATTAGAACAAAAGTAGTAGAAATAGATAGGCATACATTACAGTAGGGAAGAGTTCATCAGCATATCTAATTGACCTCTCTTTAAAATTAGGCAACCCAACCAAAATCCTCTCTTTTCCTTTGGCCGTCTTCCCTCTCTGACCTCAGGTCGCTTCTACTGGCTGGTGCAGCCCGACAAGCTAACGTTCAACGAGGCTGCTCAGGCGTGCCAGGATGACGGAGCTGAGATCGCCAAGGTGGGCCAGATGTATGCTGCATGGAAGCTGAACGGCTATGACCGCTGCGACTCTGGCTGGCTGGCTGACGGCAGTGTCCGCTACCCCATCTCCAGACCCCGAAGGAACTGCAGCCCGACAGAGGCGGCTGTGCGCTTCGTGGGATTCCCCGACAAGAAGCAAAAGCTCTTCGGCGTCTACTGCTTCAAGGGCCAGCAGTGAAGAGGAAAGGGCTTAGCCCTGAGCACCAAACCAATATAACCATCAAAGAAAAACAACAACGACACCACCAATAAACAAAAGATGCATATCAGGACTTAATTTGCATGAAGTAGCATCATTACCTTACCAATACTGTGATACATTTGTTTTAATGAATACTGTAAAATCTCATTTTTCATACCACAACCGATCCAAGACTATTTTCTAAGCTGAAACAAGCGTTATTCCTTAACATTTTCAGTCATGTAATACGTTGCTCATATAATATGACAATACCATTTTTAGTTATTCAAAATGTTGGTCACATAATAACACGGTACTATGGTTGAAATGGACTGGATGAGTTATCTTCTAAGGCCTAGATTCAATCAGAACAGCTTTAGCCAACATCTATATAGCGGTTTGTTTTGGCGCTGTTGGAGGTGGAACTGCATTAGAGCTGTTAAATTGGTGAGAAGCTGGTCTTGATCATTGTTGCAAAGCCACAACCATCCCATTCACATTAAAATTGTAGGCTACAGAGAAATAATGTACTAGCTGAAAATCATTCGATGAAATTAGGATTTCTGTCACCGTATTCAAGGTGTAGATTACGTCTCACATTCTAGTGTTTGAACCTGGAAACAAGGCTACGAGGGATTTCTCTTAATTCTACTCCGTGCAGCCAATGGCAACATCCCCTTTAGGTATAATGCCAGGAGCCACTTGTGGATTTGACAGATCTAACACAGTTCCAACACCGCAAAAACAACCGCTATGCGGAAGTCGGCTAAAGCAGATCTGATTCAATAGAGCCCTAACTAACATGTACTGTGGCCTATCTAGCAGCTTATGAGCTAAATTGCATGAACATAATGACCACTGTTTGACTATGGCAGAAGTATATTTTGATTTCAGTAACACTTGCACAGTAATGCTACCACAAAAAAATTACATATATATTTCAATCTGAATCTGAAGTGAATATTCATCTGAGCAGAGGGGCATTTCACAAAGGAGATTCAAGCTAACTTTCCTGAAACAGCAAACTAGGATATTGTTTCAGAATTTCAGAAATGTTTGCTATTAATTTACAGACCCTAATCTCTGAAAAACACCTTGTATTTCTGCTTTTATTTTACTGATACCTTTCTCTCCTCAGATAAAATTCAGTGAAGGAAAAATCTCAGCGTACAATAGGCCTAGTGTTTAAAAACAATGACCTAGCCATCCACTCACAGCCAAGTGCATATCAGGATTGCAATACAATTGGAGTGAATCCTTGCAAACTAAGCGGGAACTCTGATATTGGTATTTAACAGCAGTACAGAAACAGCTGTATGTCTGTGTAACACTGGAATGGCAGCCAAATAGGGATCCACATTGACAAACTGCTGCTGTTGCAAAGGATTTGGGTTGATTGTACATCATCGCCGAAGTTACAATCTGCAAAGGGCTTACATTACACTTCTCAGGGCATGCAACCGCCTTTAAGACCCCGTTGCTAGTGTGCAACAGTGCTTTAAGACAGTGCCTTAATAAGCCAGGTGACCATTTTGGGTGATCCATCCAGGCCACCCAAGACCTGCTTTGAGAACTGCCAATTGAATAATTCTGGCAAAACGATGTTGAGCAGCTTTTAACTTCACGCACAAATAAAAACGCAGGGTCTGACTAAAATCCTGACTTGAAGAGGTTGGTCCAGTCCATACTCGAAGATCAAAAGAGTCACAAAGCATTTCAAAACAAATATAAAGTGGGAAAAAAGAGAGACTAGAAATATTGCATCTGACTTGTGGTCTATATATGTTATTGCTTTCTATTCTCTTAGCATTAGAATACTAATCGTCCCCTAGGACATGCAGGAGGTCGACAACTGAGATCTGTGTTGACTGAAATCACAACCACTAGCCTATTGAAGCCAATATTTGCCAATAAAACTGATCATACAAATGATGGTGGTCATCTTTCTTTTTTTTGTGTGTTGTATTTCGGCTAACCCTTTTCTCTTTCCTAGATCTGGCATTGACAGGTAGCATGTGGTTATTTGGTTGAACCTGGTTTACTAACTGCAGTTAGATCAAATACACTGTGAAATAGACTGACACACATTCCTCGGTGGAGGTATTATTTGTTTTCTAATGCCTAGTACCTTTTTAAACAAAAGACCAAACTGAAAATAAAAACTTGGTGATACATTTTTGATGCTGTGACTTTTTACCCTCCTTGTAAAGGTTGTTTTTCTGTGTATTTCTGTCGTCGTTGGACCTGAACTAACAAACATGAATTATGTTTTTAGAAATGCTAAGGTTGCCATTGTGGCAGTAGAAAGCTGTTTGCAGAGCATAGATGTTCGCAAATGAAGGACATTCTCTCCTGTCTCCATTTTCAGTGTATCATGCAGTTTTTGATTGAAAATACATATCCAAAATAAGCCTCTAATACTCTGTGTGTATCAAACATTAGGATTTAAACTCAGCAAAAAAAGAAGCGTCCCTTTTTCAGGACCCTGTCTTTCAAAGATAATCAGAAAAATCCAAATAACTTCACAGATCTTCATTGTAAAGGGTTTAAACTCTGTTTCCCATGCTTGTTCAATGAACCATAAACAATTAATGAACATGCACCTGTGGACACTAACAGCTTACAGACGTCGCCTACGTCGCCTATGGGCACAAACCCACCATCGCTGGACCAGACAGGACTGGCAAACGACGAGTCGTGGTTTTGTCTCACCAGGAGTGATGGTTGGATTCGAGTTTATCGTCGCAGGAATGAGATTTACACCGAGGCCTGTACTCTGGAGCGGGATCGATTTGGAGGTGGAGGGTCCGTCATGGTCTGGGGCACTGTGTCACAGCATCATCGGACTGAGCTTGTTGTCATTGCAGGCAATCTCAACACTGTGCGTTACATGGTACCCTTCCTGCAGGCTCATCCTGACATGACCCTCCGGCATGACAATGCCACCAGCCGTACTGCTCATTCTGTGAGTGATTTCCTGCAAGACAGAAATGTCAGTGTTCTGCCATGGCCAGCGAAGAGCCCGGATCTCAATCCCATTCAGCACATCTGGGACCTGTTGGATCGGAGAGTGAGTGTTAGGTCCATTCCCCCCAGAAATGTCTGGGAACTTGCAGGTGCCTTGGTGGAAGAGTGGGGTAACATCTCACAACAAGAACGGGCAAATCTGGTCCAGTCCAAGAGGAGGAGATGCACTGCAGTACTTAATGCAGCTGGTGGCCACACCAGATACTGACTGTTACTTTTGATCCCCTCCCATTGTTCGGGGACACATTATTCATTTTCTGTTATTCCAGTCACATGTCTGTGGATCTTGTTCAATGTACTGTATGTCTGTTGTTGAATCATGTTATGTTCATACAAATATTTACACATGCTAAGTTGCCTGAAAATACACGCAGTTGACAGTGAGAGCATGTTTCTTTTTTTGCTGAATTTACAATAGAGAATGATATACGGTGCATTTGAAAAATATTCAGACCCCTTGACTTTTTCAGCATTTTGTTACATTACAGCCTTATTCTAAAATGTATTAAATACCAAGAAATCCTCAGCAATCTAGACACAATACCCGTAATGACAAAGTGAAAACAGTTTACACATTTTTTTTAAAGTGTATAAAAAAATACAATAAATAAATCCTTTATTTACATAAGTATTCAGACCCTTTGCTATGAGACTCGATATGGAGGTCAGGTATATCTTGTTTCAACTGACCATCCTTGAGATGTTTCTACAACTTGGAGTCCACCAGTGGTAAACTAAAATGATTGGACATGATTTGGAAAGGCACACACTTGTCTATATAAGGTCCCACAGTTGACAATGCATGTCAGAGCAAAAACCAAGCCATGAGGTCAAAGAAATTGTCCGTAGAGCTCAGAGACAGGATTGTGTAATGGCACAGATCTGGGGAAGACTCACCAAATAAATTCTGCATCATTGAATGTTCCCAAGAAAACAGTGGCCTCCATCATTCTTAAATGGAAAAAGTTTGGAACCACCAAGACTTTTCCTAGAGCTTGACGCACAGCCAAACTGAGCAATCGGGGGAGAAGGTCCTTGGTCAGGGAGGTGACCAACAATCCGATGGTCACTCTGACAGAGCTCTAGAATTCCTCTGTGGAGAAATTTCCAGAATGACATCCATATCTGCAGCACTCCACCAATCAGGCCTTTATGGTAGAGCGGCCAGACAGAAGCCACTCCTCAGTAAACAGCACATGACAGCCAGCTTGGAGTTTGCCCAAAGGCACCTAAAGGACTCTCAGACCATGAGAAGCAAGATTCTCTGGTCTGATGAAATCAAGATTGAACACTTTGGCATGAATGCTAAGAATCACATCTGGAGGAAACCTGGCACCATTCCTACGGTGAAGCATGGTGGTGGCAGCATCATGCTGTGGGGATGTTTTTCAGCGGCAGGGACTAGAAGACTAGTCAGGATCGAGGCAAAGATGAACGGAGCAAATTAGAGAGATCCTTGATGAAAACCTGCTCCAGAGCGATCAGGACCTCAGACTGGGGTGGGGCATGGGTTCACCTTCCAACAGGACAACTACCCTAAGAACACAGCCAAGACAACGCAGGAGTGGCTTCAGGACATGTCTCTGAATGTTGTTAAGTGGCCAAGTGGCCTAGCCAGAGCCCGGACTTGAACCCGATGAAACATCTCTGGAGAGACCTGAAAATAGCTGTCCACAATGCTCCCCATACAAACTGACAGAGCTTGAGAGGATCTGCAAAGAAGAATGTGAGAAACTCCCCAAATACAAGTGTGCCAAGCTTGTAGCATCACACCCAAGAAGACAATGTAATCGCTACCAAAGGTGCTTCAACAAAGTACTGATTAAAGGTTCTGAAAAGTCATGTAAATGTGATATTTCGGCTTATTTGCAAAAATGTACAAAATCCTGTTTTTGCTTTGCCATTATGGGTTATTGTGTGTAGATTGAGGGGAAAAAAAGGTTTTAATACATTTTCTAAAAGGCTGTAACGTATCAAAATGTGGAAAAAGTTAAGTGTTCTGAATACTTTCCCGAAGGCACTGTAAAAGAAGGCTCTACTTTGTGCAACCTTGGCATGGATTTGACATAATACACTTAAATTGTTGGAGGAGGTTAGTGTGATCCATAATAAACTTGAAAAAATACAAAGTTATAAACATGTACATCTACATACTATCAAGACCAAACCTATAGGAAATATGTGTATTTCTCCTTTATCTCCTCTGGCTGTTGGGAGACATGCCAGCTGTGCTTCAATTTACTCTTATCTAACAAGTGAGAAATTAGGACAGACTACACTTCAACTTTCTTTGCTTTGGTAGGGAGCTTTATCTCCAAGTGGTTCTAACTGTGGTGAAATTGAATGGGGATACATTTGTGTTAGTGAAAAGAAACCCCAGAAGAAGGTAAGGTTGTTAATTATCCCATGAACCGATTGACATGTCACTTCAAAGAGGTCGTGTGACACCCTCTTCCAAGACTACTTAACGCGCTGCAACCGCCAGGGAGATGGCTGGAAATGGCATTAAGGCCATAAAAAACAATGTAGAGGTAAATAGGAATAGTGCTGTTTACAAAGCAGTCATGAGTATACAGACTGTGTGTATGTCAGGGGGTTACATTTCTTTCCATATTTTTTTTTTGATATTCTTTATTAACACTAGGCAAGTCAGGTCAGAACAGATTCTTATTTTCAATAACGGCCTACCCCAGCCAAACCCTGACAACGCTGGGCCAATTGTGTGCTGCCCTATGGGACTCCTAAACACGGGATTTGATACAGCCTGGAATCGAACCAGGGACTGTAGTCTTGCACTCAGATGCAGTGCCTTACACCGCTGCACCACTCGGGAGCCCCTGTTTCATGCTCATCACTGAAATCCAGATTAAGGATGAGGAGATGCCACAGAAATGAATGAACAATGTACACGGCGCGGGGGTGATCTTAAGATGGCGCCAACAGATATAGCATCTCTGCTTCCAGTTCATAAGGAACTTCGCAGTATTTTAACTTTTTTTTTTCACAAGCATTTCGCTACACCCGCAATAACATCGACTAAATATGTGTGTGACCAATTCAATTTGATTAGACTCAGGCGGAGACCTGAGACGACCAGGAAACCAGCGAACGCCAGAGCACATTTCCTTTCCAAAACAGAAGAGGTCCCAGAAAGCAGATCCCAAAGAAACCACATGAGAGTCTTGTTTTCCGGAGCTTAACAGCGGGACATCTGCGCTTCATGATGGAGACCTGTAATCACAAATCAAGTCTGCTCTATTGACAGTGCCGCAGTCTACATAATGAGAACTTTACAAGCACCTCGTCATGGAGTGCATGTCCAGGACTTGTAGACAATGACACTGAAACAAATGATTGGTTGAAGAAAGACTCTTTATTGTTTCTCTTCAAGGTATAGCCAAGGATCCTGAAACAAAGGAGAATGTTGGATTGAGTAGTGCATTCGTTTGCCAACAATACTTTGACGCCAAAGTCAAGTGTTTGCTGTGCGTGCCATGTATAAATCTGCCCATTTAAAGGTACATGATCTAGCAATGTTAAATATTACTAGAATAATGATTGAAGTGTTGGTAGAGTATAATCATATCATTTAACCTACCTCGCGGCGCTGTTTCCTTGTTTAAGTGCGGGTGTGCATGAGGCAAATTAGTCTACTTCTTCTTCTGTGGGGTTTATTGGCGGTTGGCATCCAACGGTATGGTGCATTACTGCCACCTACTGTACTGGAGTGTGGGCCAGAGACGGGGAAAAATAATCCTACCTGACAGCCTCTTTGCTCTTAAAAAAATATAAGAAAATATTTGAGACTATATCTAATGATGTCCTACTCAATATACTCTTTAAAATAATTTCCTGTATCCCCTTCTCCCTCATACTAGACCTCAGCCTCTCTCTTTCCTTCTGATACTGCCCACACTGTAGCAATACATGCTCCACGGTCTCTGTTTCCTGGCAAAATTACACTTTCCTGTTGGATGCTTTCCTATCACATTTAAGGATTTATTCAACTGGCTGTATCCCACCATTAAGCTTGTAAAAATAGCCTCTTCTCTTCTGTCCCTGCCTGCCGTCCTCCCCTCCTTGACTTTCCTCAGTACTTCAAATAAAAGCCTGCCCTTAGTATCTCTGTTCCACGGCTCCTGCCATCTCTGCACCATCACTGTCCACATCAGGCTTTTTGCCTCTGCCCTGCTCATTGAAACTATAACATCAACATCCCCACTTCTAAGTGCTTGTTTAGCCAGTATATCAACTGCCTCGTTCCCCTCCAACCCCACATGGGCTAGGACCAAAGTAAATCTTATCTGTATATCCATTTGTCTAATCCTGCCATGGGGTTGTAGCACCTCATAAAGCAGGTCTTGTCGGCTACGTGACCTAAAGGACTGGAAAGGCATTAACACTGCACATGAATCAGAGCAAATAACTACTCTGTCTGGCTTGACTTCCTCCACCCACTGCAAAGCCAACCGTCCGGCCATCAGTTCCGCCGTATATATTCAGCCAGATGATCTGTAATACATTTCCTGATTTCCATCCCACATTCCTGCACTACAAATGCTTACCCAGTACGTGTCCTTGGATCTTTTGAACCATCTGTGTAAATGGCCACAAAATCCTCCCACCATATCTTTCTGTAGTCTCTCCAACACTTCTAGATCAACGACTGGAGGCGGGAGTGGCCATGGTGGATTTACAGGAACAGCTACCGTTGGACTAAACTCCCTTCATACAGTCCCATCTCCTTCGCCTGGGTATTACCTACCCACCCAAAGCTCGTGTTTTGTCTTTGCTTATCTTCCCAGCATGCTTGTAAAATCCCTTTTGCAGGATGAGACACCCCATGTCCCTGTAGGTTGACCCAATAATGAATTGCCAGCTGCTGTCTCCTAATATGCAATGGCATAGCCCCCATCTCCACCTGTAGTGCAGCCACTGGGGACGTCCGAAATACCACACTATATATTCTGAGTCCTTGTCGCTTGGTAAGGGTGTCTGGGCTACTGAACCATACGCTATACTGCCATAGTCTACTACAGATCGGATCAATGCAACATACATGGTCCTCAATGAGGAACGGCCAGCCCCCAAATCCTTCCCCATCAGACAGCGCATCACATTTAGCACCTTCTTACACTTTTCCACAGCTCTCTCAATGTAATCTGCCCAATCTGTCAGTCTGGTTCTAGTGTCAAAGTACACCCCAAGGAACCTGAATCCCCCCATCCTCTCTTAGTCTTGCCCATATAACCTCAAGCATACTTCATCTCCCACCTTCATCCTGGTAAAGAACACTGAGTTTTCTCTACAGAGAACCTGAATCCCCACATTAATGCCTACTGTTCTACCTCGTCAATTGCTTCATGTACCTCCCTGACTATGCAAATGTATTCCCCTCTTCCATAAGGCCCCATCATCTGCAAATAACGACCTCCCAATATCCGGTTGTACCTGAGAGTAAACATCATTGATCATGATTGAGAACAACAAAGGACTGATCACTCTCCCCTACTATGGTGTACCGTTATCCACCAGGTGCCTGATAGTGACTTTCTCGCCCTCACCTGGATAGATCTTCCAAACAGGAAATCCTTTATCCATTTGTAAGTTCTCCCTCCTACCCCCATAATATCAAGCTTGATTAACAATCCCTCCTTCCACATCATATCATACGCCTTCTCCACATCCTGACCTCTGTTTCTCAGCAGAGCACTGGGTCCATAGTTCCGCTTCCCTGCCTGAACCCACTCTGATGTGGCGATACTAGCCCCCTGCTCTCCAGGAAGTAAGTTAGCCTCTCCGTAATCATACGTTCCATAATCGTACATACATGTGATGTTAAAGCTATTGGCCGATAGCTTGTTGGCCTCGTTGGGTCCTTCCCTGGCTTCCAGATTGGTACCACTACTGCCTCCTTCCAACTGTCTGGTCGTATCCCCTCCTCCCACACTGTGATGTACAACACCAAAACCTTATCCAGTGCCTCATCACTAAGATGGGCCAACATAACACCTGATCTTTCCCAGGTGAAGTTAACCCTGCCTTACCTATTGCCCTTTTCACCTCTGCCATGGTAAATGGTGCATTCAAAGCATCATTTACATTCTCCCTCATATCCAGTACTTCAGGATGCTCCTCTCTCATTTTCTCTCTCCCCTTCTGCCCCTCCTCTGACAAATATCTAGAGCTATGCACTTCTACAAACGCGTTGGCCATCATCTCTGCCTTCTCCTCATCTGTTACTGACACATCCTTCTCACTCGTGAACACTTTGACTGACAGATGTTGGGAGTTATGTGTCATTTTCAGTACTCTAAATGACCTGTCCCTACTACTCCTCACCATTTCCCCACACTCCTCCGTCCACCATGGGACTGCTTTCCTCCTCCTCCTCCTCCCTGAACTCTATATAGTCTCAGTAGCTGCCCCCACTAATGCTGTTCTCAACCAGTTATTCATACTATCCAATGCCCACTCCACCCGAGGCCTCACATGCTCACTCAGCTCCTGAAACTGATCCCACTTTGCCCACCTCCCTCCGGCTTACTGGGCATAATATGGAGTAATGATCACTCCCTACTGTCGACTCCTCCCATACCTCCAACTCACAGATTCCTGGCATCACACTAGATACCAGAGTGAGTTCCAAGGCAAACTCTTTCCCTGTGGCTACATCAATCCTGGTCCCTCGGCCATCATTCAAGCACACCAGATCTTTCATTTCTATCAGATTTTCTAACACTTGGCCATTTCCCTCCATCTGTTTCCTCCCCAGAGCGTGTTGAGGGCATTAAAATCCCCACACCATATTATCTTACTTCTATCCTGCTATCCTTCTATCCTCCTCCACCCTCTCCAGCACTTCCAGGTCCAAATATCTGAAAATGATTATAGTAGTTCACTACCACTAGCACCACTCCTCTAAACCACACCTCCACCACCACATACAGTAGTCCTGTTCAATACCTGTGTCTAGCATCCAGCAGGGAAGTCCTTGCTTTATGAAGGTGGCACCCCCCTCCCCTTACAGCTCTGTCCCTACTAACCACTACATATGATGATAAACTCCATATTCGGTTTGAGCAATGTTACCTACACACAAATCACAGGTTTAGCTTGCATATCTACAATGAACTGCTTCTATTGCATTCTATTGCAGTACTACCACTATAACTAAGATTCAGTAAAACCTGACTCCACCCTCGGCTGATTGATGTCATCTCAAACCTTTTCCCATGTCAACGCTGTCATACTCAGATGTCTCCACGCAGCTTTCACTATTTGGGTCAATATCACTAAAAGTGTTATTTTTTGTCCTCAAGATAAATCATTCAAAATTGTATTTAAAAAATATACACTGGATTAAATTTCAAAAGTATCCTTATGTGTGTATGCCTTCATAACAATAGAAGCATAATGACATAGTCTTCAAAGTAAATTTGATACATTTTAGACTGGGGATGCACGATACAGTGCCTTTGCAAAAGTATTCACCCCCTTGGCATTTTTCCTATTTTGTTGCGTTACAACCTGTATTTGTATTTGTATTTCATGTGATGGACGTACACAACATAGTCCAAATTGGTGAAAAAACAACTTGTTTAAAAAAATTCTAAGAAATTAAAAACGTAAAAGTGGTAGGTGCATATGTATTCACCCCTTTGCTATGAAGCCCCTACATATGATCTGGTGCAACCAATTACCTTCAGAAGTCACATAATTAGTTAAATAAAGTCCAGCTGTGTGCAATCTAAGTGTCACATGATCTCAGTATATATACACCTGTTCTGAAAGGCCCCAGAGTCTGCAACACCACTAAGCAAGGGGCACCACCACGAAGATCAAGGAGCGCTCCAAACAGGTTAGGGACAAAGTTGCGGAGAAGTACAGATCAGGGTTGCGTTATAAAAAAATATCCAAAACTTTGAACATCCCATAGGTCACCATTAAATCCATTATTAGAAAATGGAAAGAATATGGCACCACAACACACCTGCCAAGAGAGGGCCGCCCACCAAAACCTCACGGACCAGGCAAGGAAGGCATTAATCAGAGAGATAACAAAGAGACCAAAGATAACCCTGAATGAGCTGCAAAGCTCCACAGCAGAGATTGAAGTATCTGTCCATAGGACCATTTTAAGCCGTAAACTCCACAAAGCTGGGCTTTACAAAAGAGTGTCCATAAAAAAGCCATTGCTTAAAGAAAAAAATAAGGTAACATGTTTGGTGTTCGCTAAAAGGCATGTGCGGCCTCCCGGGTGGCGCAGTGGTTAACGGCGCTGTACCTGCAGTGCCAGCTGTGCCACCAGAGACTCTGGGTTTGCGCCCAGGCCCTGTCGTAACCGGTCGGGACTGGGAGGTCCGTGGGGCGACGTACAATTGGCCTAGTGTCGTCCGGGTTAGGGAGGGTTTGGCCGGTAGGGAAATCCTTGTCTCATCGTGCACCAGAGACTCCTGTGGCGGACCGGGCGCAGTGCGCACTAACCAAGGTTGCCAGGTGCACGGTGTTTACTCCGACACATTGGTGCGAATGGCTTCCGGGTTGGATGGCGCTGTGTTAAGAAGCAGTGCGGCTTGATTGCGTTGTGTATCGGAGGACGCATGACTTTCAACCTTGGTCTCTCCAGAGCCCATACGGGAGTTGTAGCGATGAGACAAGATAGTAGCTACTAAACAATTGGATACCACGAAATTGGGGAGAAACAAAAGGCATGTGGGAGACTCCCCAAACATATGGAAGAATGTACTCTGGTCAGATGAGACTAAAATTGAGCTTTCTGGCTATTTGTTTTTACCTTTAAAAAAGGTATAATAACAAATTCTTATTTTCAATGATGGCCTAGGAACAATGGGTTAACTGCCTTGTTCAGGGGCAGTATGACAGATTTTTACCTTGTCAGCTCGGGGATTCGATCGTGCAACCTTTCGATACTAGTCAAACACTCAAACCACAAGGCTACCCTGCCAGCCATCAAGGAAAATGCTATGTCTTGCGCAACCCCAACATCTCTCATCACCCCGAGAACACCATCTCCACAGTGAAGCATGGGTGGCAGCATCATGTTGTGGGGATGTTTTTCATCGGCAGGGACTGGGAAACTGGTCAGAATTGAAGGAATGATGGATGGTGCTAAATACAGGGAAATTCTTGAGGGAAACCTGTTTCAGTCTTCCAGAGATTTGAGACTGGCATGGAGGTTCACCTTCCAGCAGGACAATGGCCCTAAGCATACTGCTAAAGCAACACTTGAGTGGTTTATAGTTATGCACGCTCAAGTTATGTTTTTTTGTCTTATTTCTTGTCTTTCATAATAAAAAATATTTAGCATCTTCAAAGTGGTAGGCATGTTGTGTAAATCAAATGATACAGCAACCCCAACAATCTACTTTATTCCAGGTTGTATGGCAACAAAATAGAAAAAATCCAAGAGGGGTGAATACTTTCGCAAGCCACTGTATATTGGTGAACATATCGTAATCGGACAATATTAGCTAAAAATCAGCCCGATGTCTAGTTACCGTGCATACCTATTTAACGTAGGTACATGACGTAATAATGGCAACACAGCATTCCTAACCTAGCCCACACAATGTCTGCTGTGTGGATCGAGCAGTCAACAAGGCGAAATCTATTAAAGCCAAGACTATGGAATTTGTTGCCCTTGACAATCAACCATTCTCTGTCGTGGGTGATGTTGGATTTAGCCGACTGGTCGAGCACCGGTACACACTACCAAGTGCGCTAGTTTTCAGATGTTGCCCTACTGGAGATACACAGTAATAGAGTCACTGCATTAGCTTCTAAAACATACAGGTGAAGTCGGAAGTCGGACGTTTCACAATTCCTGACATATAAACCTAGTAAAAATTGCCTATCTTAGATCAGCTAGGATCACCACTTTATTTTAAGAATGTGAAATGTCAGAATAATAGTAGAGAGAATGATTTATTTCAGCTTTCATTTCTAAAATCACATTCAAAGAGGGTCAGAAGTTTACATACACTCAATTAGTATTTGGTAGCATTGCCTTTACATTTTAAACTTGGGTCAAACGTTTTGGGTAGCCTTCCACAAGCTTCCCACAATAAGTTGGGTGAATTTTGGCCCATTCCTCCTGACAGAGCTGGTGTAACTGAATCCGGTTTGTAGGCCTCAATGCTCGCACACGCTTTTTCAGTTCTGCCCACAAATGTTTTATAGGATTGAGGTCAGGTCTTTGAGATGGTGACTCCAATACCTTGACTTTGTTGTCATTAAGCCATTCTGCCACAACTTTGGAAGTATGCTTGTGCTCATTGTCCATTTGCGACCAAGCTTTAACTTCCTGACTGATGTCTTGAGTTGTTTCTTCAAAATATCCACATGATTTTCCTTTCCTCATGATGCCATCTATTTTGTGAAGTGCACCAGTCCCTTCTGCAGCAAATAACCCCCAAAACACGATGTTGCCACCACCATGCTTCAGGGTTGGGATGGTGGTTTTCGGCTTGCAAGCATCCCCCTTTTTCCTCCAAACATAACGATGGTCATTATTGCCAAACAGTTCTATTTTTGTTTCATCAGACCAGAGGACATTTCTCCAAAAAGCAAGTTTTTTGTCCCCATGTGCAGTTGCAAACCATAGACTGGCTTTTTTATGGCGATTTTGGAGTAGTGGCTTCTTCCTTGCTGAGCGGCCTTTCAGGTTATGTCAATACAGGACTCGTTTTTACTGTGGATATAGATACTTTTGTACCTGTTTCCTCCAGCATCTTCACAGGGTCCTTTGCTGTTGTTCTAGGATTGATTTGCACTTTTCGCACCAAAGTACGTTCATCTCTAGGAGACAGAACGCGTCTCCTTCCTGAGTGGTATGACGGCTGTATAGTTCCGTGGTGTTTATACTTTGTTTGTACAGATGAACGTGGTACCTTCAGGCGTTTGGAAATTGAACCAGACTTGTGGAGGTCGACAATTTTTCTTCTGAGGTCTTGGCAGATTTATTTTGATTTTCCGATGATGGCAAGCGAAGAGGCTCTGACTTTGACAGTAGGCCTTGAAATACATTCATAGGTACACCCCCAATTGACTCAAATTATGTAAATTAGCCTATCAAAAGCTTCTAAAGCCATGACATCATTTTCTGGAATTTTCCAAGCAGTTTAAAGGCAGTCAACTTAGTGTATGTAAACTTCTGACCCACTGGAATTGTGATACAGGAATTATAAGTGAAATAATGTCTGTAAACAGTTGTTGAAAAAATTACTTGTGTCATGCACAAAGTAGGTGTCTTAACAGACTTGACAAATCTGTAGTTTGTTAACAAGAAATTTGTGGAGTGGTTGAAAAACTATTTTTAATGACTCCAACATAATTGCATGTAAACTTCTGACTTCAACTGCACATACTAAAGATACAGTAGCACTGTCAAAGCTGTACAAAAAGTCTGCAATCAAGCAATCACCGGTCACAAACAATGTGTTTACAATACCGCATTGGTAATAAAGCATAATTTGTTAAACTGCAACTTCTGGGGAAGCTAGCTTTAGCTTGGTACCTTTAGCTAGGTTGCCACTTGTTTTTCGCCTATTGCAATTGAACTTCAGGTCATGAAAATAAATAGCTAGCGAGCTACTTAACCCTGTTGCCCAAATCTAACGTTATAAGCAGCCAGCTAGGGTCAATTGGCTAGTGAGGCTTGACAGTTTCTACAAACTGTAATGTAACTTTTTTTACTTTTCGTCTGGACTTAGTGCTCGAGCCTTGTGCATTTTGATTACTGGACTAAACACGCAAACAAAACAAAAATGCCTGTGTTTTTCTGTGACTAGGTGCTGACCTAACATAATCAATCACATGGTGTGCTTTCGCAGTAAAGCCTTTTTGAAAATGGACACTGTGGTTTGATTTAAAAGAAGCTTATCTTTAAAATGGTGTATAATACTTGTATGTTTGAATTTGGCACCCTGCAATTTCACTTGCTGTTGTCGAGGTGGGATGCTAGCGTCCCACTTGTACCAGAGAGGTTAAGAAAATATACATTTTCTACAATGACATCACAAACAGGAAATTATGTCACTTCCTTTGCGGGAAAACAACTGTGGTGAACCTGGTGAGTATCTAGATTTCATAGTATTACATTTTCATCATTATATGTTTGGTGAGGTGATGTGGGAAAGCATAACTTGTTATGCAAAAATACAAAAGACGTTAATCGAACTTAATTAATTAGTTAGTTAATATTAGTTAATATTTTTGTCAAACAATGCAAATTCCTTTTCAAGTGGCAACCATTATCCTAGCTTCATCACAATCACTTGGAGCATAGTTGCTAATTTTAGCTCAAACTGTCCACACTGTTATTGTCCACCCTGTTATATATGTACTGTACACTAAACAGGGTGGACATTCACTCAACAGGGTGGACAAATGGATATCTTGCATTAATTAATGTGTTGCTAAATATCTGTTTTTGTTCATAAATTGTGTTACATAATTAGAGTATACATAGCAGGTATAGTATTTTAAGAATAAATAAATATCAATTGAATCAGGTTTTTCTGAAGGAATGGCACCTCCTCTTAGTGCAGTTGAAAGACAGTGGCTGTCAGGGAGTGTACGGGAGGCGAAGTCAGGTGCAGGAGAGCAGAGTATAGTTAACAGGTGCACTTTTATTTTTGTTCCAAAACTGAGAGCACTACATAAATCAAACAAGCTCAAAACACAGAACATAACAAAAGTAAAGCGCGTAATAAAACATGAACATGAAACAATTACACACAAAGACATGATGGGAACCAGAGGGCTAAATGCATGTAGATTGAATGAAAACCAGGTGTGTTTGGAACAAGACAAAACAAATGGACATATGAAAAATGGAGCGTCGATTGGCTAGAAAGCCGGTGACTCCAGTCACCCAAGTCATATACTGTTCTCTCTGCTACCACATGACAAGCGGTAGCAGAATGGAAAAAGTTTTACACTGCTGCTACTCACTGTTTATTATCTATCCATAGTCACCTTACCCCTACCTACATGTACAAATGACCTCGTTAACCTGTACCCTCACACATTAACTCGGTAACGGTACCCCCTGTATACATCCTTGTTATTGTTATTTTTTTAAACTTTTTTTTACTTTTTTTACTTTAGTTTATTTGGTAAAGATTTTCTTAACTCTTTCTTGAACTGCATTGTTAGTTAAGGGCTTGTAAGTAAGCATTTCAAGCATGTGACAAATAAAGCTTGATTTGATTTGATGTGGAGATGACTTGTGCTTCAAAGTGTGAGGGGGTTGTTTTAGATTGTGAACTGTACAACAATACGGAGTCTTGCATTGGTAGCCATAACATTTCCTCTAATTAATTTGTTCTGTCATATTACTCGCATTTTAAAATACAATTTATTATGTACACCTTTCTAGTACTGGGTTGGACCCCCTTTTCCTCCAGAGCAGCCTGAATTATTTGGGGTCATTCTACAAGGTGTTGGAAGCATTCCACATGGATGATGGTCCATGCTGACGCGATGGCATCACACAGTTGCTACAGATTGGACGGCGGTTCCATCTCATCCCAAAGCTGCTCAATTGGGTTGAGGTCTGTGGACTGCACAGGCCACTCAAGTAAATTGGACTCGCTGTCATTCCAGGCAATGTATTTCCACTCCTTAATTGTCCAGAGTTGGTGATCGCGTGCCCACAGGATGCGCTTCTTCTTGTTTTTAGCTGATAGGATTGGAACCCGGTGTGGTTGTCTGCTGCAATTGCCCGTCCTTGACAAGGATCGTCGAGATGTGAGTTCCGAGATGCCACTCTGCACGCCAGTTGTACTGCGCCATTATTTGTCTGTTTGTGGCCCGCCTGCTAGCTTGCAAAATTGTTGCCATTCTCCTTCGACCTCTCATCAATAAGCTGTTTTCACCCACAGGACTGCCGTTGACTGGATGTTTCTTTGTTGCACCATTCTCTTTAAACACTGTTGTGCATTAAAACATTCAGACAGGAATAGAGTACCTCCTGGATACATGTTCAGGAGTTACTCAAGATTTTCAAGTGAAAGTAACTATCCCAGTTCATTGACAGTAGCTGTTCTTGTAAACAAAGATTTGAACAGTAAATGTCTTGCAACTACTGTAGTGCAAATGTTGAACAGTGCCACCAAATGTTCAACAGTGCCACCAGTCTGTACTACTAACACAGAGAGGTCATGTTGACCAACAGATCAAAAAGGTCTAAGCTTACTTCTGAACATTAATTCATGGTTTGGAATATGGTTTGAAACCTAGCCTCTACCAGACTGGTACTGAAAGTAATGGTGGTGAGCTTACAAACAAAAAGGAGCCTAAGTAAAATGAACAAACATTTATTCTTTTTTCGGGGTGACGGAGAGCAGGTCTTGTTCTTAAAAAAAAATATAAAAAAACATCCCAGACATTCACATTGTAAAATAAAAGGTTATGCTATGAATATAAAACGTTATTATGTGCACTTTAATGCTAAAACACAACTGGCAAAACGAGACAAACATACATGACAAAAATGGTTTTAAAAAGCACAACTGTTGGGCACTCCGTAAATTGATTACAGTCTTCAATTGTGCAACACAAAATCTCTACAAAGTGTTTGGTAATATTGGGACAAGGCATAATCAGCTGTTTGAAGCCCTACACTTTGGTCCATTGTTGACCCCTAAATGTCAAACTATAAGGTCAATTTAGTGTAGTGTGTAGTAAAGGAATATCTTCATCACATTGACTAATACTGTGATGATAGCTGTCTCCTGCAAAGCCTGTACGATGCATGTACAAAGTATTGAGACTGCCGTCAGGCCAACTGATTGCATCATCAGAATATTTCACTGATGACATAATAGCATAGCAAGAAGAGGAAAAGCAGCTTGAAAAAATAAATTATATCGCATCTCTTGTTGAAAAAGGTGTTTGTTCAGGTCTTTTGGAGTGTTTCACGCAGCACATTCTCTCAATTGTCATTTTGCATTGACCTAAGAAAACACCCATTATCAATGTATTATATATTCTACAAATATCTATTCATATACAGTTGAAGTCGGAAGTATATATAAACTTAGGTTGAAGTCATTAAAACTCGTTTTTCAACCACTCCACAAATGTATTGTTATCAAACTATAGTTTTGGCAAGTCGGTTAGGACATCTACTTTGTGTATGAAACAAAGTAATTTTTCAAACAAATGTTTACAGACAGATTATTTCACTTATAATTCACTGTATCACAATTCCAGTGGGTCAGAAGTTTACATACACTAAGATGACTGTTCCAGTGGGTCAGAAGTTTACATA
Organism: Oncorhynchus clarkii lewisi; assembly: GCF_045791955.1. Lineage (NCBI taxonomy): Eukaryota > Metazoa > Chordata > Actinopteri > Salmoniformes > Salmonidae > Oncorhynchus > Oncorhynchus clarkii. The sequence continues at coordinate 4,467,863 of NC_092176.1, read as the reverse complement.
CACTAAGTTGACTGTGCCTTTAAACAGCTTAGACATTTCCAGAAAATGATGTCATGGCCTTAGAAGCTTCTGATAGGCTAATTGACATAATTTGAGTCAATTGGAGGTGTACCTGATGATGTATTTCAAGGCCTACCTTCAAACTCAGTGCCTCTTTGCTTGACATCATGGGAAAATCAAAAGAAATCAGCCAAGAAAAAAGGTCTGGTTCATCCTTAGGAGCAATTTCCAAACGCCTGAAGGTACCACGTTCATCTGTAAAAACAATAGTACGCAAGAATAAACACCATGGGACCACGCAGCCGTCATACTGCTCAGGAAGGAGACGCGTTCTGTCTCCTAGAGATGAACGTACTTAGGTGCGAAAAGTGCCAATCAATGCCAGAACAACAGCAAAGGACCTTGTGAAGATGCTGGAGGAAACGGGTACAAAAGGATCTATATCCACAGTAAAACGAGTCCTATATCGACAACTTGAAAGGCCGCTCAGCAAGGAAGAACTGCTCCAAAACCATCATAAAAAAAAGCCAGACTACGGTTTGCAACTGCACATGGGGATGAATATCATACTTTTTGGAGAAATGTCCTCTGTTTTGATGAAATAAAAATAGAACTGTTTGGCCATCATGACCATCGTTATGTTTGGAGGAAAAGGGGGAGGCTTTCAAGCCAAAGAACACCATCCCAACCGTGGAGCACGGGGGTGGCAGCATCATGTTGTGGGGCTGCTTTGCTGCAGGAGCGACTGGTGCACTTCACAAAATAGATGGCATCATGAGGAAAGGAAAATTATGTGGTTATATTAAAGCAACATCTCAAGACATCAGTCAGGAAGTTAAAGCTTGATTGCAAATGGGTCTTCCATATGGACAATGACCCCAATTATACTTCCAAAGTGGTGAGTCAAAATGGCTTAATGACAACAAAGTCAAGGTATTGGAGTGGCCATCACAAAGCCCTGACCTCAATCCTATATAACATGTGTGGGCAGAACTGAGAAAGCGTGTGCGAGCAAGGAGGCATACAAACCTAACTCAGTTGCACCAGCTCTGTCTGGAGGAATGGGCCAAAATTCACACAACTTATTGTGAGAAGCTTGTGGAAGGCTACCCAAAACGTTTGACCCAAGTAAAACAATTTAAAGGCATTGCTACCAAATGCTATTTTGGTGTATGTAAACTTCTGACCCACTGGGAATGTGATGAAAGAAATAAAACCTGAAATAAATCATTGTCTCGACTATTCTGACATTTCACATTCTTAAAATAAAGTGGTGATCTTAACTGACCTAAGACAGGGAATTTTTACTTGGATTAAATGTCAGGAATTGTGAAAAACTGAGTTTAAATGTATTTGGCTACGGTATGTATTCTTCCGACTTCAACTGTAGGTGTTCCTTTTGTCGAGGTCGGAAAGGGCAGTGTGGAGTGCAATAGAGACTGCATCATATGTGGATCTGTTTGGGCGGTATGCAAATTAGAGTGGGTCTAGGGTTTCTGGGATGATGGTGTTGATGTAAGCCATGACCAGCCATTCAAAGCACTTCATGGTGACAGATGTGAGTGCTATGTGTCAGTAGTCTTCTAGGCAGGTTACCTTATTGTTCTTTTAAAACATGTTGGTATTACAGACAAGGATGAAATGTCAGGATTTGTGAAAAACATAGTTTAAATGTATTTGGCTATGGTTTATTTAAACTTCCGACTTCAACTGTATATTTATCTTTACAACACACGGATGAGACGAGATGAAGGCTGCAGCTGATGACAAGGAACTGGTTATTTGTTCAAAGCTGACCTCACAAGCACTCTAAATTGATTGGCTCGGCATCCCCCATGTTTATTTTCTCTTTCAGTGATCTGAAATCTGATTGGTCAGTGATGTGTGCCATCCAATAGTCCCAGGGCCTGCTCCGTTCCTCTGGTAAAGATGAAATCTTGGATGAAAAACTGCATAAAATACATACAGTAATCATGTTTAACAACATGAGCTCTATTGATATTAAACCCAAGGATAGATCCTCTTTCTTTGAAATTGTATTTCCGGATTATGGAGAGGACCTTAATGGGAGATGTATTGGTTACTGTGGATTCATTTGAGCGTTAGGAGCTGCATAGCACAGACTATTTGAAAAATGTTTTGAATTCTTTTGCATAACACAAGCGCAATAATTTCACAAAAGCTGATCTTTGCCTGTATCTTTTTCATCATCTAAGAGTTGAACACTTTTTCATCATCTAAGAGTTGAACAATCTTCAGTCTGTGAAAATAGAGGACTGTCTAATGAATGCACTATTTGGTTCGAAGTTCTTCCCCAGCACACTCATGAGAGGTTATTTTTCTTTAATTTCCAGTAGCCAGTGGAAGGTATCCACTTTGGCGTTGTTATAAATTAGTGTCCCTATATCAGAATATTCTTTGAAAAGGCACTTCATTCCAAGATTCCATCATCAAAATGGTAAGAAAATTTCACATTTCCTTTGGGTTTGTTTTTTTTGTTCCTTTTTTGTTCAAATGTATTTTTCTTTTTTCATTCGTAAAAAAAAAACATCTCCACATGAGTGACAGTCATGCATTCCTATTGTGCAGATTGTGAGCAGGCGTAACCTAGCCTAACCACGGCGATCCCTGTCTTCTGTTTCGCCTGTTCACCGATCTCCTCAATCTCCTTCCTCGATGGTGAGGACGGTGTCGGGCCTCTGCCTCGTCGGTCCGCCACTTGTAGTTATTACTGCTGAACAGGCTGTAGCTCTGGTGCCTCCTTGAGAATGCCCTTTGGGAGTTTGATGCTGAGGAAGAAACAATAGCACTTTGTCGGAAAATGTGGAGTGAAAACCGGTAAACAAAGGTATCCTCACTAGAATCAGTCAATTAATCAATCTATTGTACTTACGACTCATGCAAGCAATTTTGGGGATGTCCCATCGGCCATCTCCACGGCAACGGATGGTTGGCACATGCCTCTGGATGAAGCCGCCCTTACACTGATACCTCACCAGAGCATTGATCTCATAGCGTGACCTCTTCCTGCCGAAGGTCTGAGCATTCTGTACCAGAGGGGGCTGATTACAGGCCACTGAGGAGAACACACAGGGGTAGATGGAAGAATGGATGGCTGAATAGATTAATGGATGAATGGATGGATGAATGAATAATGTACACAGTCAGTGGATTGAAATAGCTCTCAACAAGGCACTGCATGTTTTACATTGTGTAGTTGTGGTGAACACACTCCCTTTTTTTAAATATGGCAAAAAGTATTGTTTTCAAAGAAAATAAAATAAAAAAAACGACAAAAAAACAACTGTCTTACCTGTGCCTTTCTTGCAGGTGAAGGTGAGGTGATAATTACAGGGCACATCGTTCCACTGGCCGTCCTCGTGCCAGATCATCACCACACAGTCCTCTCCAGACGAGAAGAAACTGTCCGGCTGGTTGGGGCGCCAGTTTTCATATTGCTGGTGGGGAGGGAAAGAAAGAACAGAAACAAACTATTATGAAAAGATGATCATCATCATCAGTAGCAGCAGCAGCATCATAATCATCGTCGTCCTCATCAGCATCCACCTCAGCATTATCAGGTTTAGGATTATGTTTATTTCAACATCTTGGAGAAACACATATAAAATCTGATGCAATACAATATAAAACGCAAGTCAAATATATGATCAGTGTATCATCAATAAATCATAAGTCATAAACAACCAATTGGAATACCACTAAATCAAATAGGATCAGACCAGGATCTCCGTAAATACACCTTAGAGATTTTCCACTAGCAAGTGTCTCACTTTGTCCTACCCCATACAATACAGAAACACATACTCTGTCTCCCTAAGAACGACAGCTAACAGCATGCTGACAACACTGCTTATCTCTGGGGTACAATTGGAACAGTAGATATGATCAGTGATAGTCCAGTCTTAAGGCTACACAATCAGTACATTCACTATCACAGTAAATCACACATATTTCGTACCCCTAACATGACCCACCAGCTCCCCCTTGCTATTGCACATAAGTATACCAAGTTAGATTCTATTGATAATAAAGGAACTTGGGCTTTTACCAATAATGTGTAAGATGCATTGTTTGATGCAGCAGGAGGGAGCAACACTGCTGTTGGAAATATAAAACAAATGCCATTGGTTTCACATTTTCAGTCTGTGTTACCAATAGCCTTTCAGTATGTACTGTATACTGAACAAAAATATTGCAACAATTAATTCCAAAGATTTTACTGAGTTACAGTTCATATGAAGAAATCAGTCAATTTAAATAAATTCATTTGGCCCTAATCTATGGATTTCACATGACTGGGAATACAGATATGCATCTGTTGGTCACAGATACCTTAAAAGAAATGGGCCTCACAATGGGACTCAGGATCTATTCACGATATTTCTGTGCGTTGAAATTGCCATCAATAAAATGCAACTGTGTTCGTCGTCCGTAGCTTATGCCTGCCCATACAATAACACCACCGTCACCATAGGGCACTCTGTTCACAACGTTGACATCCACAAACCGCTCGCCCACAGGACGCCATGCACGTGGTCTGCGGTTGTGAGGCCGGATGGACGTACAGCCAAATTCTCTAAAACAACATTTCAGGTGGCTTATGGTAGACATTAAATTATCTGGCAACAGCTCTGGTGGATATTCCTGCAGTCAGCATGCCAATTGCACACTCCCTCAAAACTTGAGACACCTGTGTCATTGTGTTGTGTGACAAAACTGGACATTTTAGAGTGGCCTTTTATTGTCCCCAGCACAAGGTGCACTTGTGTAATGATCATGATGTTTAATCAGCTTCTTGATATGCCACACCTGTCAGGAGGATGGATTATCTTAGCAAAGGAGAAATGTTCACTAACAGTGATGTAAACAAATGCATTTGAGAGAAATACGCTTTTGTGTGTATGAAACATTTCTGGGATCTTTTATTTCAGCTCATTAGACATGGGACCAACACTTTGCATGTTGCGCTTATATTTTTGTTCAGTCTAGTCAGGTTGGTGAGGCAATTTCTGAATGTGACTGCTGTATGTGATTCTTAGATTCCCCACACGGGGGCACTATTTTCCTTTTTCCTGTTCAGATCAATACAGACCTTTGACACATCTGTAACTATTATAATGGTCATGCTGTGGCCCTATAGACATCACAGCAAAAACATTTGTAAATTATATTTATTATTTAAACACGTGTTTACTTATAAACAAGATCAGGCAAAGAGTTGTAAAATGTACTGTCACTTAGGGTAAGCTAAATAACTTTTCATTTTCCCCCACTTTCAAACTGACCCCTCTGTCTCTCTGACCACCCTCTTAGCCTCTATCCTAACCCCCTCCTCCCCTCTGTCCTCTGTCCTTACCCCTCTCCACCCCTCTGTCCTCTATCCTCACCCCCTCCACCCCTGTCCTTTATCCTCAACCTCTCCACCTCTCTGTCCTCACCCCATCCACCCCTCTGTCCTCTACCCTCACATCACCCCATCTACGCTGCTGCCTCAGAGACCCCAAAGGATACTGCAAGACCAGCTACACTATGACATAATTGTACAGAGTTTTCTGAGAGAGGCTTCACTTCAAAGCCAAACAAAGGAAGAGAAAAGAGGTCAAAACACAACATAAACTGAGCATGTAAGCCCTGCTCAGATACACATTTACACTGCTACAGAATTTGTGCTGTGCAGCATGGAAATAGTCATGAGAAATATAAGGTTTCTACTAGAAATACAACGTCACGTTGCCAGTTTGTAAGCTGGTGGACACAGATCCATTTTGGAATACAGAATATTATCAATTCATCCATGGAAAGTATATTCCAAATGCTACACCAACAATATAATTTTCCTAAGTCAGGATTTTTTTTTCCGAACAAGGTGAGAGTGGGTTTAAGAGACGGAGGCTTCTCAATGCCTTGCTATCGTCACTGTACAATACAATCCTAGGAAAGAAAAGGTGCTATTTAGAACCTAAAACTGTTCTTCGGCTGTTCCCGTAGAAGAACCCTATTTTGAAAAATATTTTCCAAAGAAGGTTCTACATGGAACCAAAATGGGTTCTCCTATGGGGACAGCTAAATAACCTTTATGGAACACTTTTTTCTAAGAGTGTATACCAGAGGAGGCTGCTGAGGGGAGGACGACTCAAAATAATGGCTGGAACAGAGAAAATGGAATGGATTCAAACCATGTGTGTGATGTATTTGATACCATTCCACTTATTCCACTCCAGGCATTACAACAAGTCTGTCCTCCCCAATTAAAGTGCCATCAACCTCCTGTCGTGGACACGTTTCCAACAACATACAACACATCCCGCATACAATATATGCCTGGAATAATTAGTGTAACTCTGCTTCCACACACTACAATGCACACACACACACGCACACACACACACACACACACACGTACAGTTGAAGTCAAAAGTTTACATGCACTTAAGTTCGAGTTATTAAAACTTGTTTTTCAACCACACCACACATTTCTTGTTAACAAACTATAGTTTTGGCAAGTTGGTTAGGACATCGACTTTGTACATGACACAAGTAATTTTTCCAACAATTGTTTAGAGAAAGATTATTTCACTTTATCAATTTATTTATAATTCACTGTATTACAATTCCAGTGGGTCAGAAGTTAACATACACTAAGTTGAATGTGCCTTTAAAAAGCTTGGAAAATTCCAGAAAAGGTTTTTCATGGCTTTAGAAGCTTCTGATAGGCTTATTGACATAATTTGAGTCAATTGGAGGTGTACCTGTGGATGAATTTCAAGGCCTACCTTCAAACTCAGTGCCTCTTTGCTTGACATCATGGGAAAGTCAAAAGAAATCAGCCAAGACCTAAGAAAAAAAATCCTTGGGAGAAAATTCCAAACCCCTGAAGGTACCACGTTCATCTGCACAAACAATAGTATGCAAGTATAAACACCATGGGTCCACGCTGCTGTCATACCGTTCAGAAAGGAGACGCGTTCTGTCTCCTAGAGATGAACATACTGTGGTGCGAAAAGTGCAAATCAATCCCAGAACAACAGCAAAAGACCTTGAGATGATGCTGGGGGAAATTGGACAATGACCCCAAGCATTATTCCAAAGTTGTGGTAAAATGGCTTAAGGACAACAAATTCAAGGTATTGGAGTGGCCATCACAAACCCTGACCTCAATCCTATAGAACATTTGTGGGCAGAACTGAAAAAGTGTGTGCGAGCAAGGAGGCAGACAAACCTGACTCAGTTACACCAGCTCTGTCAGGAGGAATGGGCCACAATTCACCCAACTTATTGTGGGAAGCTTGTGGAAGGCTACCCAAAACGTTTTACCCAATATAAACAATTTAAAGGCAATGCTACCAAATACTAATTGTGATGAATGAAATAAAAGCTGGAACAAATCATTCTCTCTACTATTATTCTGACGTTTCACATTCTTAAAATAAAGTGATGATCCTAACTGACCTAAGACCGGGAATTTTTACTAGGATTAAATGTAAGGAATTGTGAAAAACTGAGTTTAAATGTATTTGGCTAAGGTGTATGTAAACTTCCGACTTCAACTGTACATGTAGAGTATATATTGACAGCTTCAGAGCTGCTTGGAATGCACTGCTGCATTGATCAGAGCTACCATCTCTCAGCAAGGCTTTTTGTTCAAATAGTCTGTTCAAAGCTGTGACCCCCCCCCCCCCCCTCTCTCCCCATTCCTTCCCTAAGGCCCCATGCAGGGACCCTGTTATTACGGTTAGCAAACACATCAGCTTCCTGCTTTGCTGACTGACTCAACAAACACCGCTTGGGCAACCCCACAACAGCCCCCTGCATCCTCCACAAAATAATCAAACAGGCTCTTCACCCCCCCCCCCCTCCCACACACACACAGTAGAATTTATACATGTCCTTAATTAATTGAGAATCAAGGCCGTGTGTGTTGCAGTTGAAGTCGGACGTTTACATACACCTTAGCCAAATACACATGAACTCAGTTTTTTACAATTCCTGACATTTAATCCTAGTAAAAATTCCCTGTTTTAGGTCAGTTAGGATCACCACTTTATTTTAAGAATGTGAAATGTCAGAATAATAGAGAAAGATAATTATTCATTTCATCTTTTATTTCATTCATCACATTCCCAGTGGAGTGGTTGAAAAACAAGTTTTAATGACTCCAACCTAAGTGTATGTAAACTTCTGACTTCAACTGTATATGTACTCTACCGTTCAAAAGTTTGTTGTCACTTACACATTTCCTCGTTTTTGAATGAAAAGCACATTTTTCCCATTAAAATAACATAAAATTGATCAGAAATACCGTGTAGACATATTCATGTTATAAATGACTATTGTATCTTCAAACAGCTGATTTTAATGGTATATCTACAAAAGGCGTACAGAGGCCCATTATCAGCAACGATGAAGAAGTGACTCAGGGATGCTGGCCTTCTAGGCAGAGTTCTTCTGTCCAGTGTCTGTGTTATTTTACCCATCTTAATATTTTATTTTGATTGGCCAGTCTGATATATGTATTTTTCTTTGCAACTCTGCCTAGAAGGCCAGCATCCCGGAGTCGCCCCTTCACTGTTGACGTTGAGACAGGTGTATTGGGGTACTATTTAATGAAGCTGCCAGTTGAGGACTTGTGAGGCGCCTGTTTCTCAAACTATACACTCTAATGTACTTGTCCTCTTTCTCAGTTGTGCACCGGGGCCTCCCACTTCTCTTTCTATTCTGGTTAAAGCTTTGCGCTGTTCTGTGAAGGGAGTAGTACACAGCGTTGTACGAGATCTTCAGTTTCTTGGCAATTTCTCAAATAGAATAGCTATCATTTCTCAGAACAAGAATAGACTGACAAGATTCAGAAGAAAGTTCTTTGTTTCTGGCCATTTTGAGCCTGTCATCAAACCCACAAATGCTGATGCTCCAGATAGTCAACTAGTCTAGAAGCCGGTTTTATTGCTTCTTTAATCAGTACAACAGTTTTCAGCTGTGCAAACATAATTGCAAAAGGGTTTTCTAATGATAAATTAGCCTTTAAAAATTCTAAACTTGGATTAGCTAACACATCGTGCCATTGGAACACAGGAGTGATGGTTGCTGATAATGGGCCTCTGTACGCCTAGGTAGTTATTCCATAAAAAAATCTGCCGTTTCGAGCTACAATAGTCATTTACAACATTAACAATGTCTACACTGTATTTCTGATCAATTTTATGTTATTTTAATGGATAAACAATGTGCTTTTCTTTCAAAAACATGGACATTTCTAAGTGACCCCAAACTTTTGAAATGTAGTGTACTTCTAATGTGTTTTTTTCTTCTTCTGTCCAGCTTCTTAAGCAAGAGATGATTTAATACCAGTTATGTTAATACACTCTGCTCCCAGATAAAGCCGAGATACAGTAAAGCTGACCACCCACCCAGGCCCACTACCCTACCCCCCCTTCTCTCTATCTGCTGCTGTGCACAGGTGCTGCCCATCTGTGTGTCTGGCTGCTTGTTGGTGGCCCTTCCCCCGGGTGCCTGCTGTGCTTCCTGAGGAGAGAGAGGAGAGGGGGAGGCCTGTACCTGTCTGTGCCTGTCAGCTCCTCTCGATTCCGCATCACTGACACCTTCATTCCTATCTCTCTCAGCTGAGAGGGGATCCTGCTGCAAACGGACACAACTTATCTCCTGCCCCCCAGGCACTCTCTGTCCCTCCCCCTTCCAGCCTCCCCTGGTGATGGTGGGCTCTTATCTTTGAAGTGAAGAGTTAATCTGTTTAACGTAGCTGAAAGTAGTAATTAACCACTTTCCTGTTTAGTGAGGGGAATCTGCAGTAAGTTTACACAACCATAAACAAACACACTTCCACTTGAGCAGACGCATAACGCTACATACTGAAGCACACCTAGTGCCAATTTTTTTTATTGTTAAAGTTTGTGAATGACAGAGATTGTTGTCATTGAGTGGCACCCGATGTCACTGGACATATAGTGTAGCGTGACACCAAGCCAGTGCGCTCAACAGGGTGTTGAGGACAAAGTAGTGTACTTCCTGAGAAAGTGACCACAGTGAGTTTATTTTTTAACTACTTCAGGATAATCTTTTTCGATGTAACCTTTCTTTAACTAGGCAAGTCAGTTAAGAACAAATTCTTATTCACAATGATGGCCTATGCTGGACAATCCCGGGCGACGCTGGGCCAATTGTACGCCGCCCTATGGGACTCCCAATCACGGCCGGATGTGATACAGCCTGGATTTGAACCAGGGTGTCTGTAGTGACGCTGAATTGCAGTGCCTTAGACCACTGCGCCACTCGGGTGATGGCCACCCAGACGGTGGTGTCAGCAACATATTTAACAGGATTCAACACTGTTTATTGAGGCAAAAAAGTGTGAGAACCCCTTCTTACCATGGGCATGCTGTCGGTCCAGCGGAAGTCATTATCGTACATCTTATCGTTCAGGCCGATCCATTGGTAGTCCTGTCCAAGACCTGGCGTGCATGGCACAAGGAAACACAGGAGGTCAATGATTTGATTCCACTGCCTCATTTAGGCGTCTTTCAGTCCCTCCATAAACAGAGAGAGGCATTTTTTAAATACATGCACCACTCTTCCTGTTCCAACTGCCTGCCTCCATCTCTCTCTCTCTCTCTCTCTCTCTCTCTCTCTCTCTCTCTCTCTCTCTCTCTCAGTCGAGACATTTGTCGTCTACTCTGCTGGCGCCAACCAGCCAGAAAACTACTATAGTCATCCACTATGCCTCTTTAACTTTTGCTCCACAGCCCATATACACTGATGAGATGAGCAAATGCTGACTTTTAGTCGAGCAGCATGGGGATACATGTGTTGGCAATCCCCTGGTGTTTCTGGAAATCCGTTCCAGATATATATATATGCATATATATATATATATAGGATAATCCTACTATTGGCTGCTACCCTGCAGGGGTTGTGCCTTAGGAGGTATACTGTCTGTGATATGCCGTAGAAGTAACTTACAGGTTGTTAATACTGTGTTATTGAGCATTCTTCTCTGCAAGAGTGTCTGTCTGCTTGCCTGTCCGGTAATGCAAATGCTTTGAACTACTAGTTGGTTGTGTCTTGTGTGCAACTAACAGTGTTGTTTGTGTGTCGTGTACGTGCATGTGTGATATCACACTTACGGTTGACAAACTGCTGCTCATCATGGGAGAGAATGCTGGTGATGTGTGCCCCCTGTACCCGACACTCCTTCTCCGCTGTATCCCAGTTCCTCCTCTGGGGGATGTACTTGTAGCAGTGTCCCTGGAACTTATGCCAGCCGTAGTCACACGTCTGAGTGTCTGAGAGAGAGAGAGAGAGAGAGAGGTAATATGATTAGTAGATACAAAGGTTAAACGTAGTCCAATACCCTTTCATTATTATTTCACTGAAAAATATAGTCTGCCTTAAGATTTAAGAATGTCCAATCTGTCCATCACCTGTCGGAGCCTGGTCCTATCTGCATGTTTATCTTTGTTTGTTACTAATCCTCCAGTGCATAACAAATAGATTAAGGAGATATTTGGGAGAAAGACAGAGAGCAGGGTACTGTGCGTCTGGCTCTGCTGCTATCTCGGACACACTAATTAGCGCTGTTGCTCTCACTGTATTTCTGTCTCTCAGGGTCAGGATATGGCCGCTGTCTCCGTTACCCCCCAGCACCACTAAACGAGTGGGGAGGTCAAACAAAGAAAGACACTCAGGGTTGACAACAGCAGGAGTGTCACACGAACATCCTGGATAGCTGTGTGGATGGTGTCTTCCCCAAATCTCAGGTCGACGCTAAACAATTGTAAGGTTATTGTTCTCAGCATAGCTAATTAAACGTGAAATACTGTAAGACCACGGTTTTGGAATGTAATTGATATAGCTCTGCTAGGTGAATAGTTACAGGGGTTCACAGGTCACATTCTGCATATATGGATAATTGTGTTGGGAAACCCCTGAATTGGTACCAATTAATATTCTAGAATATAGTTGAGCATCTGCTGGCAATTCCTAATATAGATTAGCATCAGCTGGCGGTTCCTACAGCCGTTACTGTAATTTTAACCAAACCAGGCATTTCCCAAAATAAGAATCTAAGTATGAAGCATTACACATTGTTTAGCTATCAATCCCCTCAGTTTCTAACAGACATAGTGGAAGAATAACATCTCCTAACCTCATTACACAATGGGCTGCCTGCATTTACACTTGCTTAAGGCCAGTGAATGATTGCATCATTGTTGAGCTGATTAAGACTAGCACACCTGTACTGGTAAATTCCTTTACAACTTGACTGGGTGGGCATCAACCAAATGTCTGTGATTTCTTTATTAGGCCATTGTGTTTCCTGTCATGTGGAATTTGTAGAGACTGTAGCCCCTGGCAATGTGTTTAGTAACACTACCCTATATCTTAATAGTATGAGTGCCTGAGGCCGACACTAAGGCCTGTAAAATGTGGATGTCCTGAAGACATAAATAAAGATGTTTATGACTCAGAGACTGTCTGTGAGTGGAAAGCAGCAGGTGTTATGGAGAAGGCACTGAATGGAGCTGTACTGTGAGGTGGGAGGTGACCATCCCATTTCTACTCTAACTCCAGTGTTTTAATGACTCAGTCTCATCGTCCCACTCTATTTCCCAAGGGCTTATTTTACTATGTCATAGTCTTCCTTGTATCTACACGTGCTCTAATGAGTGGATACACTGTAGGTCGGACATAAAATAAATACAAAAATAAAAAAGGTTAGCTGGAAGCCTGAAACAACCTAAAACCAATATCTGATCATATTATTTGATTCAGCTGATATGTTCGACACGGAGAGGATCAGACTGACAGATCCCATGGAAATTGTAACAAACATACCTTCATCACAATACAATCCAGCATAGCTTGGGAGACAAACACAGGTGAAGGAATTCAGGCCGTCAATGCAGGTACCTCCATTGCGACAGGGGTTGGATTGACATTCATCAATGTCTGAAAATAATTTGGGAATAATATGGGTAGATTACACTGCATAGGTAAACAAAAAAAATGGTGGGGGGGGGGGGGGCAAATACATATTTCTGGAGAACTCTGAATTCAAATATTATGCAGATCCTACCATTCGTTAAATTTTGGCACATGGCTAATGCACCCAACGCTACACCAGTAAGCCACCAAAATGTGTCCTCTTTCAAATGCATTTCATTAGCATATTGAGAACTGATCATCACACTCTGCAACGCTTAGTAAAAAAAGCATTATTGGCATACCTGTTTCACAACGATCCCCACTGTAGCCAGGGGCACAGCTGCAAGATTGGAAACGTCTGCTTCTGTAGCAAGAGCCCCCGTTCAGACAAATGTTCTCGGTGCAGGAGTGGATGCCTGTGGGTTAGAAGTAAAATGAGAAAAACAAACATTCAATTGATATCACATTCTAGAGAAGACAAATGTGAAATTACAAATGTTAAAAAGTATGATATGATGATATTATTTCCATTACACACAATAGCATTGTATCATTGACCACCATTTTTAAAATGACATACCTGCAATCTCAACAACAGTCATCTGGCCCAAATCCATTCCAGTCTCAGCTGAAGTGATAGTTTCCACTACCTTGATGGGGGGTTCACCCTCGACTAATGTAGGTCCTGATACGTTATCATAGTCCACACTTTCCTCCTCCTCAGACACAGATGAAGGAGTGCTTTGGATCATAGAGACGGATTCTGTCTGGCTCTGTGTTTCAGCTGGCGATACAGTTGTGTACTCTGGCATTTCCCACATTGGCATCTTAGTGGCAGGAGTAACAACTTCAGAAGCCGTCTTTCCTTCGAGACTGCTCTCAGAACTCGCTGACTCAATTTCAGCCCTAGGATGCGTAAGAGAGGGTGAATCAGTGATGGCGGTTGCAAGTTCTGCCTGAGTAACAGAGAGGGATGGGGTGGTCTCCTCTGCTGTGTCACTCTCCGGCTTCACAGGGGAAACTATGGTCACCTTTTTCTCCAAGCCGCTTACTGAGCTGCTTTCAGAGCTGGAGGAGGCCAATGCTGACTGAGTCACAGATGGGTTTGACTCTTCCTCCGAGCTGCTCGATGAACTGCTCTCTGAACTTGATGACGCACGCTCAATCTTCTGAGCCTTCGTTGGGACACTGCTGAGCGTGGTCGCTTCTACCTCAGGTGTTGTGGTGGTTTCAATGAGGGAAGGTTTCGACTCAACCTGTAAGGGCTCTGTAATACTCTCATAGTCCACTTCTTCATCAACGTCTGTCGTTGGTGTTCTATACACTTTAGTTTCTAACACTTTCTCGGTTAGAGGAGAGCCAATGACAGAAATGTCTGTTTCTTTGACCTCGGCCTCTTGTTTGGAGCTGCCCTCTGCACTAGGAGAAGCATCCTCTGTTGTAGGTACCTGGCTTGAAGCTTCAACCTGTTCCTCTGATGTAGATGGTACAGCATCAGTCTTCACTGGAGAGGCAGTGGAGACACAATCTGATTCAGAGCTCTGAGTGGGTGTTGTTAAAGTGTCAACAGACTGGCTTGAATCTTCCTCAGGCAGCATGGGTCTGGTTGTCGGCATTGCCGTTTCCTCAGAAAATATGTCCGGTTGGGAACGATGGGTAAATGCAATCTCAGACAGGCCCTCTTGGAGCAAAGCCTCAGGTGTTGTCAGGTCTGGTTTGGGGGAAAATGTTGCGACAAACTGGATCATCACATTGGCCTCCGTTGTCACCTTAGTGGAATGGACAGAGACAATTGGAGGGGCTGTACTAGCCAGGAGAGGAGCTTCTGGTGCAAAACCATCTGTGGTGAAACTCTCACTTGTCTGGTCCCCTGAGCTCTTGTCATCTGTAGAAGGTAAGACTGAGTTGCTTTCAGTATCATCAATAACTGACGGTTTGTCAGAGCCTGCTGGTCTCTCTGTTTGCTCAGTGACTTCACTCTCTGCTGTTACAGATTCCTGTGAAGATGTTGTAGCTTTCTCAGTGCTATACAGAGAAGAAACTGTAGTAGTTGGTGAGTCTTTGGTAAACATATGAGGAGTCTGGTCACCTAAGCTCTCCTCATCTGTATTAGATAGGACTGAGCTCACAGTGTTTTCCATTGAACTGGAGACACCCGGTGGCTGTTCTATGCTTGTTGATTCCGTCTGTTTTGTTTCTTCACTTTCAGCAGTTATTTCAGCAGAGGTGAGGTCACTCATTGAGTCGGGTTTCTCTGTACTGTACAGAGAAGACACTTTTGTAGTTTCCACCTTTTCACTATCTGCTCTGGTGGTCATTACGTGTGGCATTTCTGTGGTTGTCACTTGTTCAGTGGCAGACTCTGTGGTAGACATATCAGTGGTTTGATCACCTGAACTACTTTTGTCTGTAGAGGAGAGGACTGGGCTTGTCTCCGTCTCATCAATAACAGGAGTAGATGACGGCTGTTTTGAGCCTGATGGCCTCTCTGTTTCTTCTGTGACTTCAGTCTCTGCTGTTACAGTTGCATGTGAGGATATAGTAGGTTTCCCAGTGCTATACAGCAATGAAGCTAAAGTTGTGACAGACTCTTTGGTAAACATATCAGGAGTCTGGTCACCTGAACTCTCCTCATCTGTATCAGGTAGGACTGAGATCACAGTGCTTTTCATTGAACTGGGAATGTCTGATGGCTGTTCTGTGCTGGTTGATTCTGTCTGTTCTGTTTCTTCACTCTCACCAGTTATTTTAGCAGAGGTGAGGGCACTCGCATATTCAGAGACTGGTGATGTGGATGTCTGCAATGGCTTGGCTGTGCTACTGTGCACATGAGCTTCTGTTTCAAGAGACTCCTGGGTGGTCATTGGAGTTGCCCCTTCTACTGAACCTGTTTCTGTGTCATCAACACCTGGAGTAAAAGACTCCTCAGAGTCTGATGCTTTTGTGGTCTGATCAATAGCAGCACTCGCATCTGGTGATTTTGCTGTTGTCATTACATGTAGGACTGGGCTCGTCTCTGCCTCATCAATAACAGGAGTAATTGCTGGTCCCTCGGTTTGGTCTGTGCCTTCAGTCTCTGTTGTTACCGATTCCTGTAATAATGTTGTGAGTTTCTCTGAGCTAAACAGAGAAAGAACTGTAGTTGTTGTAGTTGCATACTTTTTGGTAAACATAGCAGGTTTCTGATCACCTGAGATCTCTTCATCGATGGAAGTGAGGACTGAACTTGTGTCAGAGGCAGTGCTGACAGCTGTAGGTTCTCCCTCTGGTTTTGTGGTTGTTTGAAGAGCAGGTTCAGATTCAACCTGTGACAGATCTGGAATATTTTCATGGCCCGCCTCTTCCTCAATGTCTGGCAAAGCAGATGTGACCACAGCGGAAGCAGGTGTACTGTACACTGCAGTGGTAATATCCGTGACTAGAGAAGTAACAATATACCCGGTCGCTTCCTCCTTTATAGAGATACTGGTGGGAGTGCAAGTCCTGTTGACCTCACTGTCCTGTTCTGAGCTGACCTCTGTATCAGTAGAAACTCTCTCTGTTGTAAGTCCCTGGCTTGAAGATTCAACTTCTGATTTAAATGGTATTGCTGTAGAAGCCGTGGCAACAAAAGGTGATTCTGAGCCCTGTGCAGGTGTGGTTACAGTGTCAATGGAGTCCCTTGAATCTACCTCAAGCAACATGGGACTCGTGGTGGCCTCTGCAGTTTTTTCAGATGAGACGTCAGTGAGAGGATGTTGGGTAAATTCAATCTCAGACCTGGTCTGATGGAAAGATTTCCCAGGCATTGTCATGTCCACCTCGGGGACAAAGGTTGTGACAAACTGGACCACCACATCGGGCATTACAGATGGCTCAACAGTGGAATGGACAGACAAACTCAGCTGGGAGTAAGCTTTCTCTGTGTTCTCAGTGCTAAACAGAGACGACACTGTGGTAGATGTAGTCTTTTCACTCTCTGCTATTGATTTTTCATGTGACATTGTTGTGGCTGTTACCTGCTCCATTTTGACAGTACTGTCAAATGGAGAAACTGTGGTAGTTGCAGACTCTTTGGCAAACATATCAGGGGTCAGCTCACCTGAGCTCTCTTCATCTGCGGGGGTTATATCCGAAATGGAAGCAACTGAATGTTTCTCAGTGCTGTAGAGAGAAGAAGCTGAAGTTATAGCAGTCCTTGCAGTCTCATCTGTCACAGTTTCATTTGACGATGTTATTGCTTGTCCTGGTTTCTCAGTGCTAAACAGAGAAGAAACTGTAGTTGTGGCTGTAATTTGTTCACTTACAGTAACAGACTCTTTGGAAAACATTTCAGGGGTCAGGTCATCAGTGCTCTCTTCATGCATGGAGGTTATTTCTGAAATGGACACAACTGATGGTTTCTCTGCGCTATACAGAGAAGAAGCGGAAGTCGTAGCAGTCCTTGCAGTCTCATCTGTTACAGTTTCATGTGACATTGTTGTTACTTGTAATGGTATCTCAGTGCTAAACAGAGAAGAAACTGTAGCTGTAACAGTCTTTTCACTCTCTGCTGCTGCAGTCTCCTGTGACGCTGTAGTAGGTTTCTTAGTGCTATCCAGGGAAGAAACTGTAGTTACAGAGTCTTTGGTAAACATATCAGGGGTCTGGTCACCAGAGCGTTCTTCATCTGTGGAGGTTAAATTGGAAGTGGAAGCAACTGATGATTTATCTGTGCTATACAGAGAGGATGTGGTTTCAGAGGGTTTGGGTGTCCAAGTTGTAATTTCCTCCCCAGAGATGCCCTCCTCTGAGAATGAAGGTGCTGGAGTTGTAACCTCTGTCACTTCACCCTTCTCAGTAGCTGTTGAGCTCATGTCTGGGGTGGGAGTTGTGGTTTGGGAGGTCTCCACTACAGAGGCGGAGGTTCCAGAGCCTTCAGAATCGTCATCTCCTGAAAACTCATCAACAGGCAGTGGACTGGTTGATTTCACAGTCTCTCTGTCTTCCTCAGTGGACACTGACGTCTGTTGTGTAGCAGTGGAAGACACCACGGTGGCTTGCATGGAACTAGATAAAGTTGTTGTGTTCTCTACTTCAGAATCCTCATCAGATGGGCCTTCCCCTGCAGTTTCAGTAGTAGTAGGAGAAGGGGTGGTGGATAATTCCATCTCATCTGTCAGGAATTCATCATCCTCACTGCTAACTGTGGTCTGTGTGCTTGCATCTATGGGGTGAGTTGTTGGATGGGATGATACAGGGGCAGAAGGAGTAGTCTCTGTATTGGACTGCTCTTCAGTGACACCATCTCTGGAAAACTCATTAACAAATATATATGATGTGGTGAAGGCCGTCTGAGAGCTGGACTCTGTGAAAACAGTTGTGGCTTGAGTGGTTTGAGCTACAGTGGACATGACCTCTGAACTAGATGCCTCAACATACTCTATAGATGATGTGGTGGTCGTTATTACAGTCTCTGAATCTTCAACTTTTGTAGAGCTGCTTGTCGTCTCAGCACTTGCCTCTTCAGATATATTTACAGAGGTGACTGACGGGATATGTGTTGTAGCCAGACTCGGTGGGTCAATTGTGGAAGACAAGTAGTAATCGGGCCCAGACCCTTCAGGTTCCTCTGTCATTGCAATTGAGGAGTGTGGTGTCATGGTAAGGGCTGTGACTCCCCCTGCTTCCTCTGCAAATATGGTGGGGTGGAATTGTGAGGAGGGGTCCACCATTGTCACAGTATCAGCATCAATTATTGTGTCATCTTTAGTGATAATCTCAGGGGTTGTGGTCATGCTGTCCACAACAGTGGAGAACAGTTCGTCCTCATCTATGGCCTCTTCTGTAAATATGATAACTGGGCTTGTTGCTGGTTTTGTACCACGCAGCACCATGGTGGGGGTCTGGTTAGTTTTGGTTTGGCTGCTGGTTGAGGTGATGATCATAACCTGCTGGTCAGTGACACCCTGATAGATAATAGAGGGGATGGCAGTGGATATGGGTGACTGTGAACCAAAAGGCACTGTTGTATGGTCTCTGACAGTGGTGTGGTCCCTTGCTACAGTGTGGTCTCCAGTGGTTAAATGATCACTCATTGTATGGACTCTCATTGTAGTATGGTCTCTTTTGGTTGTAGGGAATTGGTGTGTTGTATGGTCACTCATAGTTGTACGATCACTCCCAGTAACAGTAACAGGGGGCTGTGTAGACTCAGGAAAGATGGTGGTTTCTGTGTCAGGGCTGATATGACCTTCCTCATCTGGGCCTGGTGTGCTTGACACAATGGATTCTGTTTGACCTGTTGCCTCGCTGAATGTGTCTCTCTCAGTTGACGGTTGTTGTTTGGTTGTGAACGCCATCCGTTTTGATATGTCATCGACACCCGTTGTCTTGGGAGTGGCGTAGTCAGAGTGAGGTGATATGGAAGTCTGAGAAGCTTGCATTATTGTTGACATTGGTGTGGTCATGACTTGTTCTGTCTTGACAGTACTGACAAGAGAGGACAATGTTGCAGTGACAGACTCTTTGGTAAACACATCACGGGTCTGGTCACCTGAGCTTTCTTCATCTGTAGAGGAGACTACTAAGCTTGTCTCTGTGTTAGGGAGAACTCTGAATATGGTAGCTTCTCCCTCAGGTTTTGTGGTAGTTTGAACAGGTGAAGGTAAATAGTCCACCACTTCGTCAATATATGGCAAAGTGGATGGTGTGAAAGTGGCGGTAGTAACAAGTTGTTCTGAGCCTGATGTTTTCTCTGTAACTTCGCTCTCTCCTGTGGTCATTACAAATGGTGGTGCTGTGGTTGTCACTTGTTCTGCTTTGTCAGTGCTGTCCAATGAAGTAACAGTTGCAGTGACAGACTCTTGCATAAACATATCAATGGTAAGGTCACCGAAGCGCTCTTCATCCTTGGAGGTTAAATCTAAAATGGAATCAACTGATGTTTTTTCAGTGCTACACAGAGAAGAAGGTGAAGTTGGAGCAGATCCTGCAGTCTCAGCTGTGGTCAGTATTTGTGTTGGCTTGTCAGTGCTGAACATTGAAGTTACTGTAGTTGTAGCATTCTTTTCACTCTCTTCTGTTGCAGTTTCCTGTGACGTGGTGGTAGGTTTCTTAGTGCTATCCAGAGAAGAAACTGTAGTTACAGAGTCTTTGGTAAACATATCAGGGGTCTGGTCACCAGAGCGTTCTTCATCTGTGGAGGTTATATCTGAAATGGAAGCAATTGATGATTTATCTGTGCTGTATAGAGAAGAAACAGAAGTTGTAGCAATCCTTGCAGTATCATATATTGCAACTTTATGTGACTTAATTGTCAATACTTTTCCTGGTTGCTCAGTGACATGTTCTGTTTTGTATGTACTGTATACAGAATACAATTTTGCAGTGACAGACTCTTTGGTAAACATATCCGGAGTCTGGTCACCAGAGCTGGCTTTGTCTGTGAGTGAAATGGAAGCAACTGATGGTTTATCTGTCACATCACTTTCCAGGGTCTGAGCTTTGCTAGAAGTAACCTTTGCAGTTGTGCCAGATGATATATTTACATCAAGCTCAACATCTGTTTCTTGGATTGTTTCAGTGCTGAAAGAAAATGTGTTAAAATCCTGCTTTGTTGTTGCTGTACTAGACAGAGGAGGAGAAGTTGTGCTTGCAGGTTGCCGAGTAGACACGTCAGAGATGTCTTCACCTGAACTCTTGTCCTCTGTCCCTTCAGCCTCAGCTGTAGAGTCTATTGTCAAGTCCCCACTACCCTGCTCTGTGAAAGAGGCTGGGGAAGCCTCTGTTGTATTATCTGTGCTTGACATGGAAGGAGATTGGATTAATGTGGATTTCTGGGACTGTGTGAACTCTGTTGAAGATTCAACACGAGGTGTTTCAGACGTGCTTTCAGTCTCTCTGATTTCAGTCTCATTGGTTGCAACAGTGAAATGGTCCTGTGGTTCAGTGGTGGTTTGCACTTGTGCCTCCTCCCCTGACTCTTCTGCTTGGATTTTCTCCTGGACACCATCTATTGGTGAGATTTCAGAGACCTCCATGTCTACATAAGTGAAGGAAGTGAGAAAGGGTTTTGATGTGCTTGCTAGTCTAGTTGTTTGGTCCACAGAAAGCTCCAGAGTTTCAATGTCTGCAGCGGGAGTGTATAAGGGTGTTTCATATATTTCTTCTGTGGGTGTGATGACTGTTCCTACAGTTGTGCTTTGGAAGGGGTCACTGCTGATTATTGGGGAGGAAGATTTGGTCATCACAGCATCTGACCCTAGTGATGTTGCTGTAGCAAACTCCTTGCTAAACATATCAGGTGTCAGGTAGCCAGAGCTCTCTTCATCTGTGAATGTGACCACTGAGGCCGCCACATGTGAGTCAGAGCCAGCTGAATGTCCCTCGGTGCCTGTTAGTTCTTCTGTCTTTTCAACCACCTTGGTTCCATCAGTTACCTCTGTGCTTACTGATTTTGTAACCATTGAGTCTGTTGAAGATGATGTAGTATGCAGTGGGGTTGTTGTAAAAGCATATGTGTCATCACCTGAACTCTCATCCTCTTTGCCCTCACTTTCTGAAGTAGAGGGTTCTGTGAAGTCTCCACTTCCCTGCTCAGGCAATGAAGCAGTCGCTGATTGTATTGTTTCATCTGTGCTAGTGGAGACAGGATATTGGGATGACATAGATGCTTGGCTGATCCGTGTTGAGGATGCAACACGTGGAGCATCAGATGTACTCACTGTCTCGTTGATTTCTGTCTCATCTGTGGCTACAGTGAACTGGTCCTGTGGATTAGTGGAGGTCTCCACTGGTACCTCTTCACCTGAACCCTCTGGCTGATTTGTCTCTTGGTCATCCTCTGTAGTTGAGATCCCAGATCTCTCACCCATGTCTATGAGTGTAGAGGTGCTGTGAGTAACCTGTGTTGAGGCCCCGGTTTGTTCTGTCACCTGTCCAGTTGATGAATGAGGAGTGGTAAAACTACTGACAAACTCAATTATCGTAGCTTGCACCTTGCTAAACATATCAGGGGTCTGGTCACCAGAACTGTCTTCTTCTGTTGAGGTCACTGTTGTTCTTGATGTAGTGTACGCACTAACTGACTCTGATGGGAATGCCGTAGTTGCAACAGATTCCTTGGTGAACATCTCAGTTGTGGCACCACTTGAGCTTATATCCTCTTCTGAAGTGAGGACGGCTATTGTCTCTGTTTCATCAATGATGAAAACAGCTGAGGACATTTCTGAGCCTGTTGGTTCTTCTGGCTGTTCTGTTCCAACTGTACTGTACACTGGGAGAAGAGGTGCTGCATCTGACTGTGTAGTAAACATATCAGGAGTCTGAACTCCTGAGAGCTCCTCTGGGATGGTACTATCAACATGAGCAATGGTACCTGTGCTACGTAGAGACGGATCTGTAGTAGCAATAGCAATCCCTTTACATTCTGCTGTTGCAGTTCCCTGTGACGCTGAAGCCATTACATGTCCTGATTTCTCAGTGCTGAAGACGGAAGTCGCAGATGTCTTTTCACTCTCTGCTGATGCCCTTCCCTGTGACGCTGTGGTAGGTTTCTCAGTGCTAAACAGAGAGGAAGATGTGATGATTGTATTCTTTGAAGTCTCAGGGGTTACAATTTCATGGAATGCTGTAGTTACTAATTGTACTGGTTTCTCAGTGCTGAATAGAGAGGACTCTGTGGTGGTTGCAGTGTCTTTGGTAAAAATAGCAGGGTTCTGGTCACCTGAGCTCTCTTCATCTTTGGAAATGAGGACTGCAGTTGTGTCAGTGGCAGTGCTGACGATTGTAGGTTCTCCCTCAGATTTTGTGGTTGTTTGAATGGTAAATGGTATAGTTTCAACGAGTGGAGGCTCTACACTTATGTCATAGTCCACCTCTTCATCAATTTCTGGTGAAGTGGATGATGTGACAGTAATGGGAGCTAAATGTGTTGCTTCTGTGCTGTACAAAGAAGATGTAGGTGCTACGGAAGATGTATTGGTAAACATTTCAGTTGTCTGGTCACCTGAGCTTTCTTCATCTGTAGAGATGAGGACTGAACTTGATTCTGTGTCATCAGTAAGATGGGTAACAAAATGATTTTCTGTTACTTGTCCTGGTTTCTCTGTGCTATGTAGAGATGAAGCTGCAGTAAGAGCCGTCTTTGAAGTCTCAGCTGTTGCAGATTCATGTGACGACGCCGACACTGTTTGGCTTGGTTTCTCTGTACTGAAAAGAGAGGAGACTGTCGTAGTTGCAATTTCTTTGGAATAAGTATCAAGGATTGAGCTTGTCTCTGTATCGCCAATGTTGGAAACACCTGATGTCTTTCCTGTTTGTCGAGTCGGTTCAGATTCTGTTATCTCAGTTAATGCTTCCTGCGAGGTGCCGATCACTGTAGCTGATGTCCCCATTGATTCCCATGTCTGATCTATCAGGGTAACCACGGGAGTCATTGATGATTCCTGGGTGAAGATTTCAGTTGTGTCCGCTGAGCCCTCCTCTGTGAGGGTGTATATAAAATATGCTGTTTTTTCGACATTTGCAGTGACTGATGGGTGGACAGTTGCATCTGTTGTCTTGGTGGTAACGTCCAAAGAAGTGGCGGCAGTACCTGCTGTGGTCGGGGACCCAAAAGGTGACACTGTCGATGCCCCATTAGCATGTCCACTGGGTCCAACGCTTGTTGATTTAGTAGACACCTCGTCCCTCATTGTGACTGTGCTGAACTTAGGAGATGCAGTTGTTGCAGAAGCCATACCGGTGAACATTTCAGTTGTCTGACTGACTGGACTCTCTTCTTCAACTGATGTGAATCTTGTCTCTGCATCATCACTAATAGGAATAGATGTTGACTTCAAAGACTTTGTGACTGTGCTGAACAGAAGAGAGGCTTTTGTTGCAGAAGTCACACCGGTGAACATTTCATGGGTCTGTTTACCGGAGGTCTCTTCATCTGTAGAAGTTATTACTGGAGATGTAATAGTAGTGCCTGCCATACCAGGAGTAACTGAGAGTGTATCTTTGCTTGAGGTTTCTACTTTCTGCTCAGTCACACCCCTTATCACAATAGCTTCCTGTGTTGTGTATCTGCTGACTGAGTCTGATGGAGAGGGCATGGTTGTCTTGATCATCCGAACAGTAGTGTACATTGGATACGCTGTTGTCACTGGAGTCTCTTTGGTGGACATCTCAGATGTCTCTTCATCTATAGACCTGATGGCTGCATCATCAATAACTGGAGTTACTCTTCCTGTTTTCACTATCACTGTTGTCTCTATATCAGGCTGTGTTGTGGTTGTTTCCAGCTCTGTTTCGATTGTGCTTGAAGCCCTTTTTGTGGGGGATATATTAGGAATCTGGTCACCTGAGCTCCCTGTAGTAGATGAAGAGGAAGTTGTTTCTGTGTCATCAGAAACAGGATAAACTGGACGTTTTTCTGTGACTGTGCTTTCTGCAATTCTTTCTGTGCTGTACTGAGAAGTTGCTGTGGTTGTAGTGACCTTTCCACTCTCTGCTGTTGCAGTTTTTTCTGATATTGTTGAAGGTTTCTCAGTGTTATACAGAGAAGAAGTTGCAGAGATTGTAATATTTGATACTGAAGTCGTTACATGTTCTGGTTTCTCAGCGCTGAACAGAGAATAAACTCTGGTAGTTGTGGTGTCTTTGGTAAACATTCCAAGTGTCTGATCACCTGAGCTCTCTTCTTCTGTGGAGGTGAGGACTGAACTTGTAACAGGGGCGGTGCTGACGGTTGTAGGTTCTCCCTCAGGTTTTGTGGTTGTTTGAACAGCGGAAGGTATAGATTCAAGAAGTGAAAGCTCTTCACTAGTGTCATAGTCCACCACTTCAATAATATCTGGCAACGTGGATGATGTGACAGTAATGGAAACTAAACTTGTTGCTTCTGTTCTGTACAAAAAAGACGCAGGTGTCACGGAAGAAGTCTTAGTAAAAATCTCACTTGTTTGGTCACCTGAACTCTCTTCATCTGTAGTGGTTAAAGAGGAAGTTGTTTCTGTGCCATCAGAAACAGAAGTAACTGAAGGTTTATCTGCGGCTGTACTTTCTGCAGTTTTCTCTGTGCTGTAGAGAGATGTTGCTTTAGTTGTAGTGGTCTTTCCACTCTCTGCTGTTGCAGTTTCTTGTGACATTGTTGTTGGTTTCTCAGTGCTATACAAAGAATATGCTGCAGATATTGTTACCTTTGACGTCTCACCTGTTGCAGTTTCATGTGACAATGTAATGCCGACATGCCCTAGTTTCTCTGTACTGAACAGAGATAATACGTTGGTGGTTGCAGTGTCTTTGGTAAACATATCAAGGATTGAGCTTGACTCTGTGTCATCAATAATGGGAACACCTGATGTCCTTCCCGTTTCTTTGGTTGGTTTAGATTCTGTTATCTCAGTTAATACTTCCTCTGAGGTGTCGATCATTATAGCTGATGTCCCCATCGGTTCCCAAGTCTGATCTATGAGGGTAACCACGGGACTCATGGACGATTCTTGGGATGATTCTGTTGCAGTTTCATATGACGCTGTAGTCCCTACAAGTCCTAGTTTCTCTGTACTGAATAGAGAGGACACTGTGGTAGTTGCAGTGTCTTTGGTAAAAATATCAGGGGCCTGATCACCTGAGCTCTCCCCATCTGTAATGGTAAGTACTGATGCAATTGTCTGAACATCAACACTCTTCTCACCAGTAGTGGAGGTGACTGCGCTTGTCTCTGTGTAACCAGTAACAGGGGTACCTGAAGGTTTTTCTGTGTTTGTGTGCCTCTCTGTGACTCCTGTGACAGTCTCCACTGTTGCAGTGTCTTGTGACATTGTTGTTTTCTTTGTGCTATATACAGAAATAATTGTGGCGGTAGCGGTCTCAGTGTCAGCTGTTGCAGTTTCATGTGATGCTGTAGTCACTGCATGTTTTGGTTCCTCAGTAATAAACAGAGAATGTGCTGTGGTTGTTGTAGTCACAGAGTCTGTGGTATCACTTGTTTGGTCACCAGAGCTCTCTTCATCTGTAGAGGAGACTACTGTGCTCATCACTGCATCACCAATGATAGGTGGAACTGATGGTGTTTCTGAGTCTGGTGGTTTCTCAGTCTGACCTGTAACTTCACTTTCTCCTTTTGGGATCGTTACGTCTGGCATGGCAGTGGTTTTCATTTGCTCTGCTTTGACTGTGCTATAAACAGAAGAAACCGCTGTATTGACAGGCTCTTTGGTAAACGTATCAGAAGGCTGGTCAACTGAGCTCTTTTCATCTGTTGCAGAGGGGATTGAGCTGGTCTCTGTTTTAGTAGCAGAAGTTTCTGTGGCTTTACTTTCCTCTGTTTCATGTGACGTTGTAGATATTACATTGTTTGGTTTCTCAGTGCTAAACAGATAGGAGACTGTGCTGGTTGGAGTGTGTTTGGTAGACATATCAGGCATCTGGTCTCCCGAGCTTGTCTCTGTTTCATCACTTATGTGGACAGTGGAGGGCTTTTCTGTGACTGATGTCTCTTCATTTGCAGCATCTCCGACTGTTATATCTACAGGTTGCTTAGTGGTCGTCATCTCAATCTCCTTTTTGATTGAGCTGAACAATGTAGCGCCACTTGTGGCTGTAGACTCGGTGGGGAACATATCAGGAGTCTGATCACCTGAGCTCTCTTCGTCTGTGGAATCAAGGACTGAGCTTTTCTCTGTAACGGGAAAAGATGACGGTTTTTCTGAGCCTGACAGTTTCTCAGTCTGCTCTGTAACTGCACTCTCTGCAGTTTTGTGTGACACTGTTGTAGTAATTACTGGTTTATCAGGGCCATACAGAGACGACACTGTGTCAGTTGCAGTGTCTTCGGTGAAAACCTCACTTTTCTGGTCACCTGTCACTTTGTCTGTAGAGGATAAGGCGGAGCTTACATCTGTTACCACAGTATCCATTGCAGAACCACTGGAAAAAGCTGTGCTGATAGTTACAGAAGGTGCGACTGCTGATGATACATCAAACATTTCACTGGGTTCAATGCTTGATAATACCGTTGATCTATCATCCTCCTTTCTGCCCGTGCTAAACAAAGGAAATGCTGTTGTCACAGGAGACTCCTTAGTGGACATCTGAGTTGTCTTTTCTCCAGAACTCTCTTCATCTTTAGAAGTGACGGTTGTGCTAGTCTCTGTGTCATCAATAACAGGAGTTGCTGATGGTTTCTCTGTAGCCTCGCTGGTTGCTGTTGAGGTTGTGGTCACATCCTCTTCTGTTTTGACTATACTATAAAGAGGAGAGAGATGTGTTTCAGTAGCTATGCTAGTAGACATATCAGGATCACCTGAACTTTCCTCCTCCATAAGATTTGGGGTAAGTGAAGGTTTTTCTTTGCTTATGGTGTCTTCTGGTTTAGGTACCGCACTTGTCACAATTGTGCCCTGTGTGGTGTATCGGCTGATTAAGTTTAAGAGCGATGCCATGGTTGTCTTAACCATCTGAATAGTACTATATATTGGAGAGACAGTTGTTGCAGAAGATTCTTTGGTAGGCATTGGAGATGTCACTGGACTCTTAGGACTCTCTTTATCTGTGGAAGTGGAGGCTGAGCTTGTCTCAGTCTCATCAATGATAGTTGTGCTTGTTGTGCCTTTGGTGAATGCTATTACCTCTCTTTCCATTGTTGCTTGTTGTGTAGTGTCTGATGAACTTGTTCTTGGTGATGTTTTTGTGGATCCTAACAAAATCTGTTCTGTGCTGGATAATGGAGAGCTTGTCGTGGACATTTCAAGAGTTTGGTCTCCTGAGCTCTCCTCCCCTGGTACAGAAATTACACGTGTTGCAGTAGTGTATTTCACTATGGAAGACACAGAAGGAAGGCTAACCGTTGTTCCATCTTGCTGGCTTGCCAAAGATTCAGCTGTGGTAGAGATCATTGAAGATGATTCCGTGCTGCCTGCCTCTTTGGATGGCATCACCTCAGTCTTGATTGTTTCTACTAAATGTGTCTGGCCACTTGTCATTGAGGGAGGCAGAGTGATGCTAGCTGGTGCCTCAGGAGTGTGTGTGGCCTGTGCTGATCCTTTCTCCTGGCCTGAGGTGGTGCCCTCAATGTCATTTATGGTCGCTGGCACTGATGCATCTTCAACATCACCAGAAGAGCGTGTAGAGACAGACAGTAGAGGGGTTTGAATGGAGATGTCAAAATCCGGAAGAGCAGTGTCATTGTCATCAGTGGCCACGTGTATTTCTTTTGTGGGTGAAACAGAGGGCTCTTCCCCTTCTGGCTGAGTCACCTCAGCATCTCTGTCATCATCTGGGGGTTGTATCCCTGACCCCTCCACCTCTTTGCCATACACAGAGGTGCTGATTTGTTGGTTTCCCTCAGGAGTCTTGGGTGCATGAGCTGTTTGGCTTTGGGTTTGTTCTGAAGTTTTGCTCACTGCTGTGCCAGATATTGAAACAGTGGACACTGCTGCAGTGGATGTAGTTATGACGTCACTTGGTCCCTCTGTGATCTCTGAAACAGATGATAGACCCTCAGCTCTTTGCTCCGTTTTGGACGGAGTGGTTCCCACCATTGTTATGACAGGTGCAGAGGTTGCAGTCACATCTGTTTGCATAGTACGGCCTTGTGTGGTTTCCTCAACCTGCTCTGGGGTTGTGGTAGGAGTTGACTCCACATGAACCACCTCAGGCCCATAGTCATAAAAAATGTTATCTAGAGTGGACATCGACAAAGGCAGTGGGGTACGTGAGAATGGGTCCCCCGTGGACTCCAAAGGGCTCTCCTCATGATCAGGCTTATCTGGTATAGTATCAGGTATCTCTATCAGAGAGTAATCAAACACAGTGGGGGTCACCTCCTCCTCACTGCCCCCCAGCGCGGTCACATTCTCCTCAAACTGGTCACCTCTTCCTCTCCCTGCTTCCTCCTCTACCTGTCTTCTCTCTTGCTCCAGGGTCACCTCGTGTTTGCCATTGATGAAGATCAGCGTTGGAGTCATGGTGATGGCAGCAGAGGAGAATAAGTCAGGTTCTCCACGGCCCGGGAGAGGTTCACCGTCCACCAGGGAGGGGGTGGCCCGGTCAGGAACGAAAGGGATGACAGGGAACTGACCCAGGTCAGGCACCTCTGGGAACACAGGGAACTGACTCAGAGTGTCTAAGATCGGCAGAGTCATATCCACTGAAAAGAGAGAGGAAAATGGGGAGAAAAGATGAGAGAGTGAATGAAACACATGACAATGACACTATGATGAGCAATAGTGTGGCTAGCCTTAGTTAATGCAGTCCTACAGAGGTCCATGCAGGCCAGACATTTTGATTGCTATACGCTTGCAGAAAGAGCATATTCCAAGATTTATAATGACGTTTTTGGGTTGTCAAAAAACTCTACACATTACACTGATGGTCTCTGTTTCAATATATCACTTTTTCCTAGAATAACTGTGGCTCCTGTGAGTGTCCGTCATCTGAGTGAGAATCAGCAATAGCCATTTGGGAAGAAATATCCTTTCTATTTTCTTCTGTTATATTCCATTATATTCTTACTGTAAAATATATGTGTGTTGACTGTGTTAGGGTAGGGCCTGTGATGTCTGCTAAATGAACAAGTTGATTTCATAGGCATGACGCAGCCATAGCCTCGGATACTAAGCACAGATAAATGCTACTCAAAACGTGCTATTCTGTTCTCTTGGAATAAATTGACTTATAGCATGTTTTTTTGATGACCTTCCTAAACAAAATAGGATTGATTTCTTTGTGAATGTGCATATTAACACTAGAAAGTCAGAGCATCGTCATGATTCAAAACCAAGTTAAATGTTTAATAGAGCATGGATTATCTACAGATGAACACATTTGATCTTGTGCGACAAGACATTCCTATGAATACATGAATTGAAAGGCATTTTCCAAACCTCCACAGTTCTCCTGTCAGTGTTCAATGCTCTGGAGCTGTATTTAGCGGTATTCCAAACAAAACAAATCAATCCCATGTTTGTCCTACCTCCTGCAGTTTAATTAACTCTCGTCAGCTCAATGCTTTACAATGTCATCTGGCCTACCTCACATTGTTTGGCACTGATGCTTCAATCAGGCTCTTACGGGGAGCATTATTAATCCATACAGACGGAGTGTACAAATCATTAGGAACACCTGCTCTTTTAATGACATAGACTGACCAGGTGAATCCAGCTGAAAGCGAGGATCCCTTATTGATGTCACCTGTTAAATCCCCTTTAATTAGTGTAGATGAAAGGGAGGTGACAGGTTAAAGAATGATTTTCAAGCCTTGAGACAATTGAGAGATGGATTGTGGACGTGTGCCATTCGGAGGGTGAATGGGCAAGACTAAAGATTTAAGTGCCTTTGAACGGGGTATGGTAGTAGCTGCCCGGTGCACCGATTTGAGTGTGTCAAAAACTACAATGCTGCTGGGTTTTTCATGCTCAACAGTTTCCCGTAATTATCAAGAATGATCCACCACCCAAAGGACATCCAGGCAACGCATCACCGGGGGCAAACTACCTGCCCTCCAGGACACCTACACCACCCGATGTCACAGGAAGGCCATAAAGATCATCAAGGACAACAACCACCCGAGCCACTGCCTGTTCACCCCGCTATCATCCAGAAGGCGAGGTCAGTACAGGTGCATCAAAGCTGGGAACGAGAGACTGAAAAACAGCTTCTATCTCAAGGCCATCAGACTGTTAAACAGCCACCACTAACATTGAGTGGCTGCTGCCAACACACTGACTCAACTCCAGCCACTTTAAAATGGGAATTGATGGGAAATGATGTAAAATATATCACTAGCCACTTTAAACAATGCTACCTAATATAATGTTTACATACCCTACATTTTTCATCTCATATGTATATGTATATACTGTACTCTATATCATCTACTGCATCTTTATGTAATACATGTATCACTAGCCACTTTAACTATGCCACTTTGTTTACATACTCATCTCATATGTATATACTGTACTCAATACCATCTACTGTATCTTGCCTATGCCGCTCTGTACCATCACTCATTCATATATCTTTATGTACATATTCTTTATCCCTTTACACTTCTGTGTATAAGGTAGTAGTTTTGGAATTGTTAGCTAGATTACTTGTTGGTTATTACTGCATTGTCGGAACTAGAAGCACAAGCATTTCGGTACACTCGCATTAACATCTGCTAACCATGTGTATGTGACAAATAAGATTTGATTTGATTTGATTTTGACACAACTGTAGGAAGTATTGGAGACAACACAGGCCAGTATCCCTCTGGAGTGCTTCCGAGACCTTGTAGAGTCCATGCCCCTATGAAGTGAGGTTGTTCTGAGGGCAAAAAGGGGTGCAACTTAATTATAGGTAGGTGTTCCTAATGTTTTGAACACTGATTGTATTCAGACACTTGTACACATTTTGTTATGTTACAGGCTTATTCTAAAATGGATTAAATAAATAAAAAATCCTCACACACAATACCCCATAATGACAAAGCGAAAACAGTCTTTTACGGGTACCAAAGAATATCTGCAGAATTGAAGGTCCACAAGGTCCCCAAGTGGCCTCCATCATTCTTAAATGGAAGAAGTTTGGAACCACCAAGACCATTCCTAGAGCTGGCTGCCCGGCCTAACTGAGCAATCGGGGGAGAAGGGCCTTGGTCAGGGAGATCCAGAGTTCTTCTGTGGAGATGGGAGAACCTTCCAGAAGGACAACCATCTCTGCAACACTCTGCAGCACAGTGGCCAGACACCCCACTTGAAGTTTGCCAAAAGGCATCTAAAGGACTCTTAGACCATAGAAACAAGATTCTCTGGTCTGATGAAACCAAGATTGAACTTTTTGACCTGAATGCCAAGCGTCATGTTTGTAGGAACCTGGTACCATCCCTACGGTGAAGCATGGTTGTGGCATCATCATGCTGTGGAAGATGTTTTGAGTGGCCCAACCAGAGACTGGATTTGAACCAAATGTAACATCTCTAGAGAGACCTGAAAATAGCTGTGCAGTAACGCTTGGAGGATCTGCAGGGAAGAATGGGAGAAACTCCCCAAATGCAGGTGTGCCAAGCTTGTAGTGTCATACCCAAGCTGACTCGTGGTTGTAAGGTGCTTCAACAAAGTACACTGAGTAAAGTGTCTGAGTACTTATGTAAATGTGATATTTCAGGTTTTTTTTATACTTTTGCAAAAATGTTTTTGCTTTGTCTTTATGGGGTATTGTGTAGATTGATGGGGGAAAAACAATTAAATACATTTTAGAATAAGGCTGTAACGTAGCAAAATGTGGAAAAAATCAAGGGGTCTGAATACTTTCCGAATGTGCTGAATGCTCGGTGTAACACTGACCTTATTAAGCCCCTGCCCTTTGGGCTAAAAGGTCCCTCTCAGACCCCAAGCCAGCTTAGGCTCTGAGCAAAGATAGACATCCTGTTCCTGCCCTGAGCAAGTCCACTGGATGTCAGTGTCTCCCTGGAGAGGAACATGCGCAACATCCGAAGATCGGCCCACACAACTGCCTAAAGCCTTTGGAAAAGAAGTGCTCACGCGTCCCCTTGAGGTGCACACTCCTGTTTTTTTTTTCTTCTTCTCCAAAATTTTTAACAAACTTTGTGCTTCACTCCCTGTTCTGACAAAACTATAACTATCTATAAAGCAGGTGGCAAATGGCTTAACACAGAGCAGTGTTGTGGTCTCTCTGTTATAGTGAACAGCTCTGCATTCTTTGGCTTGTGACTTGCAATCCAACCAACGCCAGGGTAGGGGATAATGGTTATTCATTCACTATTCACTCCTCCTCCATCCATCTCTCTCTCCCCCATCTGAAAAGTGGAGTTTCCCACAAGCTGTGGCTCAGCTAGATTAGTGGCTGGGAGAGAGAACACCTGCAGGAGTCTGACACCTGTTTAAGGCCAGTGGAGCCTGGGAACACAAGAGAGCAATAACCCAACCCCTCACACACACACACACACACACACACACACACACACACACACACACACACACACACACACACAACCCCCCTATTTAATCACCGCACCTTACCTCACTCGACAGCCCCAACTCACAACCACTCCCCTCCCCTTTCTACTCCCCACCACCACAATTGCCATTCCCCCCTGTCCCTTCCATCCTCAGTTGCTCAGTGGCCGTTGCCCAAGCTCCTGGTGCCGTATTACGAATCTGTTCAAATAAAAACAGACGCCCACATAAACCCAGGCCAGCGGTGGCTCGGGAGGAAGAGCAGTGCTCCATGCTGAGGACAGGCACAAACGCTCTGTTGTGTGCAAATCATGAACTCAGCAACACAACTCACCAGCCCCACAGGGCCTTGTGTATCTCATTACTGCAATTCAATGGGCAGGTAGTTAATGTGGTTGCTTTGAAGGAATCGTTTTGCACTGGATAGCACATAATAAGGTTGGACCACACACTAAAACTTGACGATCAAATGATAAGTGGAAAATACCAATGTACACCAATGGAATCTGTTTGTTCTTTCTGATCTGGGAGATCAGAAAGTAAACAAAGCCCTTTGTTTACTATGACTCCTGTGAGTGTACAAAACGGACAGTATCTTTCAGATGGCCAATTTCCATAAACCAGGGGTTTCTTCTGTGAACGTCCAGGTCGCACCAAACAATATGCCACTAAAACACCCATCATCTCCCTCTCTAGTCAGGCCACCACAACACCAGCGGCTCAGCTGTCCTTACAGAGCAACTAACTTTCACAGTCCCATGTCAGAATTAGACATTCATCCATGTTTCTCAAATGTCAAATTTAAAAGTTGTTGCAAACATCAAATTTCGAAGTGTTTAATGTCACGGTTAGGCATTAACTCTGAATGGTTAAGGTAAGAGTTAAGCTTTGGGATAGACTTAAAACAAAAATATCAAACAAACTTTCTATCGTTCGATTCAAACATGCAACCTTTGGCACCGGAGGCATATGTTCATCCATGTTTCTCAGACATCAAATGTCGAACCTTTGGAATCAAAGGCAGATGCTTAAGCCCATCCGCCATCCCTGTCCACAATGCCCTAGCAAAACTGAATCCTACTTGAAGGTAACAGTTGCCCTTGGTGGCCGGTTTCCACGTCTTCTCCCGAAGTCGTCAGATGTGGATTGATGTTGAATACTGTATCACAGGTGGCCTGGCTGCACAGAGAGGGGAGACTTTGCCTTAAATGTTTATCATAGTACAAAATGTGTACGAGTACACACAGCAGTGTTCTAGAATATTGAATATACTTTTCAAATTCTCAGCGCAGCTCAAAGCATTTTCTCCAACTGTCAACGCGTTCAAATTAATAGAAGACGTGTACCGGAGCAGCGTTGGTTAAGAATTGTGGGGAGGTGCGTCTTCGGGTGTGCGTCAGACTATGGAGTCTCAGCATCTGTGGACTATGCTTTACGCTTTAGTGGGGACATCACCCCTGAGTTGGTGTTCAGGCTGCAGTGTGATGACAGGCATCTGTGCTTAGTCAGGTAGGCTGCCAAGCCTCCTCCTTTGCTGCCAGGCTGGCAGAGAGAGTTACACATATACACACACACACACACAGAGGGTGTGGCCTTGGTCCTTGGTGTGGCTCCTCTGCACACAGCTTTGGCTCTCATCCCCAGGTTTCACCGGCAGGCCTGCACTCAGATGGAGAGGGAGTCCAGATCACCAGTACCCAGGCTCCATGGCAGCCATCTGCCCATGGCAGTCCCAAACCATGTGTGTCATGTACCACTGTGCCAGAACACCAGACATATTTACAATTAGTGTAGCACCACATTAGGTCAGGAACGCTTGAGTGCATAGCTCTGGTTGGATGCTCACAGTCATAACATACAGTAATTGCTGTGCTGGAAACCATGTATGTGCATGTATTCCTTCTCTCCTCATATTTCTCTACTTTAACTTTCTTCAAGACCAGCCATATCCTCTGACTCAAGGGGAAAAAGTATAAAACATTCCCATATACTCTAATGTGAAGTGGGTGAGGTAATGTTACTGACACATGTTAAAAGGCCACTTCAGGAGAAACTACTGGCCTTACACTGAACAGTGGCATTATGACTCATGGTAAAATATTATAATTATGCTATCCTTTCTATACCCCAACATTACTCAACAATTCTGAGTAATTTAGCCTGAGACACACTGCCACTCTGAGCAACCATCATCCAACCAATAACCTGCCTACTAAGTCGTAAGACACTCCTGCTCAGTAATCTCTCCACTGGCCGATTGACTGTGAGGTGAGTTGTGGAACTCAACACACCGCATTCCGTTGTCTTACACCATTGCGGATGCCTCCATGAAGGAGAATACCAGAGATAGCGAAAAAGAAAAGTGGGGGGAGTAAGCCTAAGCCATAATTTACATAACTGAGGTTCCGGAGGCCTCACTGTTATGCTGACCACAAGACCCTGTTAATACAATAAACAGCTGCATGCCGAGAGATTGTGGCCTTTTTCATTTTTCATTCAGTGTTTATTTCCCTATGACCCCCATGTCTGTCTGGACATCTGTTCAGCTGGACTGACTGACCGAGTTGAGGTGGTCCAGGCACTAAGCTGCAGTCTGTCAACGGATGTGGGAGGGAGGACCCACAGAGGAATTCGCGAGCTAGCTAGGGGGGATAGGAAAACAATAACAAAAAAACGGGTTTTGCAAGAGGTCCCTTGATAGGTCTAGAAGGGTGGACATGGAATATATATACCTGTTTACTATTATTTAATCCAACAACTTGATTGAAAGTCATGGTATTTATTTGTTTTTGAGCTTTGTAACTACAGTGTATGATCATGTAAAAATCTGACAATAGGCTGATACTCAGGGGCTTTTCGTCTGTCATTTTCGACGGCTCTTTTTAAATAGCCTACATGATTCTTGCTTGGTCTAAGGTATTTTTTTTTAAATACGCTAAAGTGGTCTATATAGAGTAAAATGTTGTGATGATTTTAATTAAGGCCAGACAACACACCCTAATAAGGTCATTTTTCTCCCTTAATCACATCACAATCAACCTTTACCAGTTGAATGTGGACACAAATGTTTAACTTTTTTGTATTACAATTCATTTGAAATATTGTATGTAAAATATGCAAATGATGTGATTCCTCATTAAATATGTGCATATTTGTAGATCACACAAAAAAAAAAAAAAGTCAGCCTAAATATTTTGGTTTCATTTTGTTAAGGTACTCTAGGACTGAATGTATACATAGCAGATTGTGGATAAATAGGTTTTTCAATCTTTCCAGCAGTACAATACTAAAGAAAGGTACGTAAAAATGCATTTTTTGGTGTATCTTTTAGAAGACAAAATGTCATCCCCAAAAATGTTTAGGACTACATATCAACAATTCTCTATGCACGTCTGAAGACTCTGTCTAAGGATAACCACACACAATTTGGTGAGTGCAGATGCTTCTGAGGCCGAGAAAAAGTTGTTGGCATGTGGGGAGAGTGTGTGGGAAGAGACACTGATTTTAGACTACCAAACACCTATTATGACCCAATCACCATCTCTTCAAAGTACGTTGCTACATACAGTATAGTCCAGTTTGTAAAATTCTCTATGAAATGGGTTTTTGAATTGTGTGATTGAATTATGGGAATGATGGATGTCCAGTGGTGTTTGAAATGATTAACACCCTTGATAAAGATGAGCAATAATGACTGTATAAAATAAAATAAATAGCTCATATACTGAGCTACATGTGTATTGTTTGCTGCAATATACAATTATACGACATGAATACAATTGCTCAGGGATTTGGTTTAACAATTAATACATTTTTTCTCAAAAATGATTGACACCCCTAAAGATTCTTATAAATCGATTAGTCAAAATTGGTATTTGTTCCGATATTGCTAGCACGTAATGACTACATCAAGCTTGTGACTACAAATTTGTTGGATACATTTGTGGTTAGTTTTGGTTGTGTTTCAGATGCTTTTGTGCCCAATGTAAATAATCTATTGTGTCATTTTGAAGTCACTTTTATTTTAAATAAGAATATAATATGTTTCTAAACACTTCTACATTGATGTGTACGCTACGGTGATTGTGGATAATCATGAATGAATCGTTAATAATGATGAGTGAGAAAGTTACAGAGGTTCAATAATCATACCGCCAAGACATGCTAACCTCTCACTATTACCAATAACATTTGGTTGTTACCACTCAATCCATTCTAGCAGCAGGCTACACAGAGAATGGAACAGCTGGATAGTGGAAATAGCTTGATTCGCACAAAATGGAATATAACGTTGCAGACCATTTCATGTGTACAATCGTCTAAAGACCTGCATCACTCTACTGAGAGTGTTCCCATTTCTAAAAGGATGCATTTTGGGTATTCTTTGAGCATATGTCCATGTTTTTTTCAGAGCCCCTATACTGCACAACGAGAATGAGTAAATTAATCACTGGTGAAAGTGAAATAAATAAAAAGTGTCTGGATCCTTAAATTACAGCGCATTCAGAAAGGTTCTGACTTTTTCCACATTTTGTTACATTACAGCTTCATTCTAAAATGTATTTAATAGTTTTCTCCCTCGTCAATCTACACCCATAATGACAAAGCAAAATGCATATAAATGTATATTCCATTTTTTTACTGATATATAACATTTACGTAAGTATTCAGACCCTTTACTCAGCACTTTGTTGAAGCACCTTTGGCGGCGATTACAGTCTTGAGTTGTCTTGGGTATGAGGCTACAAGCTTGGCACACCTGCATTTGGGGAGTTTCTCCCATTCTTCTCTGCTGATCCTCTCAAGCTCTTGGCATTCAGGCCAAAGAGTTCAATCTTGGTTTCATCAGACCAGAGAATCTTGATTCTCATGGTCTGAGAGTCATTTAGGTGCCTTTTGACAAACTTCAAGCAGGCTGTCATGTGCCTTTTACTGAGGAGTGGCTTCCGTCTGGCCAATCTACCATAAAGGCCTGATTGGTGGAGTGCTGCAGAGATGGTTTTCCTTCTGTAAGTTTCTCCCATCTCCACAGAGGAACTCTGTCACCTCGTGAAGGGGTCTGAATACCTTCCAAATGCACTGTAACATCCCATTTGGTTGTGGCACATTAATTCTACAGTATTTTAATGTGTTTGTTTCAGTAATGACAATCATACTGGCTGTATTTCTGTACTTTAAAAGTGATGTATCTTAAAAACATGATTGCTGACATGCAAAACTATTTGGGTCGATATCAACAATTGACTAATGAAAAGCAAATACAAAAATAACGTTTTTGGTCAGAGTTTTTCTTTAACTTTTTTAGATATTTTTGGGGGTTGGAATGCAATTTGCACCATGTGTGTAGAATCACCCATATGCGTAGAGATACATGATAAACTAGATAGCTAACTGTGTTGTCACCCATGAAGATGTGTTCAATCATCTAGCATAGTTAGCACCCATGCTAAATCAGAACACTGTTAGCGTATTCCAAAAGAGGAGAGCTTCACCATTTGCAAAGTCAAAAAAATATAAATATTATAGCTAAAATTATGATTGGTGTAAGCTTTGGAAAAAACCTGATGAGAGATGTTCCATAAAGGTACTGAAATGAACGACAACCAAACCAGATGCTGATGTAGCAACGCCTCTATGCGTATGTCTGTGTGTGTGAGAGAGAAAGAGAGAGCAGCACATGCATTCTCCTTGGCTTAGAGTCAAAACCCCCACTTCAGGACCCTGGACAGCACATGGTCTTACTGTATCTGCCAAAAAACCCTCTACTGTACATTCATGTGCATTGGCGGAGAGCTGCAGCATCGTATGCTATAAGTGTTAACACATGCCTATGTTACAGACAACCACTCTCTGTCACATAGGGCCTAGGCCAAAACATAAAGAGCTGTTCTCCACAGTAAAACCAAAACATGTACTGTGCTTATGTTTTCAATAAGCTTTTTGGCAAGTCAACAGTTTGAAAGTGATCAAGTTGAAGTCACACCCCAGTAACAGTAACCTAACACATCTGACCTCCTACCAGAGCAGACATAAAGGATCCCAGGCAGGGGCTGATCTGAAGAACTAGTCCTTATGCACCACATTACCATGTAATAGGCCTAATCCTAATACAGAAAGTACTGGTCTTTCCAGGTGACATACAGCAAACTTTATCTACCGCAATTAACTCATGCAGACAAGATTACTGTCAGGAAAAGAGACCATCTGGAGAGATACTTGGAGTTTGACCTTTATATAACAAACTTTATATAGGTCACTGAACTCTGAATTGTTACAGAGCAACGTTTACCTAAAATGTCTAGCCTATATCATATAATATAGTGAACAAGAGTTATTCTTCTTACCTGACTCGTTTTGCTTCTGCTCGTCGGCATTGATGTTGAAAACTTGGATGGGGAGTCCATCTGGGCCCACAGTGGCTGGAGCGCTGGTGGAGGTCAAGGGAGCAAATGAGAAGTACTCTGTATCGATGTCTGTGGTGGTGTCCTGGACTTCAGGCAAGGTTTCACTGAGGGACTCAGGAAAGTGAGTGTTGGACTCTTCAATGACCTGATCACCTGAGCTCACATCCTCAGCTGACGTCTCACTGTCGATGAGAATGGCGGCTGCTGTTGGGTTCACTGAGGAAGGTTCCTTAGAGGTCACGGTTGCATGTGAAGTGGTGGTAGTGGGATCACTTGGTGGGTCCTGTGTTTGACTCGCATCCTCCTTGTACAGAATGTCTGGTGTCTCTACATCATGAGGAAGAGGTTTCTGTGTGGGCTCAGCTTTAGAAGCGCCTTCTGTCTCAGCCGGGTGAGTGACAACTTGTATGATTGAGTATTGGGATGAGGGTGTGGTCGGGGCATCAGTTGCTGAGCCATCTAAAGACTTTGATGATGACTTTGTTGGTATTGCTGATCTTGTACCTCCTGATTGTGTTGCGGTGATGGTCTCCATGCCGGTGTTGGGCTCTGTATCACACACGATAGTGGTAATCATGGTTGTTTCATCCATGACAGTGGTGGAAGAGGTGCTTGTTGAGGGATCGTCATGCACCGCTTGGGTTGGCGGAACGGGTGGGGTACCCTCTACAAATCCTGCAGTTCCAATCTCATCAACATAGTCTGGGGAGGGGGTCGTTGAATGAAGGCCGTCAGAGTATGGCTCTCTTTCTGGGTACACTGTCGTGCCAGCGGGACTTGATGAATCAGTGTGGGGGCTAAGTGTGCTTCTGTCCTCAGTGTTTACTGCCACTGTAGATGATGACCTTGGTGTAGGTGACAAGGTGACCGCAGCAGTGGAGCCCAGGTCATTGATGGTTTCGGGACCCATTCCACTGCCCTCCACATCTTCAGTGAATAAGGTCACAACCATACTGGGAGTGACAGTGGATATTGTGGGTGGGGTAGTTTCAGTGATGACTGCATTAGGGGATCCCTCAAGGACCTCTGCTGTTGTGGGTGGGGCAGTGGCCTCGACTTCCCTATGATCAAAGGGTTGAGAAGTAGTTCCACTTACAGACGCATCTGGAGTGGCGGAGGCCATCACCATTGTGGAATCA
Source organism: Oncorhynchus clarkii lewisi (assembly GCF_045791955.1). NCBI lineage: Eukaryota > Metazoa > Chordata > Actinopteri > Salmoniformes > Salmonidae > Oncorhynchus > Oncorhynchus clarkii. The sequence continues at coordinate 4,427,450 of NC_092176.1, read as the reverse complement.
TCTGTGGTTTCAAGAGTGGAGGGCTGTTCAGTTACAAGTAGACTGGACTCATATGTAGTGTCCTCAGTACTAACAGGTTCATCTTTAGTTTTCTCAGTGGTGTTTGGTTCAGTTGGTTCGGTTGTCAAAACTGATTGGGCGTCTACCAGGTCAGAGGAAATCTCTGCAGTGATCCCTTCCAGGGTGGTTTCCTCTGCGTTTCTGTGAGCAAACATGGGTTCTGTGCTTGGAGAGGCCTCTAGAAGAATGTCAGGCTGAACTGTGCCCACTTCTATCACATAGTGATTCTCTGGTTCTTCTGTGGGCTCAGCCAATCTCTCCCCAGACCCTGTGCTCGATGGCTGGTCCACGGCGGTATCTACGGACACTTCAGGTGAGGCATCTTCTACCTGGATGACTGCAGTGGCCTGAGGTGGAGCAGGGAAGGTAGAATCACTAGGATGTGGACTTCCTGTTGTGGGTGGAGCTTGGAACGTGTCTCCACGGGGAGGGACCGACTCCACATGGCTTGGGCTTTCCTCAAAGTCATCAACATTGTAATCGGGGAAGGATGTTGTCGTGAAAATGTCACCTTCTTGTTTTGCAGCGGCAGTGGTGTGTGGCGAGGTCACCTCCTCAAGATCGCCTTCATGTGTTCCCGGGGTGGGGCGAGGCGATACCATGCTGGTTGAGAACATAGACGAAGGGGCCGCTGTTTCGGCTGATTCTCCGGTCTCTGAAACAAGTTCAAAACTTGGGGTCTGAGTAGTGCTGCCTCTGTCCAGGGGAGAGAGAGCTGTGGTGGGACCAATGGCGGATGTGGCCAGCATGGGGGGGGATGTAGTAGCACCCTCCACAGACACTTCCACCCACGTCATCTGATTTATCCCCTTCTTCCTAGCTGAGGATAGAGAAAGATAAATAAAGTGTATTACTGTCAAATAAATCCCCAGACAAAAAAAACAGCAGACCAAAATAAGCAATGACCAGCATAGGAAAATTTGGCCAGGCCCAAAAATACTTTGTTACATAAGATCAGAGTGATTAATAGACGGTAAATTAATATCCCAGCGTTTTATTTTTGGACCACATAACTATTTAATCTGGGATCTTTCATTCTATTTTCAAACTATCCAGTTCCTGTCTGAGGCTCCTTGGCTGGCACCAGAATGGCACGTTTATCTTGGCTATACCTTGCCAACTCACTCAGTCCACCAGGTTTCACACAGCACTACCCACTCACAATGCAACACACTCACTGGTATATGGCACAACGCCAGTATAGACTTCAGTATGAACCCTAGAGTGAGAAGTAGTCTTTAGAAATAACATGACACTTAGAGACACATCGTTGTCTTGTGGGACTTACCCACAAAGCTTTGACAGCTACTGTTTCTACCCCTGGTCCAACCATTAATTCACCCTCACTCTCTAAGAACTAATTATATAATTTTGAAATGGTATGGAGGGGACTCTCTGGAGCATCGATTTTGGAAGGAGTTTCACAGTATCCACCCCCAGAGGCTTGTGACCATAACAAGGTTGGACATTACCAAGCAATGGTCATAAACTGTGTCTTGAAGTCCAATATTATCATGTTGATCCACTCTGAACGTTCTTTTTCCCCCATTCCCACCACTAACACGGGCTAATTTACCTCGCTAAAGCAGATAATGTCGGTGAGGTCATTTTCAAAGCTTTCTATTTCGGTGCACACGTTGAACATTCCTTTTACATGTCCTACTGTGTCTACGGGCATTCACGGGGCCATTTAAGAGTCAATTAAACAGCATATACACTTTTCGGCATCTTCTGGTGTGGTTTTGTGGAGTGGCCCTGAGTCTTGTCTTCTGGTCTCTTCCATGCCTGTGTTCCCACAGTCTCTGTGTTTACTAGTTTTTCCCTCCCTGTGGTCCTGCTCCTGACTTTTATATTTATTTGTATTCGTGGTCACTTGGGCTGCTACTCCAGTATTCATATTAAATAGACTAATCATAATTATGATCCCTCCCTATAAGTTACAGCACTGTATGAATAACAGAGGTTAAGCTGCTAAGAGATCAAGACTGAATTCCTCCCAGACTGCTCTGTGACTGGATCAAAGCTAGATTGCTCAGAAGGCACATCCTTGCTTGTTCTCACCCTGTCCCAATGTCTGACCCACTCGCACTCTCCACTCACACCCTCTCTCACCCTCTCTCTCTCTCCCTCTCTCAGATACCCTACAGACACAGGTACAGACAGTGTGACAGTTTCAGTATCCTCTCCTCGGTGGCGTGACACAGACTGCGTAAAGCAGAGAGCAACTGTTCAGCACTACGTACTTGCCCTCCTTCTCCACGCGGCTATCTCTAATGTAAGGTTTGAGAAACTTTTTTCACTAACAGTATAAATAGACCCTGGTCTATAAGAAAGCATAGGGAGTGCATTATCTCACGGATGTTTGTGTGCGGTCACTTTTACTGGGGCCTTTGTTTTCTCCAGTCCAGGGACCAATTATCCCTCCATTTTCCTTCTCTGCCACTCTTTCATCTAACTGACTAATGTTTATACAACATCTTCTTTGGTGTTTTTGTGTTCCTGCAAGGGGAAATTGTGAAGAATTCCAGCCAATGGAAAAGGGGTTACTTGAAAAGCACTTAGGTGAGAACAAAACCAAAAAAGCACAGAGAGCGCTTAAATGGAATACACAAAGCGGAGGTCAGGGTGCCCTGTTTGTGTGACCTCCTAACCCTGTGGGGACTTATCACACGGAGAGCTAGCATCTCTCAGGGAGACCCAATAGCCTGGTAGGGGGCAGCTTATCTTGCTGACCCTCTTTTAAAAAGATGGAAAGGCCAGGTCAGAGGTCACCGAGGCTGACTGGCTTTAGAAGTCCGGCCAGTAGCTTCGTCCATTAACCTAACGTCTGCTCCGATAACTACCAAGTGAGAGCGATGGAAAAGGGGAAACTCTGACAGCCGAAACAATCTGAAAGAGGAGGAAAGAGAGAGATAGCCTGACAGGTGCTGTATCTTCACTTTTAGTCACACGGATATGGTCATGTTTAGGTGCAGTTTATCTAACTTCGATCAGATAAGTACAGTGCCTTCAGAAAGCAATCATACCCCTTGATTTATTTAACATTTTTTGGGGGAGGGTGGATCAGCTTTAATGGATTGTGGCTTCTCTCAATGTAATTGTCTGCATAATTTCTAATCCCCTATACATATGTTTTTTATTAGTAAATTATTATTTCCATCTTTATTATTTTCCCTCTTAACCTACCACTCCTCCCCTAATTGGAGTAAACTAATTCAATATATTTTGCTTCTTTATTTTGTTGTGTGACACCCTGAATTCAAAATGTATTAAATCAAAACATTTTCACCCATCTACACACAATGCCAGATAATTACAAAGTGAAAACCCATTTTTTTAGACGTTTTTTTACATTTATTGAAGTATCCATACCCCTGTGCACGATTTGCCCATTATTATTTTCTAAATTCTCCAAGCTCTGTCAAATTGGTTGTTGATCATTGCTAGACAACCATTTTCAGGTCATGCCATAGATTTTCTAGTAGATTTAAGTCAAAACTGTAAGTCGGACACTTAGGAACATTCGTTGCCTTCTTGGTAAGCAACTCCAGTGTAGATGTGGCCTTGTGTTTTAGGTTATGGTTCTGCTGGTGAATTCATCTGCCAGTGTCTGGTGGAAAGCAGACTGAAACAGGTTTTCCTTTAGGATTTTGCCTGTGTTTAGTTCCATTCCATTTCTTATTTATTCTGAAAAAATCCCCAGTCCTGAATGATTAGAAGCATACCCATAACATAGTGCAGCCACCACTATGCTTGAAAATATGAAGAGTGGTATTGGGTAATGTGTTGTCTTGGATTTGCCCCAAACATAACACTTTGTATTCAGGACAACAAGTTAGTTGATTTGCCACATTTTTTGCAGTATTACTTTAGCGCGTTGTTGCAAATAGGATGCATGTTTAGGAATAGGTTTGTTCTTTACAGGCCTCCTATTTTTTCCTCTGTCAATTGGGTTAGTATTGTGGAGTATTGTGGAGTAATTGGCATTTTACCTATGTTGTTGCCTTACAACCTGGAATTAAAATAGATTTTTGGGGGGGGTTGCATCATTGGATTTACACAACATGCCTACCACTTTGAATTTTTTTTTGTGTGTGAAACAAACAAGAAATAAGACAAAAAAACTGAAAACTTGATCGTGCATAACTTTTCACCCCCCCAAAGTCAATACTTTGTAAAGCCACCTTTTGCAGCAATTACAGCTGCAAGTATCTTAGGATATGTCTCTATAGGTTTGGCACGTCTAGCCACTGGGATTTTTGTCCAATCATCAAGGCAAAACTGCTCCAGCTCCTTCAAGTTGGATGGGTTCCGCTGGTATACAGCAATCTGTAAGTCATACCACAGATTCTCAATTGGATTGAGGTCTGGGCTTTGACTAGGCCATTCCAAGACATTTAAATGTTTCCCCTTAAACCACTCGAGTGTTGCTTTAGCAGTATGCTTGGGGTCATTGTTGAACCTCCGTCCCAGTCTCAAATCTCTGGAAGACTGAAACAGGTTTCCCTCAAGAATTTCCCTGTATTTAGCACCATCCATCATTCCTTCAATCCTGACCAGTTTCCCAGTCCCTACCGATGAAAACATACCCTACAGCATGATGCTGCCACCACCATGCTTCATTGTGGGGATGGTATTCTCGGGGTGATGATAGGTGTTGGGTTTGCGCCAGACATTGCGTTTTCCTTGATGGCCAAAAAGCTAAATTCTAGTCTCATCTGACCAGAGTATCTTGTTCCATATGTTTGGGGAGTCTCCCACATGCCTTTTGGCGAAGACCAAACATGTTTGCTTATTTCTGGCCACTCTTCTGTAAAGCCCAGCTCTGTGGAGTGTACAGCTTAAAGTGGTCCTATGGACAGATACACCAATCTCCGCAGTGGAGCTTTGCAGCTCCTTCAGGGTTATCTCTGATTAAGGCCCTTCTAGCCTGGTCCATGAGTTTTGGTGGGTGGCCCTCTCTTGGCAGGTTTGTTGTGGTGCCATATTCTTTCAATTCTTTTAATAATGGATTAAATGGTGCTCCGTTGGATGTTCAAAGTTTCTGATATTTTGTATAACCCAACCCTGATCTGTACTCCCTGACTGTTTGGAGAGCTGCTTGGTCTTCATGGTGCCCTTGCTTAGTGGTGCCCCTTGCTTAGTGGTGTTTCAGAACAGGTTTATATATACTGAGATCATGTGACACTTAGATAGCACACAGGTGGACTTTATTTAACTAATTATGTGACTTCTGAAGGTAATTGGTTGCACCAGATCTTATTTAGGGGCTTCAGAGCGAAAGGGGTGAATACATATGCACGCACCACTTCTCCATTTTTTTTTAAACAAGTTATTTTTTTATTTCACTTCACCAATTTGGACTATTTTGTGTGTTTCCATTACATGAAATCCAAATAAAAATCAAATTTAAATTACAGGTTGTAACACAACAAAATAGGAAAAACGCCAAGGGGGATGAACACTTTTGCAAGGCACTGTACAATGTTGTTGATCCATCCTTAGTTTTCTCACATCACAGCCATTATACTCTGTAGTGGTTTTAAAGTAAACATTGGCCTCAAGGTGAAATCCCTGAGCGGTCCCTTTCTTCACTGGCAACTGAGTAATTAAGAAATCCTGTATCTAGGGCCTCCCGGGTGGCGCAGTGGTTAAGGGCGCTGTACTGCAGCGCCAGCTGTGCCATCAGAGTCCTGGGTTCGCGCCCAGGCTCTGTCGTAACCGGCCGCGACCGGGAGGTCCATGGGGCGATGCACAATTGGCCTAGTGTCGCCCGGGTTAGGGAGGGCTTGGTCGGTAGGGGTGTCCTTGTCTCATCGCGCACCAGCGACTCCTGTGGCAGGCTGGGCGCAGTGTACGCTAGCCAAGGTGGCCAGGTGCACGGTGTTTCCTCCGGCGCATTGGTGCGGCTGGCTTCCGGGTTGGATGTGCGCTGTGTTAAAGAAGCAGCGGCTTGGTTGGTTGTGTATCGGAGGACGCATGACTTTCAACCTTCGTCTCCCCCGAGCCCGTACGGGAGTTGTAGTGATGAGACAAGATAGTAGCTACTACAACAATTGGATACTATGAAATTGGGGAGAAAAAGGGGTAAAATTCAAAAAAGAAAAAAAAGCCTGTAGTGACTGACTTTATTTATACATTATCCAAAGTGTCATAAATAACGTCATCATGCTCAAAGGGTTATTTAATGTAAAAAAATATATTTTTTTTTTACCCATCTACCAATAGGTACCCTTCCATGCGAGGCATTGAAAAACCTCCCGTGGTCTTTGTGGTTGAATCCATGTTTGAAATTCACTGCTCGAATGAGGGACCTTACAGATAATTGTATGTGTGGGGTATAGAGATGGGGTAGTCATTCATGCAACTTTTTTATGTTACTTGTTACGAACATTGTTACTCCTGAACTTATTTAAGCTTGCCATAACAAAGAGGTTGAATACTCAAGACATTTCAGCTTTTCATTTTTTATTAATTTGTAAAAATCTGAAAAACACAATTCCACTTTGGAATTGGGGTGTTGTGTGTAGATCAGTGACCAAAAAAAATCTACATTTTATCCATTTGAAATTCAGCCTGTAACACAACAAAATGTGGAAAAAGTGAAGGGGTGTGAATACTTTCTAAAGGGACCGTATACTATGAAGTATTTTAACAGCTTATATATTGTATATTTTATGAAGGAGTATGTGATTGTTTTCACTGCTCAACTGCGCCAATGAGGTTATCCAAGGCTAACCACAGAGAAAGGAAACAAAACACGTGTCCTGCCTTGAAGTACAGTAATACAGGTGATAAACCCGGACAGATAATGATTGTGTCGGACTCTCCAATACACTTTTGGTAAATAAATCTTCCATTAGTATCAGATTGAGCTATGCACCGAGTTCAAAGGCAGCATGAGTTTAGAATGATGATGTCACACTCCTGTGAGCCAATCCCAATTTTGGTTCCAGAGGTAACGGGCGGTGAACCCAAAAGCACATGCAGTGAGGTCAGTAATTCACTGTGCTGGGCTACATAGCCTAGCTCTAGCACAAAACGCACAACGCTCTACATAGGGATGCGTTTCATCTGTTTGGTTGGTGGTTTCTTCTATCAACAAACAAAAAGAAACACGAAAGTGACCATGCAAATAAATCTGACAGTGGATTCAAGATGAGTTATAGACATTATATTGCAAGAAGGCTGTTTTGTAGATATCTCATTATTTGTGTCAGAGAGGTTGCTGCAAATATGAGTATTGGGGAGGGGTGCAGGAGCTACACCCTTAGAGGGTAACATCACAATTACTCACAGTGCTGGCCTTAAGCAAAACATACTAAACTCTATGAATAGTGTGCTCTTTCAAATCCAAAATGTAACATTTGCTCATAGATGAGAATATAACAGTAAAATGCCTATGTATGTTTACCTTTGAAGCAGTATGCTCCCAGCTGGGTGATGGGTTCTGGGAAGCCAGTCTGGTTCCTGTAGCGATACATGGTCCTGACGCCCAGCAGACCGCCGCCGCACTGCATTCTGGGTACCGCGACGGGATGGCGAGCGCTGCCGTCGGCCAGCCAGCCGTAGTCACACCTGTCCAGACCCTGTCTCCAGGCGGAGTGGAGCTGACCCGGCGACGCCAGGACGGCGTTCCTGTTCTCACACTCCTCCTTTGCCTCCTCAAACGTCATCTTATGGGTCACAGGCGCGTAGTACACCTCACCTGAGACAAATAGGGGTTTCATGTAAAAGGCAATTTTCTAGTGACTGAGCATCAGGATGTTTTCATGCAAAGTCTATGTTTGCCATGACTGATCTAGTGTGCTGAAATACTGAACTGTAACTGCTTACACTAACAATAGTGTTAACACTAAGTTATACCTACATTTGAGTTCAGTCCTCACTATTATAAGAATGTGGATTTACCTTTTCATAAACTTCTATGTGACAGTGCTTCAATATATCCAGTCGATATGGATATGGGGGGGGATTACTTATCATTCCAATTTTACCATGGCAGCAGTTGCATAGAGATATAGACCCATAATTACAACCTAGTGTCCATGCTGTGGAGGGCTCTGGGCCCAAACATTCTCATTTGGGACTACAGTGCAGCATTCATTCCATTATCCTGAGGTGGGCTAGCAATGCTGACTATGTGTTTGCACTCACAAAGACAGTCTGTCTATCATGCCATTAGGTCCCCCACCGTGGGTGTGGCAGTCCATAGTTAATGTGGTCAAATTAATTTTTCAAAATGTAGGTTTCCCACTAAATGAAGATGACAACACTTATTGGCTGTGTGTTTAACTTTAACTCAAACACATCAGAACAGACACCGTACTTGAGCAACTACATCTGCTCCTCAACTGGCCCCCCCATCACACTGCATAAAAATCAATACCACTAATACACCACCGTTGCACATGCCAATGATATTATCGTACTCCTCGCTGACTGATCCAATGATCCAGAATGACATCCCCTTAGCCATATGACCCTCAACCTGATGTGGTGGGGGATATATGTGGGCTAAATGTTGAGTAGCCCAAATATCTTTAATCTCACGCCTGCACTCTTAGAAAACAAGGGTTCCAGAAGGGTTTTTCAGCTGTCACCATAGGAGAACCCTTTTTGGTTCAAGGTAGAACCCTTTTCCAAAGAGGGTTTTACCTGGAACCAAAAGGGTTCTTCTACCAAGGTTTCTTCTATCGAGACCTACTAAGAACCCTTTTCGGTTTTAGAAAGCGCTTTTCTTTCTAAAAGTGTGCCTTCAGTTTAGCGGCCTGAGGAGTGATGTTAGAGCTTATAAACGAGCAACGGGGCACGCTGCAACTGAGGTTCAATTCGTCATCAGGCTCAGCAAGGAGGATACACAAAGAGAGGATGAAGTGCATTGGCAGCGCTGAAGCTTTTCCTTTATGGTGCCAGCAGCATTTAAAGCTCCCATTATCACACAGTTTCTGGTGTCTTTTTTTAGAACCTTTTAGAGCCTGGTCCAATGTTGAGAGACTGACAGCTTGTCTCTGTTGATCGCTGTGATTGTCAGGGGAAAAAACGTTTGGCACTTTGCACTCTTTTACATAGAGTTACTGTACCTTTCACTCATTTCTATGTACATACCCCAAAATATGTTATAAACAGTCAACAAAACAAGAAGTAGCCCAGTAAATATTTGGAGAGGAAATGCCACACCAGGTGAATTTACTTGCTTACATTAAAATACCAGACAAAGACCTAAATTGTACATTGTCACCTCTTTCCATCTCCAGGTGTATAGAAACTCACTTCCCCCCTAACTAGCATCAGTGTACAGAGCACCCGTGCGTGGTTCCATTGGATGTGCTGATCTTGCATAGGTTTTCATTGTATGTATCACTAGGTGTCCCACATTTTGTTCTCTTACCATTCAGCTTGTCCACATAACAGTACACATCATAGGTCTCTGTGGCCTTTCGGGGTCCATATGTCCTCACCCCAGGCTTCCCCTGCAGGTTTCCATAGCAGCCAGGTCTCGGTCTAGTGATTGGGTATCTAAACATGCAAAGAAAAGACAAGATAATGTAATTGATCTGTAACCGGAAATGTCATTGTGTCAGTCAACCTCACACCATAAAATGATGACAAAGACAAAAGGGACAGCCAGGTGAGTTAGAATACAGCTGGAACTGTCACTGGCTTGAACAATCTCAGTATATGTGCAGTTCACATTCAGGCCAATGACAACTATGGCAGAGCGGGTAAACCAAGCAGTTTTATACTTTAGGCCCTGTAAAAACCAGTTACCAGTAGCCTGGGAGCCAGTCCTTTTCTGATTAAACCAAAGATGTCTACTTTGTCTTCGACACAAATGGACTAGAATATATAATTGATGGTCATCTTTTTTTTTAGGGGGCATAGATCAGCTTAGTAGTGCAGATATATTGTAGCTTCCATCAATTTAATTGTCTACATCATTTCCAATTCCGAGCATGAAAAAATATTTATATACATATATTTTTTTAAATATATTTTCCTTTCTTATTTTCCCCTAACCCTACCACCCCTCCGATAATTTGGGTAAACGAATGGACAACAACACTTAAGCTTCTACTTCCAGCTTAAACATACTATATACATTTATGGACACAATGTATTTTAAAATAGTTTTCCTTTGTTTGTTTTAATCCCATCCTTCGGCTACCATCAACCCCTCCCATCTATCTCTGAAGACCGTCCAGTTGTATTTCTATTTTGCCATATATTCTTAACCATGCTGTTTATCGAAAATGTTGAACCTATATACATTTTACAGACACAGTATATTTTTTACAAGTAATCTTCTTGTTTTTTATCCCACCCTTCAACTCCACAACCCTAAACTGGTATACTTTTTTATTTAGCACAATTTTCTTTCACTAATTTTGGTCTTTAATGCAGGGCCAAAAGACAAGTTCCTTACTTTTTCCCCTTTCTACTTGCCTCTTCTATTTTTGCAGTAATACTGTAATTAGTTGGTTGTAAATTTGAGTAGAGCAGACATTTCCATATATTTTTGTTAGCTGCACGTGTGACATTACTCCACCAGTCCTATTTATGATATAATTGAATGTTTCTTTGTCAATTAGTATATTTGAGCTTAACCACAATATTTGTTCTGTCTTTTCTGGTGGATTAAACTGAAATCCCAACCACCTTTCTATTTCTTGTTTTAGAAATAGCGATATTTTGGAGATTATTTCTTCTTTTTTTTACCTAACTGACAGATCTGCGATCCAACCTGCATCACAGTGGTCAAAGCCGTCCTCATACGCTGATTTCAGCTGGTCAGGCGTGGCAATGGAGGCTCCTATTGTTTGGCAGGCCTGGACAGCACTCTCATAGTTCATGGTGTACCTGCTGGTGCTTGCCCGGTAGTGAAACACAACACCTGGGAATAAACACATACATACATAAAGACAAATTAGGTCCTGTGTAAAAAAAAAAAAAAAGAGTACAACTGAATCAGGGGTAATGTCTAAAGCCTTGGTCACGTTGGCAGTTTGAAGTGACTCAGATCAAAAGTTTTGCATATCCAATTTGAATCTGTTCTTTTTCTTGCAGTCTGAACAGACAAGAATAGGATATTTCAAGCCACATTTCAAACCACATTCGTAGATGATTTGAAGTCAGATACAAATCTGATTCTGTCCATGGCAGGCATTGTTGTCACCTTAGCTTGCTACATAACTTCTGAGATATCAGCCTGCACTACTGCCCCCTCACTCGCCATTACTATGACACCTAGCGTAGCCATGTCAGCAAATTACTTCTCTCTGAACACACACAAATTTGATTTGGTTACTTGTAACTTGCTGATTGTACAGTCAGTATTCCCAAACGGATTTGAAAAACAAAAACAATTTGAGCATTAAGGCCTGCAGTGTGAACAAGGCTAAATAGCACACGTGTGAAATAAATCAGGGTCTACATTTCTTGTGATGATACAGTATATTACAATTTAGTGGAAGATTACTAGAATCCTCGGCAATGACCACAAGATAACTCTGCATGATTTAAAGACAATGCCATGGCCCTGACTTCCCATATTTGTGTAAGCTGACTGACTGATGCCTTGATTATAATTGATGCGAGTTGGAGAGATGAGCGGTTGGGTCTCTGTGAAAGCCAAAGCTATCCCATGTCAACCCATACCTGTTTTCAACATATCCCAAATTGGAGCTATGTCTCCCAGATAAAGTAACTTGCAAAAAAAAGATGGGGGAATAGAGGCTTATTAAGTTAAGATTTACACCACAGTTTCATACACAGTTAAACGATAGTGCCGCAGTAATCAGCGGTAATCAGTCTGGTAATATGAGACTACGGTGCAGATTTCATAGCTATGGAATTGTTCTACCCAACTTGGAACATGGACTATAAACAGCAAGGTTAAACTTTTATGGTAACACCTTATCGATGACTGACCGTAATGTGTGTGTCTTTGCTCTGATCATGCAGTTGTCCTGATGAGAAGACTCAACGAGCCCATCCACTACGCACTGTTTTACAATCAGAAACGGTCTTGAAGAAAACCCATACGAGATACATCTCTAGTGAGAATGTGTGCCCGTGGCACAAAATGCAGGAAACCCCTAGTCTCCAGTCAACACACATGCTCCTTCATTTCATCTTTACTGATTGGCACACTTAGGGAAAGTGCTTTGATTTGTCACTCAAACGTATCCGCCACCGCCCACTACATTCAAAGCTTGGCTCATTAACTTCGGAAGTGTTCATATTTTTCCAACATGAACTTACCAGGGTGTCAATTTGCCGAGAGGATTTTTGCTCCATCATAAGGGAACGAGCAGAGAAACTGACTATACTTATAACTGTAAATGTTTTGAGCGTGGATTAAGTAAGCATCAGCAAAACCGTTAATGCCAAATATAAGTGTCATGACAACAACAAAAAATCCATAGCACACAAGACTGAACTAGGCATATTATAAGGTTAACCTTCACTCGACCTCTTATAGATTTTAGAGAGGCGTAAATAACAGTGGTGAAAAGAGACAGAAAAAAAAACAGATGACACCAACCGTTGACATTGAGGTTGACCGTGTCCTGCGTGTCCTCGATGCCGTACATGACCTCGCAGCGGTAGGTGCCGGCATCGCTGGCTCGGAGCTTCACCATGGTCAGAGAAGAATCCCCCACATCCTCTGGGTGGCTGGGCACCGACACACGGTTCCTGTAGGTGGAGCCTATTTTAATCTTGCCATTTTGGGCCACCAGCACTGTGGATTCCATTTCCCCTTCAATTTTGGTCCATTTGATTCGCAGGTAGTCGGTGCTGGGGGTGGTGCCATTGGCGTTGATGGCGGGCATGGTAGTGGGTATGGTGGAGAAGTGGCACGGCAAAACTACCTTCCCCGAGAGGGAGCCACTCACGGGCCTCGCCATGGGTAATGTGTTGGAGACTGGGAAACAAAGCACAAAAAGTCTAGGTAAGGCAGTCAAAATAGATAGGATACTGAACAAGTGCATGTTTTTTCACAACCAACGGAATCAGAGAATAACAATGTTAGCTGTGGGCACAGTATCAGCATGGGTGATACTGGACAACAACAAAAAACACAATATGTTGATTCAAGTTTGTCCCCTTTGACCACACTACCTACGTTTTATTATTATGTGTTTATGTAGTCTGTGACAAGATCTTAATAAAAAGTAAAACCTTCTATTCAAAGTTTAAGTCAGTCTTTATAGAGGTTTAATTAGTCAACTGGGTAACACTTTACATTAAGTTGCCCCTATTACTATGTAACTACACAGTAATAACTGTAGTAACGACGATGTAATCACATAGGTGTAAGTATGTAATTACCTGTAACAAGGTTGTAGTGCTATCAGTTATTACGCAATTGGAACAAGGAATGTGTAATTACACATCCACTTGCTTGTATTACCATTGAATTCACATGTAAATAGGCTCCTGAAGGGATCTATCCCCAAGCCATGAGACTGCTAAATAGCTTACAAAATGGCTTCACAGTTTGACCCTTGTATTTATTTAAATGTTTGCACTGTCTCTATACCCACTAATAGGACTCTAGGCGCTCATGCACACTGACACTCAAACACACACATAACATGCACACACATTTATACTGATTCTACACACATACAATCTTCATTAACTCTGCTGCTACCCTGTTAATCATACATCCTGATGCCTTACCCTGACACTGTAGATATCTACCTCTATCACTCCACTATTCCTGCACATTGAAAATATGGTATTGGAACCAACCCTGTGTATAGCTTCTTACTCTCTCGTGTTCTTCTTATTTCTTATTTTTATTTGTCATGTGTAGGGCTGTGGCGGTCACAACATTTTGTCAACTGGTGATTGTCAGGCAAATAACTGTCAGGCTCATGGTAATTGACCGTTAATGAACATAAACACAATTAGCATCTCCTGGCATATGCACACTGATGCAGACCTTTGGAACGTCTACATTTAAAACAAATAAAAAGTCTAATAAATCCCTGTAATATAGCCTACACCTTCACAATATCTCCATGATTTATTTTAGACAGGTCTAAAGAAGCATGATACGAAGAAAATGTAGTCTACTTCAGAAGAACCTAATAGCATATTTTGAGTTGTCCTTGTGTTAGGTCCTGATCTGGCTATTCCAAATGGCTGTAGGCTACGCTAGTTCATTTGGCAGACAAGATTTGCTTAGAATTCCATGGCATTATTTTATATTATTTTATAGTATGAATAATAAAATTGAACCAAGCTGAATAAAATATAAATATTTTCTCTAAATTGGGCACATGTGGTTATTCTGTGTTGAGTGGTTAACACATAAATAGGTACTCCAATACCCTTAATTTGAAGTTACTCATGTAACTTGAGTTGTTCTACAAACGTTGGGCTGTATGTTTAGATTTGTATATATATTGTAAGGTTGCATAATGCGACTCTAATGATGATTTGAAAAAAGTTACTTGAAAGGCGTGAGCACTGCTTAGTTTTTTTGCGCAGGCTGTAAACACTTCCTCAGTCTTTCATTCACAATTTGACAAGAACTTGACAGTGCCTCGAATGTCACGGCAGCATCCCCTTTGTGGCCGTACAGCACAAAAATCCATGCCTTTTGCAGCCTGTGGCCATTGTGCCCTTCTCCCTGAGTGCTGCATGCTCCTAAGCACCTCTCACTCACATGGCTCTCCATCACGTGATCGGGTCTTTCTCATAGGCTTCAAGTGAAGACAGATACATAGGGGACGCAACTGCACGCATCCTTATCTAATTCCGAGGTGCATATTGAAGATATTGGAAGAACTGTCCACATTTACTTTTTTTCAGCCAACAAGATGAGTAGGTCTAACGAAGAGCAAAATCACTAGCCTTTGTCAATCTTCTATCCCCCATAGTACAAAGGTTTACCTATTCTATTCTGTGCAAGAAATACATATTCCTTACATAGTCTGGGACATTTGTGGGATGCAATAGATCCCAAATTAATACAACCACTAGCATCAAAATACCTTTTTTACGCAATGTGGCGGAAGCAACAGATCAGAACATTTAGCTTAAAATGTTGAGAAACTATCAGGATATTTCTTCACATTAGAAGCGCAGCAATGCGCACATGGCAGTAGGCTATAAACACAAATGTTCAATTAGCGTGAAAACACCATTATCAACAGTGACCGCAAATGCGATTATGCATGTAATGCTTTTAGTTTAAAGGTGCATTTTTATGGTGAAATGATCTTCCCCAAACTTGAAACTCACACGCTGCTTATGAATGCCAGTTAGGCTCTAAACCCCTTGTAAAAGCAAATGAATGGGCTTCATTTTAAGAAGCTATTTGGCCACTTTAGTTGTGCTACAAACCTTATCAAAACATATAGGCCTATGGGCCAGGCTACATGAGTTAAAAAATATATATATATATATTTCTCCTTTATATAACTAGGCAAGTGAGTTAAGAGCAAATTCTTATTTACAATGACGGCCTACCAAAAGGTAAAAGGCCTCCTGTGGGGCTGGGGGCTGGGTTAAAAAATATAAATAAATTAAATAAAAATATAGGACAAAACACACACCACTACAACGAGAGACAACACAACACTACATAAAGAGAGACCTAAGATGACAACATAGCATGGCAGCTGCACATGAAAACACAGCATGGTAGCAACACGTGTTGCTCTGATTTTAAAAAGTCACAAAAGGCAGTTTCTTATGTTTGGGCATCATTCACAAGTGATAATATATAAGTGATAGGCTAATATTGTCACCCATCAGACTATTATTGATTTAATATTGTCTTTTACATTTACTAAATAATATACAGTACCAGTAAAAAGTTTGGACACACCTACTCATTCAAGAGTTTTTCTTTATTTTTACTATTTTATACATTGTAGAAAAATAGTGAAGGCATCAAACTATGAAATAACACATATGAAATCATGTAGTAACCAAAACAGTGATTTTTGATTCTTCAAAGTAGCCACCCTTTGCCTTGATGACAGCTTTGCACACTTGTGAGCCTCTCAACCAGCCTCATGAGGTAGTCACCTGGAATGCTTTTCCAACAGTCTTGGAGGATTTCCCACATATGCTGAGCACTTGTTGGCTGCATTTCCTTCACTCTGCGGTTCAACTCATCCCAAACCATCTCAATTGGGTTGAGGTCTGGGTGATTGTGGAGGTGTTTCCTAACTTTTGACTGGTACTGTTTGTGTTTTGACTTGGAATGGACCATTATCATGCACCTATCTCGAAACAGGGACAATGGGAAGAAATACATATCATCTAGGTACTAAAATTGCGAATGGAGGACGCTTTTACCGTGGTTCATTTTCATACCAGTCGGGTAGGCTATACTCCTGTTGTAAAGATAAACTATGTGCTTAATATTAGGAAAGTTGAGAAATAAATATAGTAGGCCTAGCCTATGGAAAGCTGATGGGATCCTCCTCTTTTTAGTACAGGCCATCACTTTGTTTTCTGGTGCAATTGCATAGCCAATAGAAATGTTGCACAACATGAGCTCATGGGCTCTCATGATGTGATTGATTAGAGTTTTGAACACATTTTCTTTGAAGCCAGAGTGATTAGAGGGTAAATAGAGTGCTGAATACCAGGCAGTTGGCACGTTTGGTAGGCTACTAAAGACCATCTGCAGCATCAGAGCTTGGAGAAGCTGAATTACCATGAATGAAGGGTCACATGCAATTTGTCTGCCTTCCTGACTCGTGTAGTACTGTGTGGCAGTACCGCCTGTGTGGCAGTACTACGGTCACTGCAACAGCCCTAGTCATGTGTCTTTGTTCTACCTTATGATATTTGTAGTACTACATTGATTTTGATTACTGAATTGTTGAGTTTAGAGCTTGCAAGAATGGCATTTCACTGTACTTGTGTGCATGACATTAAAACTTGGAACTTAATAGCAGGGTTGATAAATAGGCTAGGACCTGGCAACAACAATTGTAACAAGGCATACCTGTCGTTAACTACCGGTCATGTTCTATTTCTTTATTTCTATGTTATGACCTGGCTCAAAGGCTATACCGAATCAAGTGTAATGTAAGAACATTGTAGTTACATACGCGCATCTATGGCGTACATGCACCTACTCAGGAGCAAGCAACTTAATGTAAAGTGAAACCCAGTATGTTCACCTTTATGATGACTATGTAGTTACAATGTAACAACCTTTACAGACAATAGGCTGACCAGGAGAAATTAGGAGACAGGAGAAAAATATGTATAACTATTTATTAATTACATTGCACTTACAATATAACAATCTTGACTAGTGACTAGGTGACAGGATAGATCATTTACAGTAGCAGCAAAGTACAGTATGTGATGAGCCAAAATAGTAGAGCAGGAGATTCCACGGTAATAAAGCTGTCGCGCTATCAGTAATTACACATGTGGAATAACCTTTGAATGTGTAATTACACATTCCCTGTTCAAATTGTCTAATAACTGTTAGAGGCACAACCGTATTACATGTAATTACATAGAAACAGCGATGTAACTACTATGTTGTTACTACAGTAATTACTGTGTAGTTAAATATTAATAGGGGCAACTTAATGTAAAGTGTTACTGTCAAGGGCATTGCTATTTTGCTATGAACCTCTCATTCAATAACATACACAGAGGGTGTTACATTCACTCCAAGACTATATAGAAAAAAAAACATGGATCATAGTACCAAACTGGCCCTTGGGAAGTCAATCATCATCCTCAACATGATGGGTGGGGAGCCTTCCGGTGAAATACTGTATATACACAATGTGCTCTATAGAAAAAGTGTATTATATGAAATATATGTTCTCCACCCACATGACAGAGGTCGAACAGGAAAGGCATGTCTCCATCCTTAAAAGTTGTTCCACAACTATACAACTTGTCCTGAACCATAAGACCAACTGATTCCTTGTTCTTCCTGGGTATCAGTGCTAAAAAGATTGGCTGGTTTCCCAAACACAGATTATGCCTAGTCAGACTAAGAAGCACTTCCAGTGGAGAATGTAGGGTAAATGTAGAGGACGTGTGTCAGGTACATGGTTGCTCATGGTCTCGTGATTGGTAGCCATGCCTTCAAAATGACTGTTGGGCCTCTGCCCAAAGTCTAACATTCAAGAAGTTGGATTCTCCTGTGTGAGACCCGGGTTCAGATAATGCCTGTGAAATTAGCATCGCATCTGGTCATTCTAGACCAGTGTTTCCCAACTCCAGTCCCCGATTACCTCCAAACAGCACACATTTGTTGTGTTGCCCCGGACAAGCACACCTGATTCAACTTGTCAACTAATCATTAAGCCCTCAATGAGTTGAATTAGGTGAGTTTGTCTGGGGCAACAAAAATGTGTGCTTTTTGGGGGACTCGAGTACTGGAGTTGGGAAAACACTTTCAGGCAGCAGGTCAGACAGGCCAACAGTCCTCTAGAGCAAGGTTATTCACAATTCCCTATCTTTAACTATTCCTTTGTATAAAGTTATCCACACAAAGTGACTCCCAGTCTCGGTCTATATGACAGTCAGAGCCACACTTACACACAGTGCACACCCTCACAATGCCAGACGCAATGTCAGAGCAACAGGCTGAATCACCTAGGCCACCGGAACAGGATTATCCCATTGGAGGGAATCAACGAACGTTCCGAGCAACAATATTCAGAATGTTTTGTAAGTGGTGTGGGACAGCCCCTAAGGCATGAGCCAGGGCTCTAAACAGAGGGACTTATTAGTGCTGAGATGTGAATCCAGCTGTTTTAGCCTAATCTAGACTGGGACCTGGGCTTGAAAGGTGTCCTGTCTGTACCCAGAGATAGGGCCAAGGACCTGAGGCTCTAGCTGCCAACTGTTGCCTAGCACAGGGCTGACCTTACCCTGCTAGGATAACAGGGCTGTGGGCTCACAGTCACTGACTTGGTGCAGTCTGCATCACTTGAAGACTGGGGTGAAACCTTACTGCTGTGAGACATGGGGTTGTAACAGCAACGATTACAGAATGGAAACCAATACAACACAGTAGTTCGCAATTTACTGGGAGTCAAAAAGTTGTGTCTGACCACTTGCAAAACACCCAGAGATAGAGGGAGAGAGAGTAGTAGTAGTAGTAGGCTACACTTACCAAGCCCAGATACAGTTTGACACAGGCAGTATAACCACAGGATATGTTTTACATTCAGTATCATCTTGAGCCTGAAGGTGGGATGGAAACGCAATGCATTAATTGATAGTTATAATGAGACATACCCCCATCTGCTATAAAGTCTAGCAAGACCCAAGTGGGCAAAATACACATTCATTACAGTGAAGATGTCATAAGATTGCCATGTCAGCACATTCAGAAGTGAGTGGGGGAGCTAACTGGATGATAAGGGAATCCTGATAGGGGGAAATTGGATGCAGTGTCATTTCACAGCCCAGAACAAGCATCCATGGTCTCTCTACTGCTAGTATCATGCCCCAAAGGTGCTCTAAGAGTAATTTGTCAGTCTGGTCACTTCCTCCTAATGCGTGGGTGGTGAGATTGAGAACCCCATGGAGGTAGCCTCCTGTGGAGTCAAATCACAAACGTGTGGGATAAAGGGGGACGCTGAAGAGTGCCTGTGAGTGGCCTCATTTGCACTGCGGTTATGTAAACACAATTGAAAATGTTAAAGAAACACATTTATCTGATATCACTCTTTGAGTGGATTGCGGGAGAGTTCAGGGCGGGTAAACTCTGTGACATGTTAATTAGTGATACGAGTCTAGAGGTGAATCAATACACTCAACCCTAAAAAGAACAGTCATCGAAAGAAACAGGCGACTTGTGTCTTTTATTTGATTTTTTAGAGGTGGAGGGGGTAGTCAGTGAGTTGTAGCCTATGTATTAATCTGTAATCTGTCTGTATGTGGCATGGCATCGCGTTCTGTCATTGATGTATCTATATTATTAGCCTCATTTCAAGGCAAAATTGCTAGAGAGCCGTCTGGGTGGACGAGATTATGCCTACTGTCTCATTAACCAGTGTATAGCGCGCCATAATTTGGATAGCCTTGTTTTACAATTTAAACCATTTTTTTCAAAAACCATTTACACTGTGCATGAATTCACAAATAGGTTTACATAGTGTGTGTTATTCGTTCTCCCTGCTTGTGCATAAAAGCGCATATGTGCAAGCATGTAGTTTATACAATTGTTGAAATCCTCAATAGGTTTCTCCGTGTTTTGGGAAATTAAATGCAGTCATGCTGGGTGAATAATATAAGAATACTGCATTAGCGTCACTCGACGGGTGTATAATTGGTTACAGGTGTTTGGCGCATATGGGGATAAAAGAGGGGTTGCCATTAAACAGCTAGTGCTGTATGTCACTATAAAATGCACCTTGCTACGAGTTTGAACTGTGAAACAGAGATTATTTTAATTGTCAACCTTTCCCACTACGGTATATATGAAAACAGCTGTGGGCTACACTAAGTCAATGTTACTTACATTTAAGGACTTTAAATGACCAATACCATTAGAATATAAACTTTCAGAAAGGTGGCGCGTAACTGAGTGGAACGGTTTCACCTATCAGGCTACACAGTCTACAGAATAATACAACATTTAGTCTTCAAATGTGGACACACTTTGAGTTAGGCTACACGGACAAGGCAACGTTGCCTATAAAAGCTGCACGTACTTAACGGTGTTGTCCAATGAAGCTATCCTCCGCAAACGATGCTCAAATAAAACATCTGAAAATGTAACTTGTCGCTCTAGATTATTATTGAATCCCTGTTCCAAGGCAAATAGAGAAACACAATATGATAAACCTTGGAAAGGTCATCATAAAGGCTCATTAATGTTTATAACACATTCTAAAGCAAAGTACCAGGATATCTTAAGTAAATTGAAACTTCTTGAGGATTTCAACAATTTCAACAAACCCTAATAAAATGCTTAACTAAATCATATAAATTATAATAATAACAATACAAAGCATTACCTTAAACACGGTTTTATCTCCATGAAATAGAAAACGAATATGTTAATATCCTTACAATTCCAGTTACTACCATGTGTAAAAAAGTGCCCAAGAATATGTTTTCCGCAAGTCCGGCACTTAGCACTTATTTCCCGGGCGCGCTGTTCCTCTCCAATCACTGCTGCTGTGTTAATTTGTCAGTGTTTGAGAGGAGGAGCGCACTGCCCATCCGAAAATTGAGTGGACACTTTAGGGAGGGAGAAAAAAAAACATAATTAGACCCTCTGTCCAACAAGAACATCCTCATCCGATAAGATTGTTGCTACATCACACACATCACTTGCACTGGTCGGACCGTTCTCAATGGAACAGTTTGGAACACAGACGTACTCATCGGTAAATGTTATAAATACAAAATAATGAGGTACCGAGTGTACAAAACATTAAGAACACCTGCTCTGTCCATGACATCGACTGACCAGGTGAATCCAGACTAAAGTTGTTCCTTATTCATTCTTTATTGATGTCACCTGTTAAATCCACTTCAATCAGTGTAGATGAAGGAGAGGAATCAGGTTAAATAATTATGTTTTTTAGCCTTGAGACAAATGAGATATGGATTGTGTATGTGTGCAAATCAACCGGTATGGTAGTAGGTGCCAGGCGCACCGGTTTTATTGTGTCAAGAACTGTAACGCTGCTGGGTTTTTCACGCTCAACAGTTTTGATATAACTGGGGGAAGCATAGGCGTCAACATGAGCCAGCATCCCTGTGGAACGCGTTCGACACCTTGTAGAGTCCATGTCCCGACAAATTGAGGCTGTTTTGAGGGCAAAAGGGATGCAACTCAATATTAGGAAGGTGTTCCTAATGTTTTGTACACTCAGTGTATATTTCAATTAAACATAAAACTGATCAACCAGAGCCATTATATTTTTGTCCATACCTTGATCCAAGATATTCCGTAGATGATTAACGAATTAATTTGGAATAAAGCGGTGTCCAAAATTATGTTCGCGGAGAGCGATGCTACGCAAGGCCGTACGCAAAGGAACAAAGGCTGAACAGATTCAACTGTCCCAATATAATCTGCCTTGTGCTAGCTAACAGGTTGGACACCACACTCACAACTGTAGAGGGAGATGGTCGCCCACTGGACAAAATGTATATACAGCCCTATCGAACCAACTGGGCTACAAATGATGCAAAAACGTCAACATTTGCGCAACAGTTTTTTCCTGCCATCATGCGGTCCGGGGAATTGGTGATAATTAAACGAAATAATCTCATCTTCTGTACAGAAATATAAGAAGTTAGTAAATTCACTAATAACTATTGCAGTATTTCATTAAGTTCACAATGGACAACGCAAATAAAATGCCAGCGTTTCTATTTGGGGCATTGTGGTTATCCAACTACAACTGTAGTTTAGGCTAATTTACAGCTCTGATTTGGTCTGGTAACTGAGACAGACCACTGACTTGACCCGACAGAGACAGTGAGTGATCTGACAGTAAGTGAATTGCCCTTTCCCTGTGCTTCCACACAGCAGAGAGGCCGGACCACACTTAGTTACCTCCTGTCTGCCAATCCCGTTCATTGGCTACTGTCAGATAAAGACGCTGGATGGACCTCTGGGGAGGTGTGTGACCAAAACTGTTAAAAAGAGATTACATTGCGAAATCGTTGTCAGAGGAGCCTGTTCATTCTTAAATCCCTAATGGATTTCACATGCAATCCTTCTCATGGAGCCTGTCGTCGATTTAACATTTCCTAAAATAGTTGATGATATGTGCACTATACTTTTTTTTGTTTGGGATCAATCATATATTTCTCAGGTGTAATATCCCAACTCTCCATAAAATATTTCATAATGGAAAAAATTGCGTGGCCAGGTTTAGGAACATGTTTATCAAAAATAGTTCAAAGTTCTTGTTTTTGAACCAATGACTCAACTAAAAAAGAATAAAGGTGATTTAATAGAACATTAATGTAATGATGTTTCACCTACCTTTGCAAGACAACATGTTTACGTGGGGGAAAATGGGACCACCACACCTGTTATGTGCTTAGATATGTTATTAGTCTTGAATTTGGTATATGATCATTCATTAAATAAAACTGACATTTCAGTCCATTATCATTACAGTGGACACACGGTGGGAATGTGTGTGTTCCTTCGCTGTAAAAAGTATGTGAATGATGTTGCCTACTTTTGCACTGTATTCGCCTAGTCAGTTCTAGTGTGCTGACCGATGTCTGAACATGCAAGGTTACATCTGTCTGGCATTGGAATGCTGATTTCCCCTTGCATGACATCTCAAACAAGCTGATTTGTCTCTAAACCTTTGACACTTCATGTGTTGTGTGAGACCTGCTTAAGTCAAACATAGAAGACATATACGCCATAGTGAATTTCTTACTAACATACACTTTATGTAAGCAGTTTATATGAGGTAAGAAGAAATACTATTAAAATAAAAAGAGTTTGATCTGTATTATAATTAACTAACAAATCAAATGTTTCTGTTATAAAAACAGTGACATGTTTTTATGGGGTGAGTATTTCACAAATATTAACTTCCTCTTCCAAATTGTACAGTGCTATCCCCCTTGGCAAGAAACAACAAATCAAATCAACTGGTTTTGTAGAATCTCTCTGAAAATCAATGCACTGCATTGACAGTGGTAAATCACTAGCTACATTTCCATCCTATTGGCGACAGATTTTCATGAGTATATTTGAAAATCGTATAAATAATATGCACATTTTCCCACAAAAGATGTGTTTCCATCAAATATACTTGTTGCGGATAAATGGCTGTGCGTGATAACATGGCACATAAAATACCTTTAGTGGTTATCATGTTTCAAGGTAAGACCCAGATGCAGACAACGTCGAATTAACAACAGTTTATTAATCCAACAGGGGCAGGCAAAAGACAGGTCAAGGGCAGGCAGGGGTCAGTAATCCAGATAGGTGGGGCAAAGGTACAGGACGGCATGCAGGCTCAGTGTCAGGGCAGGCAGAAAAGGTCAAAACTGGGAAAACTAGAAAACAGGAACAATCAAGAGACAGAAACAGAGGGGAAAACGCTGGTATGCTTGACGAAACCAAACAAACTGGCAACAGACAAACAGAGAATACAGGTACACAGTAAATACACAGGGGATAATGGGGAAGATAGGCAACACCTGGAAGGGGGTGGAGACAATCACAAAGACAGGTGAAACAGATGAGGGAGTGACAGTTACAGTTACACCCCCCAGGATGTCCCTGGCGGGGACCCATCACCCTCCCCGTCAACCAGGAACTGGAAACCCCTGCCCCGAGGTCAAACCTTCAGGAGACGCCTCACCGTGTATGCCGGTTGGCCGTCGATGAGACGAGGGAGAGGGGTGGGCTTGGAAACAGGAGACAAATGGCTGTGAGACATGGGTTTAACTCTGGACACATGAAAAGTGGGGTGTATACGAAGGGTACGGGGCAGCAGAAGACAAACCTCAG
Organism: Oncorhynchus clarkii lewisi; assembly: GCF_045791955.1. NCBI lineage: Eukaryota > Metazoa > Chordata > Actinopteri > Salmoniformes > Salmonidae > Oncorhynchus > Oncorhynchus clarkii. The sequence continues at coordinate 4,402,918 of NC_092176.1, read as the reverse complement.
AGGGGCTAATTATTTAAGAGATGGGAAATGAGCAGATAAACTCGGGGGGGAAGGTTTGTGGGATTCCACCCGGAGAGGCAGATCCCGGATGGATATACCCTCTGTCATGCGTTCTGCCCAAGATGATGCCAGGGTCTGATGGCTGATACCCCAGGGAACACTCAAATGGCAATAGGTCCGTGGCAGAGCAGGGAAGGGTGTTGCGTGTGTATGCCACCCACACAAGCTGCTAGCTCCAGGTAGTGGGGTTGGCGGAGACCAGGCAGCGCAGAGTAGTCTCGTGGTCCGTGTTGGCTCACTCCGACTGGCCATTGGACTGGGGGTGGAACTCAGAGGACAGGCTGGCTGACGACCCAATGAGGGTGCAGAACGCCTTCCAGAACCGGGACGAGAACTGAGGACCCCGGTCAGAAACCATGTCCACAGGCAGTCCATGGATCCAAAAGACGTGCTGCACCATGAGCTGGGCCATCTCATTGGCTGCGGGGTAGTTTGGGGAGAGGAATTAAGTGGGTGCTGCGCCTCCCAGACCTGTTTCCCTATACCCCAGCTGAGTGCCATCACCAGGCACGAGGTAGGAAGGATGGTCTCGGGCTCCGGGGTGGTAACCATGGGGCTATAGTGGCAAGTCTGGACCCCTGCCGGTAAGAGAGGGAAAAGGTGAACCAGGTAAACAGCAAGGACCATCTCGCTAGCCAGGAGTTGAGGTGCTTGGCGGTGCGGGGATATTACAGGTTTTTGTGGTTGGTCCACACAATGAAAGGATGTTCCGCCCCTTCAGCCAGTGCTTCTTTTTTCCTCCAACGCCATCTTCACAGCGAGAAGCTCTCAATTCCCCAAATCGTAGTTCCTCTCCGTGGCGTTGAGGTGGAGGGAGAAGAAGGCGTAGCGATGCAGCTTAAGGTCTTGGGCAGAATGTTGTGACAGGACAGCCCCCACTCCAACATACAAAGCATCGGCCTCCACCACAAACTGACGGGAAGCTTCAGGATGAACCAAGACAAGAGCAGTGGTGAAGCTGTGTTTGAGGTCCCGGAATGCCTGGTCAGCAGCAGAAGACCACTTGAACGGAACCTTGGTAGAGGTGAGTGCAGACAGGGGGGAAGCTGTAACCCAGAAAGGGGAGGGTGGAGTGATGGAACTCGCACTTCTCCTCCTTCCCCAACAGCTGATTCTCCAGAAGGCATTGAAGAACCTGCCGGACTTGGAACACTTGTTCTTGGGGGGAGCTGGCAAAGATGAGGATGTCATCAATGTAGACAAAGACGAACCGGTTCAACATGTCATGAAGAACATAATTTACCAGAGCCTGGAACAAAGCAGGGCGTTGGTGAGGCCAAAATGCATGACAGATACTCATAATGGCCGCTGGCCATGGTGAAGGCGGTCTTCCACTCGTCCCCCTCTTGTATCCGCACCAGGTGGTAGGCGTTCAGTAGATCCTGAACACTTCCCAGAGGTCCTGGTACTCTGCTGGGATGGCGGAGAGGTCAGAGGCACCTTCAGAGCCCTAAGGAAGACGTCCAGGGGCAGGATTCGCAGACTTCAGACAATGGGCGTGGCAGAACGGACTCCAGCCTATGATGGCACCCGTAGACCAGTTGATGAGGGGATTGTATCGCTGGAGCCAGGAGAATCCCAAAACCACGGAAATCTGAGGAGACTTGATGAGCGGAAATTGAATAGTCTCGCTGTGATTCCCCGACACCCGTAGGGGCGGCAGGTAGCATAGTGGTTAGAGCCTTGTACTAGTAACGGAAAGGTTGCAAGATGGAATCCCAGAGCTGACAAGGTAAAAATCTGTCATTCTTCCCCTGAACAAGGCAGTTAACCCACTGTTTTTAGGCCGTCATTGAAAGTAAAAATGTGTTCTTAACTGACTTGCAGAGTTAAATAAAGATAAAATAAAAAAGGTTGATGGGAGTGGTATTATCAGTGACCCAGCCTATCTAGCGCCTGTCCAGTGCTCTAACATCCATGGGAATGGAGAGGGGATGAGTGGGGATGTTCAGCTCGGAAGCCAGGGTAGAGTCCAAAAAGCTGACATCGTCCCCAGAGTCAATGAGGACCTGGAGGATTTAGGCTGGTTTCCCCACAGCAGAATGACATGAAAAGGGATGTGAGCAAGGGAAGCAGAAAAGTTCTCCATATGGCACACCAGAGTACTCACTTTTACCGATGAGCCTGGTCTTTTAAAGGAGAAGAGGGCACAAAATGACCAAGAGTCCAGCAATACAGACAACTCTTCATGTTGATCCTGTAATACCGTTCCACTGGCGACAGCCCAGCTCTGCCTGGTTGCATAGGCTCGGGAAGTGGTGACTCGGCCGGCTTCGTCGACTCTCGGGGGAGGTCAGGAAGCCTCGTGTTCTCTCGGCAACAAGACCATCGGGGACTTCCGGGGTGACTCGGAGGCCAGGTGGAATCCCTGGACTTGCAGGCAAACATGAATTTCGTCTCCCTCCGCCGTCCCCATAATCACCACGAATGCGGATGGTCAATGCGATGAGGAAATCGAGATCTGTAGGTAACTCCGGAGCAGCAAGCTTGTCCTTGACCTCCTCCACTGCACAGTCTGCCACACTGCGGGAGTCCTGCCGAAGCTGGATTTGCTTCTGGGCAGCTTCTCTCCCAGAGAACGGGGCATCAAAAACCTTCACCTCTCCCATACAGCAGTAGCCCAGGTGAGAGCCCTCCCGGACATCAGCATGATGAGGTAGGCTATCTTGGAGCGATCTGAGCGGAAGGAGGACGGCTGAAGCTCGAAGACGAGGGCACACTGAGCTATAAACGACAGTCAGGTGCTCAGCTCTCTATTGAAGCATTCCGGTGGAGTTAAGCAGGGCTCCCGAGAAGGTGGAGTGACTGATGAGACAGCTGAGTTACTGAAGGTCTATGGGGTTACCACCGTGGTAGGCTGCCTCCCAGACATCCTGCAGAATTGCTCCTGCAAAAAGCCCAATGCCCGGTCATGGCATTCAACCAACGTTTGTATCCCCTCCATAAGGCCACAATTCCTCTCGCCGACCGATGGTTGCTCCTTGGGAGGAGATGGTGTTGCGCAGCTGGCCCAGGTCTGCTGGGTCAGTCATGGCCAGTTCGTACTATCACGTTTCAAGGTAAAAACCCAGATGCAGACAACGTCAGATTAATAATCCAACAGGGGCAGGCAATAGACATGACAAGAGCAGGCAGAAGTCAGTAATCCAGATAGGTGGGGCAATGGTACAGGATGGCAGGCAGGCTCAGGGTCAGCGTAGGCAGAGGTCAGTAATCCAGATAGGTGGGGCAAAGGTACAGGACGGCAGTTATGCTCAGGGTCAGGGTAGGCAGAGGTCAGTAAACCAGATATGTGGGGCAAAGGTACGGGACGGCAAGCAGGCTCAGTGTCAGGGCAGGCAGAAAATGTCAAAATCGGGAACTAGAAAACAGAGGGAAAAATGCTGATGGGCTTGATAAATGCTGATAGGGATAATGGGGAAGATGGGCGACACCTGGAGGCGGGTGGAGACAATCACCAAGACAGTTGAAACAGATCAGGGTTTGACAGTGGTTAAATTCCCATGTACTGAATAAAAAATACAAGTCACATTTTTTACTATACTGATGGTTTCATTACAAAACAATGTTGCATTATATACCGTATATATATATATATATATATATATATATATATATATATATATATATATATATATATATATATATATATATATATATATATATATAATGCAACATTGTTTTGTTGCAGACAACGTATATATATACACCCTATCTCAGCTCACTGGTCACCATAACACCCACGTGTAGCACGCACTCCAGCAGGTATATCTCACTGGTCATCCCCAAAGCCAACACCTCCTTTGGCTGCCTTTCCTTGTAGTTCTCTGCTGCCAATGACTGGAATCTATTGTAAAAATAGCTGAAGTTGGGGACTTATATCTCCCTCACTAACTTTAAGCATCAGCTATCTGAGCAGCTTGCCGATCGCTGCACCTGTACACAGTACATCTGTACCTCATCCCCATATTGCCTTTATTTACTTTTGCTCTTTTGCACACCAGTATTTCCACTTGCACATCATCATCTGCACATCTATCACTCCAGTGTTCATTTTCTAAATAGTAATTTCTTCGCTACTATGGCCAATTTATTGCCATTTGCACACACTGTATATAGAGTTTTTCTACTGTGTCATTGACTGTACGTTTGTTTATTCCATGTGTAACTCTGTGTTGTTGTTTGTGTAGCACTGCTTTGCTTTATTTTGGCCAGGTCGCAGTTGTAAATGAGAAGTTGTTCTCAACTGGCCTACCTGGTTAAATAAAATATATAGTGAGAGTGCCCACTATGTTATTAGCATGCGCTGTCTAGCCAACAGTTTAGATACATGTACTGTAGGTCTAGACTACATGATGAGATTATTTTTTATTTGCGAAAAGGCAGCCAAGCATCGATGATCATGCCACCAGAAGCAGACCCTCAATATTTATTGGAAAGGACCATCAAGAATACTGTACACTTTCACAAATAATTTAATCTGTTCATGAGTTATTTAATCTGTATCCTAATAAACTGCAAGAATTCCGAAGTCATAGTAGCAGGACCACTCACCATATTATCGCGTTACTCCAGGTTTACTTCGATATGATGTTTATTATAACAATATTTGGGCATAAAATCGTGTCAAACGACATTTCTCACACAGTATATTTTACCAAAACTAAAATATCTCATAATATCTTGCTATTTTGTTTTGTCTACATTTGTAAAGTTTGCCAATACATATTCTGTTACCACCAGGCCATTTTGTATTCAGCATGTACTTTACTCAGATAAAACGGTTGGAAAAAACCCGTTTATAGACAAAACCTCAGTTTGTTTGTGATGCTGCGAACAACCTCGAAAGCGCATCCAGATTGGCTGTCCACCACTGCGAATACAAAAGTAATATATCGTTTAGTTTCCTTGTGCAAAGTTAACACTAATGACAGCCCTTAAAAGCAGTCATTGAAAAGGGGCCTCTGTTAATCAAAGCTGACAGGCAGGTCTGGTTGGTAGGCTAGCTGTGCAGGTTAATTGTGTGAAAGCACTGCCTTGTCTCAGGGACTCCTCAGACCAGATGAGAGCTGGAGCAGAAGTTATCGGCCTGTTGTAGTGAAGTTGGTCCTAGTCCCCTGGGGGCACTTTTAAAAGTGTTATGTGTCTTTTGCATGCATGTCTACACTGTAATCATCCCTGGGTTGACCGCCAGTTACCTACTTTACCTGCTTTCTGGCCTAGACTGGTAAACCATGAAAACAGATGACGGTAGTTTGTGTGTGTTTTTTGTGGGGAGGGGGGATGGGGATGTGAGGCAGGGGAGATTCAGATTTCTGCCCTGCTAAAGCTGCCCCGGTCAAGTGTAAGTGCTGTTATTGTGAAGTGGAAACTTCTCGGAGCAACAGCGGCTCAGCCGCGAATTGATCGGTCACACAAGCTCACAGAACGGGACAGTAGCGCGTAAAAATTGTCTGTCCTAGGTTGCTACTCTCACTACCGAGTTCCAAACTGCCTCTGGAAGCAACGTCAGCATAATTACTGTTCAACGTCACCAGAATGAAATGGGTTTCCATGGCCGAGCAGCCGCACACAAGCCTAAGATCACCATGGCAATGCTAAGCATCGGCTGGAGTGGTGTAAAGCTCGCAGCCACTGGACTCTGGACCAGTGGAAACGTGTTTTCTGCAGTGATGAATCACGCTTCACCCTCTGGCAGTCCGACGGACTGTGTTTGGCAGATGCCAGGAGAACGCCACCTGCCCCAATGCATAGTGGCAACAGTAAAGTTTGGTGGAGGAGGAATAATGGTCTAGGGCAGTTTTTCATGGTTCGGGCTAGGCCCCTCAGTTCCATTGAAGGGAAATCTTAAAACTACAGCATACAATGACATTCTAGATGATTCTGTCATTCCAACTTTGTGGCAACAGTTTTGGGAAAGCCCTTTCCTGTTTCTGCATGACAATGCCCCCTGCCCAAAGCGAGGTTCGTAAAGAAATGGTTTGTCGAGATCGGTGTGGAAGAACTTGACTGGCCTTCACTGAGCCCTGACCTCAACCCTACCAAACACCTTTGGGATGAACTGGAATGCCCGACCGTAAGACAGGCCTAATCGCCCAACCTCACTAATGCTATTGTGTCTGAATGGAAGCAAGTCCCAGTAGCAATGTTCCAACAACTAGTGGAAAGCCTTCCCAGAAGAGTGGAGACTGTTATAGCAGCCAAAGGATGGACAAATTCCGTATTAAAGACCATGATTTTGGATTGAGATGTTCGACGAGCAGGTGTCCACATATTTTTGGTCATGTAGTGTATATTGTTTGTAAACAGTATATTATTAATCATCACCCCCATATGCAATTGTTTAATAATCAGTCTTCTCTTGCACTCTAAAAATAAAAGGTTCCTGGTGTATCCCTTAGGGGTTCTTCAAATTGAAACTGGGGGAACCCCTATAAGTTTTTGAATAACCATTTAAAAGGGTTCTTTAAAGAACCGCTTTTAATGGATCTTCGAATAACCTTTTGAGGTACATTTTTGACCTACCCCCCTCTCCTATTATTATTATTAATAGTAATATATTAATAATAATAATAATACGCTTAACAATACAAAAACCAAACTTTTAGTTGTCAGTTGTTTTTTATGATTTTAGTGGCAAAGCAGAATAAGAAACTATTCCAAATATGAAGTAAACTCCCAGCAGAGCACCAAGTCCAATGGGTATACCCTCTAGTGTGTTGATGTTAATGTGTTGACGTTCTCCGTATCCTTAGCCAGAAATATTTTACAACAGGTTTCTTGTTATATTCATCAGTGGTGTAGTGAGGATGAAGTCTGTGAATCCCCAAAAATAGTAATTATACAGATAATTAACAAAACGTGCACATGACAGTATTCATACCTTGGTTTTTGTGGTAAAATGTGAATGAAAAAAACTGTTTTGATAATGGTTTTCATACACATACCTTGTCCATAATGTGGAGGCCTATGGGATTTTCATTGAAGAGGTAAGGGACAGACACTTCACAAGTCCTCAACTGGCAGCTTCATTAAAAAGTACCTGCAAAACACCAGTCTCAACGTCAACAGTGAAGAGGCGACTCCGGGATGCTGGCCTTCTAGGCAGCGTTCCTCTGTCCAGTCTGTGTTCTTTTTCCCATCTTAATCTTTTATTTTTATTGGCCAATCTGAGATATGGCTATTTCTTTGCAACTTTGCTTAGAAGGCCAACATCCCGGAGTCGCCATTTCATTGTTGATGTTGAGACAGGTGTTTTGCGGGTACTATTTAATGAAGCTGTCAGTTGAGGACTTGTGAGGCGTCTGTTTCTCAAACTAGACACTAATGTACTTGTCCTCTTGCTCAGATGTGCACCGGGGCCTCCCACTCCTCTTTATATTCTTGTTAGAGCCAGTTTGCGCTGTTCTGAGAAGGAAGTAGTACACAGCATTGTACGACATCTTCAGTTTCCAGCAATTTCTCGCATGGAATTGACTTCATTTCTCAGAACAAGAATAGACTGACAAGCTTCAGAAGAAAGATCTTTGTTCCTGGCCATTTTGAGCCTGTAATCGAACCCACAAATGCTGATGCTCCAGATACTCAACTAGTCTAAAGAAGGCCAGTTTTATTGCTTCTTTAATCAGTACAACAGTTTTCAGCTGTGCTAACATAATTGCAAAATGGTTTTCTAATGATCAATTAGCCTTTTAAAATGATAAACTTGGATTAGCTAACCCAGCATGCCATTGGAACACAGAAGTGATGGTTGCTGATAATGGGCCTCTGCATGCCTATTTAGATATTCCATTTAAAAAATCAGCCGTTTCTAGCTACAATAGTCATTTACAATATTAACAGTGTCTATACTGTATTTCTGATCAATTTGATGTTATTTTAATGGACAAAAAATGTGCTTCTCTCTCAAAAACAAGGACATTTCTAAGTGACCCCAAACTTTTGAATGGTAGTGTATGTAAATTACATATTTCTGCAGTTCATTGTCAATGTGATGTAAGTGCCTTAAAATGTGTTTGGACCCCAGGAAGAGTAGCTAATTGGAATTGATAAATAGAAATACATGTGAAAAAAAATTGCATTCAGTTGCTCAGTCTTCTAACTAAAAACAACATGCCTGTTATCATAGAAGTATATTTCCTAGGGTAAAAATAAATTAAGGATAATACTTGTCTACTACAAATGTGACTTTGGCACTAGCAGCAAATAGCAAAACGTGTCAGCAAGCATTCAGAAACCTACACAGCTGGTTGGAGAGTAACAGTGTCAACGTCACCGGCCTGAATCAATTATATAGCTACAGTCTCCCTTTTAGCATATAAATTACTTCCAAACTAGAGAAAGTTATTTTTATTGCTATATGTGTATTGAGTTGATGAAACTTTGAAACTAAGTTCCAAGCTACCTTGGTAGCACGGTGTTGTAGAACGAGTGTCTTATGAAACATATTCTAGACACTGTCTCCTGCAATCTTGCCATAACTAATTTGACGGAGAAATATCAGCTAGATATGCTACACATATGCAGCTGTCCCCAAGCTATGCCAGCTAGCTGCTGTTAGCTTGGCTAAACACAAGGTCAGCGCAGGCTTTAGCCTACACAGAGAACTGAATCAGCTGACCATCGTGAGATGGCGAGTCAGTCAGGAGGGGAGAAGTCTCTTAACTTTGTTCTCTCCAAAGCAAAGTTAGCTGTACTCACTTCTGTCCTAGTTTGTTGTGATTGAATGGCAAAGATACACAGAAGAAACACCCACATCAAACCATTGTTTCAGTCATGGCCGTTAGCATTTCTTAATGACCAAGTTTCAAAGCAAGGCCAAATCTGGAAGTTTAGTCCCCCTTTAAAAATATTTCAGAGGGAGAAAGAAAAGAGAAGAGAAGGTGCTAGCAATTGCAAACAGGCGCTCAGAGGATGAGGGGAGCACGGCACAACTGTCTTGTGTCAATACCAGGTGTCAGTCATAAGCGGAGGGTAGGCACCAGGTGTCAATCATAGGAAAGGTGTTAATCACCTTTGGACAGCCAGTCAGTCATCAACAGTAACACAGAGGAGTTGCAGAGATCTTCAACAAAACCAATGACATGCGGCTTGGACTTCTGAAGTTTGAAACTTTGATTTTGGTAGCAAATGATCACTACCAACAAGGTTAGGATTTGGGTAAGGTGATCCTAGATCTGTGCCTGAAGTTAAACTGTAACCAGAGCTCCTTGCTTATAGTGCTTTGCCATTGACCTTGTCCGCGCCACTACTCTGCTCATCATTTCATCCTCCAGTCAACACACCACATGACTAGACAGGGGCTCACAGGGATTTTACAAGGGAGGCCCCTCTCTTCCCTCCCCCTAAAGTGATGGAGAGGCAGTGTCCAAACCCACCAGGGAGGGTTGTAACAGGGGAGGGAGATAAGGGCCTTTCTCAGACAGCTGCTCCAGGTTAGTGTGCTTCATGTTCAGACAGGCTGGACAACACGTAGCAGAGATCAGGTACAGATCATGCAACTTAAACAGGAATTGACCAAGGAAATGTAATTTTCTTCCAAAATACTGCACCCCTAAAGAGATTATTAAATAAGAATTTAATAATTGTATTGATGGATACAATACATGTTTGGAAAGGTTGGTATACTGTATACCGATATACCTGTAAATTGTCCCTAAGTAGTAAGTAATTGATGCTCAGTAGTTAACTGAAGAGTAAAATGAAATGTTTACTGTAAATGTCTGATAAGTTCCTGAATAGTAATCCCACAGGGATGACTAACCACCAAACCTGCATACTTGCACACAGTCACACACACTTTTGTACCTTCCGATGAATCCTAGTGATTCCCAGTATAATCTTATGTGATTGAGTTTATCAACAATTTTACCCCCTACCAAGCTTATGACATTTTCCTCTGAGAAAAAAAGGCGTTTGATAACCTGAAACATGCTCTTTGCTGAGTGATAGACTTGAGTCAATTACAGTCAATCGTTTTTAAAAGTGTGGGAACCATTTCATTTCCTACCCCCTTGCTGTAAATAAGTGAATTAGTGCATACTGCTCCATAGGGGATTCAGAATCAAGTTTCAAAGTTTATTGTCGTGTGCACAGGGTACAGCAGGTGAACAACAGTAAAGTGAAATACTTACTTGCGCGCTCTTTGCCATCAATGCAGTGAAAAAAAGTTATAATATAGATAAGAAAAACATGAAACATTTGAGAAGAAAACAAAAACACGACAATACAAGTTACAGTGCCGTAAAACATATTTGCTCCCTTTCTGATGTTCTCTATTTTCTGTGGTTTGGGGATGCTTTGCTACCTCAGGACCTGGACGACTTGCCTTAATAGAAGGAATCATTTGTGTCAGAGAAGTATACAGAAGAATATTCAGGCCATCTGTCTGTGAGCTGACGCGGAAGCACAGCTGGGTAACCGTAACCTTAGCAAGCAGTTGCTTATCAACAGATAGTTTTGTTAATAGTATGACCCTATGTAGATCATCTACAGATGGACTATCCAAATAAAGTGTTACCAAAACATTTAACACCAACAGACTTGGACTACCCATGTTGAAAGCCTGAGGTGTCAAAGCTTCAAATGTTTTGAATTTGTAATAGGGGCAATAAATATCTCTCATTGTCTCATTGAAGATGTTCAGTCAGTTGGTTTGTGAGAAACTCGGAGCTCAAGGCCACTCTGCAGCAAGGTTGTCATTATCACACTTACTGGTCAACAAGACAGCACTAGAGTAAACCACAGAGCTCAGCTTCATTCTCATAATTAGAGCAATTAGTTTACACTGGTGTCTCAGTGAAAATTAAGCCATCACTGGAAGTGAACGAACAAACTATTTAAATGATGGGTTGAAACTAGAAGTGGAAACCTTTTTGTCTCAGAAAATGTATAATGACTGTCCTCTATCCTCACATAGGAGCAAGAAAAGGACATGGGATCTTGGGATCTTCATTTTGTTCCAATCGTGGGGAGAGTTAACAAACTTCTGGTTTTATAAGGTCAGCTTTCCTATTGAGGATGGTCAAATCCCCAATGAAGACTAGAACTCCTTACCAGTTTATCCTCTAAATTCACATAAGAATGTTTCCCACAAGAGGCACATTTATGACATTGTTACTAATAAGCATGCACCCATTAAGAAAAAGTATTTAGAGACTGAGGCAAAAGGAATGGCAAATAAGTCTGACTGCACAACATATTGGCAAAAGGAATGGCAAATAAGTCTGACTGCACAACATATTGGCAAAAGGAATGGCAAATAAGTCTGACTGCACAACATATTGGCAAAAGGAATGGCAAATAAGTCTGACTGCACAACATATTGGCAAAAGGAATGGCAAATAAGTCTGACTGCACAACATATTGGCAAAAGGAATGGCAAATAAGTCTGACTGCACAACATATTGGCAAAAGGAATGGCAAATAAGTCTGACTGCACAACATATTGGCAAAAGTACCAAAAATTCAAAAAATAAACTGAATAAAAAGATTAAACTATGCTATGCAACAAAGATGAATTATATAAAGATAGTAAAAAGCTATGGAGCACCCTAAATAACATTTTGGACAAAAAGGAAAACTCAGTCACATCATTCATTGAATCAGATGGCTCATTCGTTACAATACCCACTAATATTGCCAACTGCTTACATTTTTTTATTGGCAAGATTAGCAAACTTTAGGTGCAACATGCCAGCAACAAACACCAACCCTACACATCCAAGTATAACTGACCAAGTTATGAAAGGATTGTCATTTTGAATTCCGTAAAGTGACTTTGGAAGAGTTGAAAAAAGTATTGCTGTCTATCAACAATGACAAGCCACCTGGGTCTGACAACTTGGAGTTAAAATTACTGAGGCTAATAGTGGATGATATTGCCACTCCTATTTTCCATTTCTTCAATCTAAGCCTACAAGAAAGTGTGTGCCCTTAGGCCTGGAGGGAAGCTACAGTCATTCCGCTACCGGATAATTGTAAAACCCCTTTTACTGGCTCAAATAGCCAATCACTCAGCCTGTTACCAACCCTTAGTAAACCTTTGAAAGATATGGTGTTTGACCAGATACACTGATATTTTACAGTAAACTAATTAACAACAGATGTTCAGCACGCTTATAAGGAAGGGCATTCAACATGCATGGCACTTACACAAATGACTGATGATTGGCTTGAGACAAATCTATGATAATAATGTTTTGGGAGTTGGTTTATTAGACTTCATTGCAGCTTTTGACATTATCGATCATACCCTGCTGCTGAAAAACTTGGTGTGTTACGTCTTTACACCCACTGATATATTGTGTATGAAGAGTTACCGGTCTAGCAGAAGACAGAGGGTGTTCTTTAATAGTGTAAGCCTCTCCAACATAATCCATAATACGACGTCCGGCTCCCGGCGCACATCGTATGTGGCAGGGATTGCAAACTATTACAGACTACAAAGGGAAGCACAGCCGTGAGCTGCCCAGTGACACAAGCCTACCAGACGAGCTTAATCACTTCTATTCTCGTTTCGAGGCAAGAAACACTGAGGCATGCATGAGAGCATCAACTGTTCCGGATGACTGTGTGATCACGCTCTCCGTAGCCGACATGAGTAAGACCGTTAAACAGGTCAACATACACAAGGCTGCGGGGCCAGACGGACTACCAGGACGTGTGCTCCGGGTATGTGCTGACCAACTGGCAGGTGTCTTCACCGACATTTTCAACATGTCCCTTATTGAGTCTGTAATACCAACATGTTTCAAGCAGACCACCAAAGTCCCTGTGTCCAAGAACACAAAGTCAACCTGCCTAAATGACTACAGACCCATAGCACTCACGTCCGTACCCATGAAGTGCTTTGAAAGGTTGGTAATGTCTCACATCAACACCATTATCCCAGAAACCCTAGACCCACTCCAATTTGCATACCGCCCAAACAGATCCACAGATGATCTCTTTTGCACTCCACACTGTCCTTCCCCACCTGGACAAAATGAACACCTATGTGAGAATGCTAAGACTAAGGAGATGATTGTGGTCTACAGTAAAAGGAGGATCGAGCACGCCCCCATTCTCATCGACGGAGCTGTAGTGGAGCAGGTTGAGAGCTTCACGTTCCTTGACGTCCACATCACCAACAAACTAGAATGGTCCAAACACACCAAGACAGTCATGAAGAGGGCATGACAAAGCCTATTCCCCCTCAGGAAACTAAAAAGATTTGGCATGGGTCCTGAGATCCTCAAAAGGCTCTACAGCTGTAACAACAAGAGCATCCTCACTGGTTGCATCACTGCCTGGTACGACAATTGCTCGGCCTCTGACCGCAAGGCACTACAGAGGGTAGTGCGTACAGCCCAGTACATCACTGGGGCTAAGCTGCCTGCCATCCAGGACCTCTACACCAGGCGGTGTCAGAGGAAGGCCCTAAAAATTGTCAAAGACCCCAGCCACCCCGGTCATATACTGTTCTCTCTACTACCGCATGGCAAGCGGTACCGGAGTGCCAAGTCTAGGACAAAAAGCTTCTCAACAGTTTTTACCCCCAAGCCAAAGGACTCCTGAACAGGCAATCAAATGGCTACCCGGACTATTTGCATTGTGTGCCCCCCCAAACCCCTTTTTTTTACGCTGCTGCTACTCTCTGTTTGTCATATATGCATAGTCACTTTAACTATACATTCATTTACATACTACCTCAATTTGGCCGACCAACCAGTGCTCCCAAACATTGGCTAACCGGTCTATCTGCGTAGTGTATCATCCGCCACCCGCCAACCCCTCTTTTATGCTACTGCTACTCTCTGTTCATCATATATGCATAGTCACTTTAACCATATCTACATGTACATGCTACCTTAATCAGCCTGACTAACTGGTGTCTGTATGTAGCCTCGCTACTGTATATAGCCTGTCTTTTTACTGTTGTTTTATTTCTTTACCTACCTATTGTTAACCTAATACCTTTTTTGCACTATTGGTTAGAGCCTGTAACTAAGCATTTCACTGTAAGTTACAACTACACCTGTTGTATTCGGTGCTCTTGGCAAATAAACTTTGACTTGATTTGATTATGCCACAATAAAAGGTAATACATTTAAAACGTTAAATGACAAATCTTTACTGCTAGGCAAGAGCTTGCACATATACGATGTCCCGTACCAGGAAGACGTTTATTGTACTTCCATGGCTGGTTACATTACATTTGCCTACCAATGTAATAGTGGTCGTACAACATAAAATGAACTGTAGGATGTATAGTATCCTACGTCTTGATCGTTTAGCATGATATATTATGTTCGACTGCTTTAGTATGATATATTACATTGGACTGCTTTGGTATGATATGCGACGTTAGGTTAGGGATTAAGGTCAGAGTTAAGGTTAGGGTTAGAAATCGGGTAAAAGGGTTAACCCTTTCAGCTGCCATGGATACTCTGGCTTTGACACATCAGTCATAATACAGTATCCAATGGAAGTCTAGCGTCTCTGGAGAAATCAAGGAAATCAAGTTCAAGTTCTCTCTTCCGATCTCTGTTATACTGTATATGTAGCAGCTACTCTGAGGGAAGAAGAGTGTGACATTCCTGTGCAGATTAGGCTTAGTTTAGCCAGTGCATGGTGGGATTAGCAAAAGCATGGCCTCCTGCTGTCATTACCAGATGTGGGTATCATCAGGCCATAGAAAGCCAGTATTAGCATTTGCGGCCAGGATAGTATGAGTGGTGACAGGTGCGTGAGACAAAATATACACTATCGTTCCAAAGTTTGGGGTCACTACCATCAACAACCATAAATACCACCAAATTGACTTCATACAATACTCAATTGTGTATTCTTTCGAGCTTGGATTCAATTAAGTATATTATTTTTGCAGGTTGGCGTCTTTGGTTTATTCCTTTTCATGATTTGAGTGCGAGTACTTTTGAACTCTACATACAGTACACTACCGTTCAAAAGTTTGGGGTCAGTTAGCAATGTCCTTATTTTTGAAAGAAAAGCTATTTTTTTGGTCATTAAAATAACACAAAATGTATCAGAAATACAGTGTAGACATTGTTAGTGTTGTAAATCACTATTGTAGCTGGAAACGGCTGATTTTAATGGAATATCCATGCTCAAAAGAATACAGAATTAAGTATTTACATGAAGTATTTATTATTTTTGTTTCTCTGTCCCCTTGGGTTATTCCCTTTTATAGTTTGAGTGTGAGTATGATCAACGCATTGCAGGGGAGACAGGGGTCAGAGGTCAGATTGGCTCCTCAGGCACAGGCTCCAAGTCCAAGTTGCTGTCATGCACAGGTCTGGGATCAGTTTACTCTCCCCAAATCTTAGCCATTATGTGGGGGGTGGATGCTAAACCTGAGACTTTGATCTGTGTCTAGTTGCATCATCATCTACTCTGCAGGGGGGCGAGGGATAAAAGTTCTGACTGACACAGAGCTTCATTGCCCCCTGTGTAAAGACATCTTGTGATGACCCTCTGGGAGGAGTGGTGCTAAGTGAGGTATACAATCTCAGACTCCATCTGGGGCATGTTGACCTCTCGGTAGCCCAGGCCGCTGAGGCACCATGGAGAGAGATAGAAGGGGATTGGACATCATGGCCGGTTTAGCACATCATTGCAGCCTTGTCATGAACTCTTGTCAGTGGATTAGATACATACAAAATGTTACTTTTTCTGAGACACACAACATTTGGTAGGTGACTAACAGACAGACCACAAGGGCAATGCGCATGCTGCTGGAACAATATATCACTTGTTGAGATGTATCAATATTTCCAAATCAAAAACGTGCAAGAAATAAGCATTAAAATAGGCAAGGCAATTGTCTTTGGAAATATCGGCATCTGTGCCACATGATGCTGTTAAATTTTAAAAGTCTAGTCTCAGTGTTGTGACTAGATGGAGTACAGCTAGATCCGGAAGTGACTTCTCATAACAGGTTAGGAGAGCAATTTAGCTTACCCTAACCCTTTTCTTAACCTTAACGTCATTCTCCTATCTTGCTAAATTATTTTCTTGTTATATATTGGGAAAAATACAGATATCAGCCCATTGAGACCCAGAGTCTCTTTTTCAAGGAAGATTTGACCAAGAAGTCAGCAACAATCAATACATTACAGAATTTAAAAAACACAACAATACAATTCAACAACATGCTCCAGCTTAAAGAAAGCATTTTACACTCCTCTGTAAGAGTCTCCAATCAAAAATGTCAATGAATTCAGTGGCCCTAACATATCTCAACTTGCTGCGTAAGTTATCCTAAACTGCTCCGAAAAGGCACTTCTGGTCGTAGCTGTATTACACCTAGTCAGAACCAAGTCTTAGGGCTCCTAGTAAACACGTACATTTTTTGTGTCACTATCTCTATGCGTTTGTACAGAGCGAATGCAGATGGTTCTGGTTTTGTAATCAAAATACCCTTTACTGAAGCACCCAAGACCCTTTATTGTACGTTCATGGTTTCTCTCTGTGTCATGTGTATGTCAGATTACTGTGAATCCTTTAAGATCATTCTTTTAAAGAGTGATAAATAAGGTGCTTTTCAGTTGCTATATCCATTTTTGACTGTATAAAGGAATTATATGTACCCATTTATTATTGAAGTATATAACTTATAAATGCCTTACAAGCTTAGTTCAACTGGTGTGCCCCATCTATCAGGCATGAAGGTAAGACCCAGATGCAGACCACATCGAATAAACAATAGTTTAATATTCCACAGGGGCAAGCGATAGACAGGTCAAGACAGGCAGGGGTCAGTAAGCCAGAGGAGGGCAAGGTACAGGTCGGCAGGTCGGCTCAGGGTCAGGGGCAGGCAGAGTGGTCAGGCAGGCGGGCTCGGAATCAGGAGGGCAAGAAAAGAGACTGGAAAAAGCAGGAGCTGAAACACAAAACACTGGTTGACTTGAACAAACGAGACGCACTGGCAGCCAGCAAACAGAGAACACAGGTATAAATACACAGGGGATCATTTGGAAGATGAGTGACACATGTCGGGGGGTGGAGAAAATCACACAGACAGCTGAAACAGATCACGGTGTAACACCATCAGAACCCAACTTATACGTTTGTTTGTAACCAAAGTAAAACATGTGACTTCATTTTTTTGCAGTAAAGTTTTTATATAGTCCTTTCTTTCATCCATAGCTCTGTTGATGAATTGAGTGATTACATTTCTTCAGCCCCATCCCTCAGGTTTCTACAGAAACAGGGGTGGGGAGAAGGCTTTGTTATTGTTTCTACTGCTGATTGCCGCTTTAACAACAGTTCAGGTACAGCTGCTCATAATGTCTTTAAAACACTAGCATGTATATTAAAACAGACCATGATGCAATAGATTACGACAATTAATGCAAAAAAAATATTGCTGTAAGGTTTAAGAAAATCACCCAAGCAACACATTCAGACCTTTCTCCACATCTGAAATGATGCTACCTAATTTGCCTTACCACTGGGGAAACAGACGGAGCCAGAACAGTGGTGGCAGGTCTGAATGGCAGCAAATCATGTTAGCAGACTTGACAATACACCCTGTGAAGGGAGTGGTCTCCACGGTCTCTGACGTTCCTTCATGGGGTGCCTCTCTGCATGGTCTCACTCAAAACTCAGGCCTGGAAGCTCTTGAGAAATTGCTTCCATATCTTTGGACTCGAATTGCGACGGCGCCTTTCAAGTGGTAAACTCCCAATGCCATTACCAGGGAAGCACTGGAGGAAGATAAGTCACTGTCATCATAAAACCATGTTTAGCATGTTTTCACCGCAGCACTATGTGGAGAACACAGCTGGAGGCATTTACAGTACATAAGAAAGACGGGATGGCATCAAGTCAACCTTGTGACCTTTTGATTGGATCAAGATGTACAAATTACAGAAGGACAAGATGCAAGTTGTCAATACCACTGCCAGATAAGATTCTATTGAAAAATTAAGTATCAAAACTCTACAAGCCACAAAGATCGAACGGTAACAAACATGACCCGACGACATATCACTCAATATGAACAAATAATAAACTGAAAAGATGTGCTCAAAATGGTGACGCAACTCCAGAAGACAGCTGCATAGTTGTCTATCATGGTGTGCGGATTCACTGGCCAATAGTGACCGGTCTCTGGTTGGAGAGGTTTCATGGCCTACAGGGAGTCATCCGAGCTGTGGCCTTTAACGCCTTGCTGGACATTCTGCTTCATGGAGTTCTGCTGCAGTACTCCTGTTTGTTTATTTACAGACACCTTGAGGAGGAAGTGATGGGCTCTCAAAAACAAGGCGAGAGGAAGTGATGCGATAGAAATTAATTATAGAATTCAAGGCGGCAAGCCTAGAAGATAAACAACCCAACTTCTTATTAACTCTTTAGAGTTGAGCAATTCACAGACTCATCTACAGTGGAAGACCAAAAATAATCTGTGAATTTATACTCACACACTCAAATGTAACGATATGCAAACAGCAAACCATAACACATTTACATCCAGAAAGTGTGACTGACCATTGGACCATTGTTCAATGGTGATCCTTGCCAGAGAGCAATGATTTGCAAGTGTCCACCCACCAACCACCAGACCACTCATTTGCTCTGCATGATTGTTTTAACCCAAATTGGGGAATAGATCGACATTCATTTAAGGATCTGACCCTTTTTTTCCAACATGTCAAACTTTGCTGTGGCCAGGGTCAAGAACGGTGATTTCAGCTATCCGAGTGCGCAGGGCTTCTGAGTCAAGTGCATCTACCGACAACAGCGCGACACGGACAATAAAAAAAGGAGCGCAAGACTTTACAGTTGTCTTTTCTACAGAAATGTTCGATGATCGACTGGGAATGCCTTGAAGATCGACTGGTTGGTGACCACTGACGTAGGGAAACAGGATGCCAGTGGTTGACCATTGAGCCACCCATAACAAATTACACATAGGTGAAGGGGTCTGAAGAAAGGTTCTGTGCAAAGGTTCTGTAAAATGATTGAAATGGCCAAGCTACTAGGTTTGATGTAGGTTATCATTAAATGCTTTTCTGGTAGATATTAATTTAGGCTGTATGTGCACGCTATTAGTGTGAGTGTTCGGGGCTGATTTTATAGACATGATTTTATACTGTCATAACTGGTTTTCAACTGCTAATAAAACCCCACATAACCTAATCATCATACATATTGATAAATGTATGATGGCTGTCAATGATAACACATTTATAATAATATGAATTGAATATAATGTTGACATGGATGTCAATGACAACACATTTATAATAATATGAATTGAATATAATGTTGACATGGATGTCAATGATAACACATTTGTAATAATATGAATTCAATATAATGTTGACATATTACATTTTGACAATAATAATTCTGGTAAGTAGGAATATGAACATGATTATCAAACTACTGTAGGGCTTCATTGGCTGCTTCACTAACCTGCAAGTTTACTTCTGGTCTGGAGAGGGTTTCTTGACTCGGGGCCCTGGGAATAACAGAGCCAATGCTTGCGGCTAAGCAACACATCTTTGCTGTCACTCACAGTGTCCTTCATAGAGCTTGTCCGTCTGGAAATGTCTGGGTGACACACACAACCACACCTAATCTCAGTAAGCACCTACAAATTTCACAAAAGACAAAATCTCAAATTTGTTGGTGGTGCCAGTAGTCAGAAGTGTATTAAGTGATTCAAGCTGGGTTTCTTGATAGTGAAACTGCCACGTCTGTTTTGGCTATCACAACAACAACAACTAATAAGTTACTGCAAACAAACTCTCCCGCCCCCCTAAGACATCATTACACACGAGGTAGAAGAACAAAATATGTGCTACAAATTTTTTTAACACTCTATTCACCTCTGGTTGGACGCTGCTCAGCTCTGTTTCGTAGACAAAATCAAAACAGCAAAGCGGGAGAATAGTGGCGCTGCTTACCCTATTGCAGATTCCATCTTTAAGGGGTCATTACGGAGTCATTTAGTTGCAGGGCCATTCAGGGCCACATTCTGTTATGAGCTCATTCGGACACAATGGCAGAAAACACACCAAGGTCAAGAAACGGTCTATGAAGTTTTTGGTTGCACTGAGACAGATTAAGTCTACTTGTGCAACTGCCCCTTGAGGTTGAATTCACATGTATCAGATCACATTTTATGGAGGATGACCTCAGGAAACCTCTTGACCACTTATATCCCATCCGGACATCCACTGACCCAGATCCGGACTAAATATCTCACATTCCAGATAAGCCTATGTACAGTTGAAGTCAGAAGTTTACATACTTAGGTTGGAGTCATTAAAACTCATTTTCCAACCACTCAACAACTTGTTAACAAACTATAGTGTTGGCAAGTCCGTTAAGACATCTACTTTGTGCATGACATAAGACATTTTCTTCTGACAGCTTCTGACAGGCTAATTGACATGATGTGAGTCAATTGGAGGTGAACCTGTGGATGTATTTCAAGGCCTACCTTCAAACTCAGTGCCTCCACGGGAGCAATTTCCGAATGCCGAAAGCTACCACGTTCATCTGAACAAACAATAGTACGCAAGTATAAACACTTTGGGACCATGCAGCCATCATACCACTCAGGAAGGAGACGCGTTCTGTCTCCTAGAGATGAACGTACTTTGGTGCGAAAAGTGAAAATCAATCCAAGAACAACAGCAAAGGTCCTTGTAAAGATGCTGGAGGAAACAGGAACAAAAGTATCTATATCCACAGTAAAATGAGTCCTATATCAACATAACTTGAAAGGCTGCTCAGCAAAGAAGAAGCCACTGCTCCAAAACCGCCAAAAAAAAAGCCAGACTACAGTTTGCAACTGCACATGGGGACAAAGATCGTACTTGTTGGAGAAATGTCCTCTGGTATGATGAAACAAAAATAGAATTGTTTGGCTATATTGACCATCGTTATGTTTGGAGGAAAAAGGGGGAGGCTTGCAAGCCGAAGAACAACATCCCATCCGTGAAGCACGGGGGTGGCAGCATCAACTTGTGGGGGTGCTTTGCTGCAGGAGGGACTGGTGCACTTCACAAAATAGATGGCTTCATGAGGAAAGGAAAACTATGTGGATATATTGAAGCAACATCTCAAAAGTTGTTCACAAATTAGTCTTCCAAATGGACAATGACCCCAAGCATACTTCCAAAGTTGTGGCGAAATGGCTTAAGGACAACAAAGTCAAGGTATTGGAGTTGCCATCACAAAACACTGACCTCAATCCTATAGAAAATGTGTGGACAGAACTGAAAAAGCGTGTGCGAGCAAGGAGGCCTACAAACCTGACTCAGTTACACCAGCTCTGTCAGGAGGAATGGGCCAAAATTCATCCAACTTATTCTGGGAAGCTTGTGGAAGGCTACCCGAAACGTTTGATCCAAGTTAAACAATTTAAAGGCAATGCTACCAAATACTAATTGAGTGTATGTAAACGTCTGACCCACTGGGAATGTGATGAAAGAAAGAAATGTTGAAATAAATCATTCTCTCTAAGATTATTCTGACATTTCACATTCTTAAAATAAAGTGGTGATCCTAACTGACCTAAGACAGTGAATTTGAACTACGATTAAATGTCAGGAATTGAGAAAAACGTAGACATTTGGCTAAGGTGTATGTAAACTTCCGACTTCAACTGTAAACACTAATAAACCAACACATTGAATAATAAACACAGACACCAACCTTGTCGTAGAGCAATACATATTATATTTTACTGAACTCCGTACCACTCTATTTAGTATGATATGTTTCTTCACTTTAGGTTACATTACATTAGCCTACCAATGTAATAGTGGTCATAGAAAATAATAGGAATTGTAGGACATATACATTGCATTCTGAAAGTTTTCCTCATCAATCTACAAACACCCCATAATGACAAAACAAAAACAGGTTTTAGAAATTTCTTGCAAATTTGTTAAGAATAACAAACAGAACTGCATTACTTATATAAGTATTCAGACCCTTTGCTATGATACTCGAAACTGAGTTCAGGTGCACCCTATTTCCATTGATCATCCTTGAGATGTCTCTACATCTTGATTGTAGTCCGCCTGTGGTAAATTCAATTGATTGGACATGATTTGGAAAGGCACACAACTGTCTATATAAAGTCCCACAGTTGACAGTGCATATCAGAGCATAAACTAAGCCATGAGGTCGAAAGAATTGTCCGTAGAGATCCGAGACAGTATTGTTTCGAGGCACAGATCTGGAGAAGGATACCAAAACATTTCAGCAGCATTGAATATCCCCAAAAACGGAGTGGCCTCCATCATTCTTAAATGGAATAAGTGTACACAATTTAAACAACTTGAACCTGATCGACCATCTCTGGAGAGACACAAAAATAGCTGTGCAGCGACGTTCCCCTCCAACCTGAAAGAGCTTGAGAGGATCTGCAGAGAAGAATAGAAGAAACCTCCCAAAGGTTAGGAGTTAGGTTAAAGGGTTAAGGTTAGGGGAAGGCTTAGCTGACATGCAAAATAATTGCAAAGTCGTTATAATGTTAAAGTTGTCCGTGATGAGATTCAAACAAGCAACCTTTGGGTTGCTAGATGTTAACGTTATAAGCCCGCCTTTTCCCTCTCATCGCCCACTCTCGCCATCCATCTTTATTTCTCTTAGGGAGATGGATAAGAGGACTTTTCCAGGGGGATGATGTAGTGGCTAATATAATGTAGCCTACATGCAGTATAAACACAATGGGTGTGCATAGCAATGGGCATAAAGCAGTTGCCTGGGTTCAGTTGCCTGGCTTCAGAGGCCTTTAATTGTCTAAGGGACGTCCACACATCATCCCCACTTCCCTCTCTGCTCTCTCTACATTCCAATGCCTTTCAGACAGTCATTCTCACACTCCTTTCCTCCCTCCCTCCCCACTTGTGTCTCTCATCCCTGACACGGTCTCCTTTGTTTAATCTCTGGAGATCTATGGGTCCTAGACCTGCTTCCTGTGAGAGTGTCAGGGAGTCATATTTAGACTTTTACAGAGCACAGAACAACTACAGGAAGATTATAGGGTAGACTTCTTCTTTCTCTGCAGCTTTTGTTTGTCATCCTACTCTCTCTTATCAGGCCCTAATCAAGAGGAAAACACAACCATGCCTTACACAGAGGGACATGGGTTAACTGGGGTCAAGTATGTCAAAACATCCACAAAAGACTACTCTGGACTAGGCATGTTCACAGACAAACACAGAAGGAGCTGACATACAGACAGTTACAGTGTCTTCAGAAAATATTCACACCCCTTGACTTTCTTCACATTTTCGTTGTGTTACAGCCTGAATTTAAAATGGATTCAATTAAGATGTCTTTGTCACTGGCCTACACACAATTCCCCATAATGTCAACATGGAATAGTGTTTTTAGAAATGTTTACAAATTAATTAAAAAAATAAAAACTGAAATGTCTTCTGTCAACAAGTTTTCAAACTCTTATGGTATGCCTAAATAAGTTCAGGAGTAAAAATGTGCTTAACAAGTCACATAAGTTGCATGGACTCAAAAATAGTGTTTAATTTGATTTTTGAATGACTACCTCATCTTTTGAGCAATTAATTTCAAGCACAGATTCAACCACAAAGACCAGGGAGGTTTTCCAATGCCCTGCAAAGAATGGCAGGTATCGGTAGATGGGTAAACATTTAAAAAGTAGACATTGAATGTCCCTTTGAGCATGGAAAAGTTATCAATGACTTTTTACCCATAAATTTACCCATCTACCAATAGGTGCCCTTCTTTGCGAGGCATTGGAAAACCTTCCTGGTCTTCATGGTTGAAGCTGTGCTTGACATTCACTGCTCAACTGAGGGACCTTACAGATAATTGTATGTATTGGGTAGAGAGATGAGGTAGTCATTCAAAAATCGAATGAAACACTACTTTGCAACTTATGTGACATGTTAAGCGCATTTTTACTCCTGAACTTATTTGGGCATGCCATAAGAGGTTGAAAAGGTATTGATAGAAGACATGTTTACTCCTGAACTTAAAAAAATAAATACAAATGTATTCAGGCTGTAACAACAAAATGTGGAATAAGTCAAGGGGTATGAATACTTTCTGAAGGCATTGCATGTGCGTGCATAAACAAACACACAAACTGCAGCTGTCAGTTAGAGAACATTGTGGAAACACACACACACACACACACACACACACACACACACACACACACACACACACACACACACACACACACACACACACATACACCTTTACACACATGCTTTAGTGCTCCTTCTCTACCAACTACAGTGATCTTATGGTCCTCTAGAGTTTCAAGTTGCCTTCTTTGCGTTGGCTCTCAATTACAGTAAGATTCACATAGCAGCCAAGGCATTGGTGATAGTGCATGGCCTGCTTCCTCCCACTTGCAGCTCATAGCCAAGAGAGGAACGCCTAGCAACTGTGGATTAGTTGGACAGCTAAATTACTGTAAACACTGCTGCGTTCGTGCTCACACACACACACACAGAATAGACTGACCTGTTGGACAGAGAGAGCCTCCACAACTAAGTCTGTACATATGTCAGATCCATGACTGTTACGTTTCACAACCGCCTGCTCCATCACTCTGCTGGGTTTGGACCAAGCATAAGCAGCCATTGCAAAAGGAGCCCCCCCCCCCCCCCCCATAGAGACGGGAGGTATGACTCACACCCTGTGTTGCATCACACTGTCTTTCCCTGACGCAGAAAGGGAGACCACCTCTTATGCGGCCATGCTGAGCCCCTCCAGATCAGTGAAGACTTCACACGGAGGGTTCATGACTCAGTGCTTCCCAGGCCTCCACTATCCCAGGGAATGAAGTTTAGCTCTAAACCTCTGTTCTAGGATAAGTTCTGTCACTATGTGGAGTTTATGGCTTAGTAAAAAACAACACGTGTGAACTCAGGAGCTCACAGATATGGACTGGGAGAGCTTGACCTACATGTCATCACGTGATTCTAGGGCTGGGCGATATATAGAGTTAATTTAGATAACTTTTTTGGCTCAAAAGGCCAAATGTCTGTATTGCAAGAACCAAGTTTTTTTTTTTTACAAGGTTTTATGTAATAACGTGGGCAAATGTGGCATCTCACGGTCTGTCAGCACATAATTAACCGAACCATGTCCCAACTGAGTCACAGCACATGTACAGGATTTATCCAACAATCACAATCCTGAACAGCCTTTCCCAAGTTGTAACTATGCCCATGAAGTGAAGCGACAGGCATTCTAACAACATGGACAATGTGGAAACCTCTGCCTCTCGTGAGGATGAAATCATTCCCAAAAAGGCCAACGATGTTTGCTCTGTGATATGGAAGTGGTTTGGTTTTAAGAGGTCAGATGTTCAACAAACCACTGTTCTGTGTAAAATGTGTTGAAAACTCTTCCAGCACCTGAGACAAAAGCACGCAGTGGAATGGGAGGAGTGCGTGAAACTATGAAATGCTGGCGCTTCCTGCAGTCCCACTACCAAAAGGTCTGGTCGTAGACAAATAACCATAGTCATATAATGTTCTAACGTAATCCCATAAAACAGGAAAAGTTTGCGTGGAAGGAGATCACAGATGCGGTGACACAGCAAATAGTTAAAGAGATTGTACCCATTTCCACAGTTGAAAAGTTTGACCACACATACCAGTTAGCAAGCTGCAAATATTTACCATATTGCTACCCGCAAAAAAAGTCACAGAGAAGCTGGATAACTGTCTTACTTTCCACTACAACCGATCTATGGTTGAGCAGAACGTCAGAGGCATACCTAAACTCAGGGGCGCAACTTTGGTTTTAGAAGTGGATGGGCCATATATATATATATATATATATATATATTTTATCCTCTCGGATAAACACTCCAAACATCCTACTCGACTACTTGGAGATGTCCGCACGGTCCTAAAACACCCTCGTTTTGTATCACATTCCAATGATAAAACTGGTGGGGGGCAAAAATGCAATTTCAGAATATTGGGGGGGGGGGGGGGGGGGACATGTCCCTCTGTCCCCAGTGAACGTTCTGGGCCTGCCTAAGCTAAACAGTCCACTACATAGATAAAGATTGGACATTGCAAAATGCATCATACTTCCCCGAATAATATCCCAGGGTCTCAAAGTGCACTGTAGTGGAAGCTGAGCAAAGACAGACAGGTGTTCATGACAACCGACAGAGGAAGCAACACGATAAACGCATTGGCGTTAAACAAGTGGACCCGCCTGCAGCGCTTTGGACACAAGCTTCACCTCGCCATCGGTAAGTGCCATTGGATAATGAACATTTTAAGTATACACGGAAAAAAAAGATGTCCAGACCAGCTGTGATCTGTGTTTTTATCAGACCTACTGTTGTTGTAATTTGACCATCTGATAACAAATTAACCACAAGCATATTTAAATAATAACAACAGTATGGACAACATGTAATTGTTTGATTTAAATATATTTTCAATCAAAATGATAAAATATCTAAACATATGCAAACAGCTACAGTGGTCAAACATTCGTGAACAATATAATAGACCGATGTGTGTGTGTGTTCCTACTTGTGTATGCATGCATAATATTATGTCACGACGTTGGCCTGGGGGTAGGTTTATGACAGTCATAAATACCTCTCCCCCTTTTTCCTTTCTCTACCCTACTGATGTGACATTTTAAAATCTTTTGGTTAACATAGAGATTCTGGGAACATCAGAAGGTGGGGGGAAATTTAATATATTCTGGTAATCCGACCAATTGAACATATGCGGTGGTACTTAATGACTATGATGTCAGTTTGGTTGTCATCTGAGACATTCTCATCAATGATAGGATGATATAAACTCTACAGTGGAAAGTCTGCACATTGTAGTTATCGGATTCACATGGAATTGTTGTTCAATTTAAATGTTTGAATATATAATTATTGGTGAAAAGATTAAATGTAATTTCAGCTTACAAATGAGAGATTTGGGTTTTCATACGGTTAGGGCTCTGCTCAATCAGTGGCCCATCCCTGTGAAGAGACATGGGTTATAAAACTTTTCAAACACACCCTTCTCGCTCCACTATATAAAGCCTTGACGTAAATGTAACCTCCTGTTCCGAGGATGTGAGGACGATGGTCCATACGTTAAAAGGACTAACATGTCAACTACAGAACTAAGCCAACTTGAGCGTGAGCTTTGGTTGCGAATGGTATGAACTTTGAACTCGTATTTACTACAGAAGTGATACCTCCTAGCCGTTGAGTTAGCAACAGCAGCTGCAAACGTGGGCTAGGAAAGAGCAGACAGAGTATCCCGTCTACCACACAACGACATTGCTACAACGTATCCAATTTACCACCAAGGACATTCTTCAAAGGACAAAGGACTCGGTTGGGCAACACGGCCTTCCATCAACCACCAACCTACCCAAGCGCAGCTCAGAGTAAATATTTATTGCATTTTCCTTTTTCAAATGGGCAGTAATTTAGAATGATTAAGATACTGTATTTACGATAGAGACATCGCTTCTCCCTTTGTTCCTCAGTCTTCCCGCTCTTTCACTCACTTTCTTTGTGTAACCAGTGGTCATATCTATTCCCTCCACTAGGGACGTTTTCCTTCATGATATAATTTATAATCAAGGTATGATTCATTCTGTGTATATGTAATTCTGTGTGATTAGTTAGGTATTTAGCAAATAAATAATTAAACCCAATTTTGTAGTTTAACACTGAAATAAGGTGACGATTAATATTGACTGCTATTGATGTAAAATATTACTGGGTCTTTAAGAGTTTATTCGGAAGATATAAGCTCTATAAATATTATTTCATGGTGCCCCGACTCTCTAGTTAATTACATTTACATGATTAGCTCAATCAGGTAATATTAATTACAGAGAAAGGATTTTATAGGATAGCATGTCACATCACTTAATCCGGCATAGCCAAACACACAACATTATGTAAGGTGAAACGTTTTGGTCCATGCTTTTTCTCTGTTAAGTAGAAATAAGGCTTATCGGGAAATGTGACATCACAATGTGTGAATGCTATACTTGTCACAATATTGAAAATGGTGCCATTCCAAATATCCTTTCGAAGTGCTTTTATTTATCTGGGTTTTGTACAGTGAAATTAACTGATTAACTGTTCCATCGAGGTATGCAAGAAGGTTGTCAGCTGCTTCTCCTTCAGCTGCAAGAAGAGGATATATGATTTTTGTACAGGCTAAGAAGTCTACCCATTCACCAGCTAATCAGAGTCCCCAACCAGGTGGGTTTCAAGACAGAAGATTGTTGAACGAGTCCTGTGGTAGGACAGGGAAGAAAAGCAGTCAACTGGTGTCCAGCTGGCAGGATATTGACGATGTCGGAGTGCCTTCAGAACTATTCGCACCCCTTCACCTTTTCAACATTTTGTTTTGTTACAGCCTGAATTTAGAATGTATACAATTTAGATTTTGTGTCACTGGCCTACACACAATACACCATAATATCAAAGTGGGATTATGTTTTTTAAAATGTCATCAAATTAATAAAAAATTGAAGCTGAAATATCATGAGTCAATAAGTATTCAACCCTTTTGTGATAGCAAGTCTAAATACGTTCAGGAGTAAAAATGTGCTTAACAAGTCACATTATAAATAGCATGGACTCACTCTGTACCCCACACATACAATTATCTGTACGGTCCCTCAGTCGAGCAGTGAATTTCAAACACAGATTCAACCACAAAGACCAGGGACATGTTCAAATGCCTCGCAAAGAAGGGCACCTATTGGTAGATGGGTAAAAATTTCAAAATTAGACGTTGAATATCCTTTTGAGAATGGTGAAGTTATTAATTACACTTTGCAAGTCTGAATTATTAAGGACTGGGGAGTTTTTCAGGATAAAAAAAACGGAATAGAGCTAAACACAGGCAAAATCATAGAGGACCTGGTTCATACTGCTTTCCCCCAGACACTGGGAGATTAATGAATCTTTCAGCAGGACAATAACCTAAAACACAAGGCCAAATTTACACTGTAAAGTTGGTAAGAAGATACTGTATGTTCCTGAGTTACAGTTTTGACTTTAATCTACTTAAAAATCTATGGCAAGACCTAAAAATGGTTTTCTAGCAATGATCAACAACCAATTTGACAGAGTTTGAAGAATTTCAAAAATAATTTGGGGCAAATGTTGCACAATCCAGGTGTGGAAAGCTCATAGAAGCTTACCCAGAAAGACTCAGCTGTAATCGCTGCCAAAGTTGCATCTACAAAGTATTGACCCAGGGGGTGTGAAAACGTATGTAAATGAAATATTTCTGTATTTTATTTCAATAAATTTGCTAACATTTCTAAAATCATGTTTTCACTTTGTCATTATGGGGTATTGTATGTAGGGTAGATAGGTAGGTGAGAAAAAACATCTATTGAATCCATTTTGAATTCAGGCTGTAACACAACAACATGTGGAATAAGTCAAGGCTCGTGAATACTTTCTGAAGGCACTGCAGCCTGAGGAGGGTCAATCTCACACAAAAGAAAAAAAGAGCACCACGCTGGAGTATCTCAATGACAAGTACGATGACCCTGCCACAGATGACCTCTTGGATATGGCCTCACTAATGGATCCCCCGGTTCACGACAACATACATAGCAGACGACAAGGTTGAGGGCATCGAACAAAAGCGGTTTCGGAGCTGGAGTCTCTGCTAACTGAGAAAAGCCTACCTCAGCCTGGCATAGCTGTGCACGTGCACATCCACCAAGAAGAAGAAGCCAAAAATGTGGCTAAGGGCAAGAAAAAACTAGCTATCTTCTTCAGTCAGAGTACACCATCAAAACTGAGCTTTGACGCTCCTTGATATCCCCTCACAAAGATCCACTTAAGTGGTGGAAGCTCCATGAGGCCAACATCCAGAGACTGAGCAATCTTGCAAAGAAGTACCTTTGCATTCCTGCTATAAGTGCCCCATCGGAGAGAGCCTTCAGCACTGGTGGGAACATTGTAACATGCCACAGGGCATGCTTGAAGCCAGAGTCAGTAGACAGGCTTGTATTTCTCTCCAGAAACCTATAAGAGCAAAGTAACAGATATAACTATTTTTATAAATTTGGTCATTTTATTTAAAAAAATCTTACGTACAATGACAGCCTGGGAAGTGGTTAGTTTGTTTGCTTTGCACATACTGTATAGGCCTGGTTGATATCGAAAGACAAGAAGCATTGTTTATTTGTGTCACGTTCTGACCATAGTTCTGTTATTTTATCTTTGTTTTAGTATGGTCAGGGCGTGAGTTGGGTGGGCAGTCTATGTTTGTTTTTCTATGTTGGTTTTTGAGTTCGGCCTAGTATGGTTCTCAATCAGAGGCAGCTGTCAATTGTTGTCCCTGATTGAGAATCATACTTAGGTAGCCTGGGTTTCAGTTTTGGGTTGTGGGTGTTTGTCTTCCGTGTCAGTGTTTGTCGCCACATGGGACTGTTTCGTTCATTTCACGTTTATTGTTTTGTATTTCGTAGTGTTCAGTTTATGTTTTAAAATAAACATTATGGACACTTACCACGCTGCGTGTTGGTCCTCCGATCCTTCTCGCTTCTCCTCCTCAGAAGAGGAGGATGAGGTTCGTTACAATGTGTTAGTTGTAATAAAGAAAATGCTAATTTAAACCATGTATTGATCTTTTTTTAGCTGGTTAAGAGAGAAACAAGAAAATACAAGATATATACTTCTGAAAAAAAATAATCTAGAGATTACTTTTAGGCCATATCGCCCAGCAATCTATGACGTCACATCATGAGCAGTAACGGGGAATGGGCGAAAAATGAAACCCAGCTGAACACTGAACACCCCACCCAAACTGTTGCTTGTACTCTGGGTGCTAGAGTGGAGTTTCGACAGAATGTTCCCACTATTGTAACTTAATAAGGTACACATGAGTCCGATTATACCACAGGGAGAAGCTGCTGTGTCAGGGTTCCCGAACTAGACAATGATCTAGAAGGCTATGGTTGAGGGTGCTTCTTAGCACCTCCCTGTGGGTGTCAGCCAAATGGCACTTCCACAGACAAACGAGGTGCAGTATTTGACTGCTGTTTTATGGATGACAGAAATAATCCAAAATCATAACACACACACACACACTCATCTTTCAGGAAGTGATCTATTGGTCAGAGTGGGCCCATTACCTGGAGAAAAGTGTTGTTTGTAATTTCATTGAGTAGTGAATGGACTGATCGTATAGAGATGACTCACGTTAGAGTACAAACAAACAATTGTACACAGAGAGACAAACAAGACACACACACACACTGCTCAATTCGATTTGGCACTCGGGCCTCTGACTAACTTCAACATTCGGGTGGCTGTCTTTCTAGACAAGCTGATAGAGAGACATGGGGGTCGAAGGACATACAGACAAAACAAGGAACCCAACGGTGTGTTGGAATGTGCGGTTGTTGTCTGTCCAACCTGTGGTTCTCCTGCTCCTCCAGCTCCACCCCATGGTGCAGCTGCTGTTGAAAGTGTCTGATAGTGTCCTGCAGGCCTCTGATCTTGGCCTACTTCTCATTGAGCATCATGACGAAACAAGAGAACAGGTCTCCCTGTCATCTCAATCTCCTGGACAAGCTGCTCCAGCCTGAGGATCACACATCAGTTATTATCACATTCTTGGTGTGTGTGTCAGTGGAGGCTCTTCAGAGGAGGACCATCCTCCTTAGTGAAATGTCATTATCCTTTTCAGATTAAACTATACTAAATATATTCACGTCACCAAATAATTTATTAAAATACACTGTTTGCAACGAAGATCAACAGTAACATCAACAGCACTGGCTGGGGTAGCACCATGGTGTAGCCAGCGTACAGCTAGCTTCTGTCCTCCTCTGAACACATTAACTTCAATACAAAACCTAGGAGGCTCGTAGGCCTCACCCCCTTCCATAGACATACAGTTGAAGTCGGAAGTTTACATAGTTTACATCTATGTGGTGAGAAGCTTGGTGACAAATTTTATTTATTTTATTTCACCTTTATTTAACCAGGTAGGCAAGTTGAGAACAAGTTCAAGTTCTCATTTACAATTGCGAGCTGGCCAAGATAAAGCAAAGCAGTTCGACACATACAACAACACAGAGTTACACATGAAGTAAAACAAACATACAGTCAATAATACAGTATAAACAAGCCTATATACGATGTGAGCAAATGAGGTGAAATAAGGGAGGTAAAGGCAAAAAAAGGCCATGGTGGCAAAGTAAATACAATATAGCAAGTAAAACACTGGAATGGTAGATTTGCAGTGGAAGAAAGTGCAAAGTAGAAATAAAAATAATGGGGTGCAAAGGAGCAAAATAAATAAATTAAATACAGTTGGTAAAGAGGTAGTTGTTTGGGCTAAATTATAGGTGGGCTATGTACAGGTGCAGTAATCTGTGAGCTGCTCTGACAGTTGGTGCTTAAAGCTAGTGAGGGAGATAAGTGTTTCCAGTTTCAGAGATTTTTGTAGTTCGTTCCAGTCATTGGCAGCAGAGAACTGGAAGGAGAGGCGGCCAAAGAAATAATTGGTTTTGGGGGTGACCAGAGAGATATACCTGCTGGAGTGCATGCTACAGGTGGGTGATGCTATGGTGACCAGCAAGATGAGATAAGGGGGGACTTTACCTAGCAGGGTCTTGTAGATGACATGGAGCCAGTGGGTTTGGCGACGAATATGAAGCGAGGGCCAGCCAACGAGAGCGTACAGGTCGCAATGGTGGGTAGTATATGGGGCTTTGGTGACAAAACGGATTGCACTGTGATAGACTGCATCCAATTTGTTGAGTAGGGTATTGGAGGCTATTTTGTAAATGACATCGCTGAAGTCGAGGATTGGTAGGATGGTCAGTTTTACAAGGGTATGTTTGGCAGCATGAGTGAAGGATGCTTTGTTGCGAAATAGTAAGCCAATTCTAGATTCAACTTTGGATTGGAGATGTTTGATGTGGGTCTGGAAGGAGAGTTTACAGTCTCACCAGACACCTAGGTATTTGTAGTTGTCCACGTATTCTAAGTCAGAGCCGTCCAGAGTAGTGATGTTGGACAGGTGGGCAGGTGCAGGCAGCGATCGGTTGAAGAGCATGCATTTAGTTTTACTTGTATTTAAGGGCAATTGGAGGCCACGGAAGGAGAGTTGTATGGCATTGAAGCTTGCCTGGAGGGTTGTTAACACAGTTTCCAAAGAAGGGCCAGAAGTATACAGAATGGTGTCGTCTGCGTAGAGGTGGATCAGAGACTCACCAGCAGCAAGAGCGACATCATTGATGTATACAGAGAAGAGAGTCGGTCCAAGAATTGAACCCTGTGGCACCCCCATAGAGACTGCCAGAGGCCCGGACAGCAGACCCTCCGATTTGACACACTGAACTCTATCAGAGAAGTAGTTGGTGAACCAGGCGAGGCAATCATTTGAGAAACCAAGGCTGTCGAGTCTGCCGATGAGGATGTGGTGATTGACAGAGTCGAAAGCCTTGGCCAGATCAATGAATACGGCTGCACAGTAATGTTTCTTATCGATGGCGGTTAAGATATCGTTTAGGACCTTGAGCGTGGCTGAGGTGCACCCATGACCAGCTCTGAAACCAGATTGCATAGCAGAGAAGGTATGGTGAGATTCGAAATGGTCGGTAATCTGTTTGTTGACTTGGCTTTCGAAGACCTTAGAAAGGCAGGGTAGGATAGATATAGGTCTGTAGCAGTTTGGGTCAAGAGTGTCCCCCCCTTTTGAAGAGGGGGATGACCGCAGCTGCTTTCCAATCTTTGGGAATCTCAGACGACACGAAAGAGAGGTTGAACAGGCTAGTAATAGGGGTGGCAACAATTTCGGCAGATAATTTTAGAAAGAAAGGGTCCAGATTATCTAGCCCGGCTGATTTGTAGGTGTCCAGATTTTGCAGCTCTTTCAGAACATCAGCTGATTGGATTTGGGAGAAGGAGAAATTGGGAAGGCTTGGGCGAGTTGCTGTGGGGGATGCAGTGCTGTTGACCGGGGTAGGAGTAGCCAGTTGGAAAGCATGGCCAGCTGTAGAAAATGTGTGAAATTCTCAATTATGGTGGATTTATCAGTGGTGACAGTGTTTCCTATCTTCAGTGCCATGGGCAGCTGGGAGGAGCTGTTTTAATTCTCCATGGACTTTACAGTGTCCCAGAACTTTTTTGAGTTAGTGTTGCAGGAAGCAAATTTCTGCTTGAAAAAGCTAGCCTTGGCTTTTCTAACTGCCTGTGTATAATGGTTTCTAGCTTCCCTGAACAGCTGCATATCACGGGGGCTGTTCGATGCTAATGCAGAACGCCATAGGATGTTTTTGTGTTGGTTAAGGGCAGTCAGGTCTGGGGAGAACCAAGGGCTAAATCTGTTCCTGGTTCTAAATTTCTTGAGTGGGGCATGCTTATTTAAGATGGTTAGGAAGGCATTTAAAAAAAAATACCAGGCATCCTCTACTGATGGGATGACATCAATATCCTTCCAGGATACCCCGGCCAGGTCGATTAGAAAGGCCTGCTCGCTGAAGTGTTTACAGGGAGCGTTTGACAGTGATGAGTGGAGGTCGTTTGACCGCTGACCCATTACGGATGCAGGCAATGAGGCAGTGATCGCTAAGATCTTGGTTGAAGACAGCAGAGGTGTATTTAAAGGGCAAGTTGGTTAGGATGATATCTATGAGGGTGCCCGTGTTTAAGGCTTTGGGGAGGTACCTGGTAGGTTCATTGATCATTTGTGTGAGATTGAGGGCATCAAGCTTAGATTATGGGATGGCTGGGGTGTTAAGCATGTTCCAGTTTAGGTCGCCTAGCAGCACGAGCTCTGAAGATAGATGGGGGGCAATCAGTTCACATATGGTGTCCAGACCACAGCTGGGGGCAGAGGGTGGTCTATAGCAGGCGGCAATGATGAGAGACTTGTTTTTAGAGAGGTGGATTTTTTAAAGTAGAAGTTAAAATTGTTTGGGTTAGGGTTAGGGTTACTCTGCAGGCTATCTTTGCAGTAGATTGCAGCACCGCCCCCTTTGGCAGTTCAATCTTGTCTGAAAATGTTGTAGTTTGGGATGAAAATTTCAGAATTTTTGGTGGTCTTCCTAAGCCAGGATTCAGACACAGCTAGAACATCCGGGTTGGCAGAGTGTGCTAAAGCAGTGAATAGAACAAACTTAGGGAGGAGGCTTCTAATGTTAACATGCATGAAACCAAGGCTATTACGGTTACAGAAGTCATCAAAAGAGAGCGCCTGGGGAATAGGAGTGGAGCTAGGCATTGCAGGGCCTGGATTCACCTCTACATCGCCAGAGGAGGAGTAGGATAAGGTTATGGCTAAAAGCAATAAGAATTGGTCGTCTAGAACGTCTGGAACAGAGAGTAAAAGGAGGTTTCTGGGGGCGATAAAATAGCTTTAAGGTATGATGTACAGACAAAAGTATGGTAGGATGTGAATACAGTGGAGGTAAACCTAGGTATTGAGTGATGATGAGAGAGATATTGTCTCTAGAAACATCATTGAAACCAGGAGATGTCATCGCATGTGTGGGTGGTGGAACTAATAGGTTGGATAAGGTATAATGAGCAGGACTAGAGGCTCTACAATGAAATAAGCCAATAAACACTAACCAGAACAGCAATGGACAAGGCATATTGACATTAAGGAGAGGCATGCTTAGTCGAGTGATCAAAAGGGTCCAGTGAGTAGTGAGGTTGGTTGGGGTCACGGCGATTTAGACAGCTAGCCGGGCCATCGGTAGGAAGCTAGCATAGGATGGAGGTCTGTTATTAGCCACCTCGTGCGTTTCCGTCGGTAGGATTAGTGGGGTTCCGTGTGGTAGAGGGGATGAATCCAATTCACACACACACACAAAAAACAATAGATATACAGTGCCTTGCGAAAGTATTCGGCCCCCTTGAACTTTGCGACCTTTTGCCACATTTCAGGCTTCAAACATAAAGATATAAAACTGTATTTTTTTGTGAAGAATCAACAACAAGTGGGACACAATCATCAAGGCACTGTAGTTATAGAGGCCCAAGAAGAAAAAAATAAAATAATAATAATAATAATTAAAAATATATATTTATATATATTATATATATATATATATATATATATATATATATATATATATATATATATATATATATATATATATATATAAATACATTGTTGGATAGAGATTAAGAGTGAAGGGTGATAGTTGAGCATTTTTGGGTTAAAACAACAGAATGAGTATACCAAACAATAGGAACACCTGCAGCCAAAACATCAGCCAAAACATGACACCCTCCCTGTATTCACGGGGATGTTGTGTCTCACAATACAAAAACTTTAGATGACATAAAATAGGGTCTTAGCTACAACATATGCGAATATGATTTTCGGATAATTTACGGATTTGTTTTTTCAAAAAATACTGTTATTAAATACATTGAACAAAAATCTAAATGCAACATAAAACAATATTAAATATATTTTGGATTTCGTTTATATAAGTAAATCAGTCAATTGAAAATAATTAATTAGTCACTAATCTATGGATTTCACATGACTGGGAATACAGATATTCATCTGTAAGTCACATATACACTACATGACCAAAAGTATGTGAACACCTGCTCGTCGAACATCTCATTCCAAAATCATGAGCATTAATATGGAGTAGCTCCCACCTTTGCTGCAATAACTGCCTCCACTCTTCTGGGAAGGCTTTCCACTAGAAGTTGTAACATTGCTGCAGGGATTTGCTTCCATTCAGACACAAGAGCATTAGTGAGGTCGCGCACTGATGTTGGGCAATTAAGCCTGGCTTGCAGTTGCCGTTCAAATTCAAGCCAAAGGTGTTCGATGGGGTTGAGGTCAGGGCTCTGTGCAGGCCAGTCAAGTTCTTCAACACTGATCTCGACAATCAATTTCTTTACGGACCTCGCTTTGTGCACAGGGGCATTGTCATGCTGAAACAGGAAAGGGCCTTCCCCAAACTGTTGTCACTATGTTGGAAGCACAGAATGGTCTAGAATGTCATTGTATGCTGTAGCATTAAGATTTCCCTTCACTGGAACTAAGGGGCCTAGACTGAACCATGAAAAACAGCCCCAGACTATTATTCCTCCTCCACCAAACTTTTCTGTTTCACTATGTATTGGGGCAGGTAGCCTTCTCCTGGCATCTGCCAAACCCAGATTTGTCCGTCGGACTGCCAGATGGTTAATCGTGATTCATCACTCCAGGAAACGCGTTTCCACTGCTCCAGGGTGCAATGGCTGCGCGCTGTACACCATTCCAGCCGACGCTTGGCATTGCGCATGGCAATCTTAAGCTTGAATGCGGCTGCTCGGCCATGCTAACCCATTTCATGAAGCTCCCGACGAACAGTTCTTGTGCTGACGTTGCTTCTAGAGGCAGGTTGAAACTTGGTAGTGAGTGTTGCAACTGAGGACAGACGATATTCACTTCGCGGCTGTGAAGCTGTTGCTCCTAGACATTTTCACTTCAAAATAACAGCACTTACAGTTGACCGGGCAGCTCTAGCATGGCAGAAATCTGACGCACTGACTTGCTGGAAAGGTGGTCAGGCTGTTTATTGTTGCCTGTGCAAAGTTGCTGGATATTGGCAGGAACTGGAACATGCTGTCGT
Source organism: Oncorhynchus clarkii lewisi (assembly GCF_045791955.1). Classification (NCBI taxonomy): domain Eukaryota; kingdom Metazoa; phylum Chordata; class Actinopteri; order Salmoniformes; family Salmonidae; genus Oncorhynchus; species Oncorhynchus clarkii. The sequence continues at coordinate 4,365,256 of NC_092176.1, read as the reverse complement.
ACATGTCAATCCAGAGCATCCCAAACATGCTCAACATGCTCACGTGACAAATAAACTTTGATTTGAAACACATTTATGCTCTTCTGTATTCTTTATACAGTACAATGTTATTGTTTGGTAACTACTGCATACATGTACTATATCTCTTTCAACACTCAAACATAACAATACAAAGCTAATACACTACAAGCCACATTAACCTCCCTCAGTCTCCCTGTCTGTATTTTGTGTGCTTGCTAACCTAAGCACTGCCATCGGCCTTGCTGTTGCCAAACAGCTGAGGTAACGTTTGTGAAAGAACCCCACCAACAATGATGATTGATCACAACATAAATCAGTACTTTAACAATGCCCTGATGACATCAGGGTTCAGAGGAGACCACCCAGGTTATATTGACTGGAAGCTTCCCATCCTCGTAAAAAATAAGAGCAAAAGACATTAAGATTTTACTGAGTGATCCTATGCAGGCTGACAATCAGGGCCTGAGAGTGAGTTTCTAGAAAACTGTAGGCCTTCTTAATAGAAGATGATAGAAAGCATGTGCACTTTTTCAAATGAGAGTCCTATTAAACTAGCAGGTATATGTGCACAAATCTGTGTGACTGACCATTACATTTTTGACTTGGCTACGATGAATCTGAGCAAAGGTTTGTAAAGTGTGCGTGTGTACAAGTAATAATTTGTCAGTCTGAGGCACACTTTTGTAAGGCTCTGTTTGTTCCGAGTAACTCAACCACCTTCACTTCTTCCTTCAGATCTGTGTGCACTAGCATGCTGAGCATTGCTGACAAAGCACAGTGAGCCCTGAAGTCAGCTGCAGCTTGGCTCCTCCTGTTTTGTTTTGGGACTCTTTTTCCATTGCTATTGCAGGTCGTTATATTATGGAGGTCAATATGTGCACATTTGTTTCTCTGCTCCCTCGAATTCTGATGACAAACTGTTTCCTTTACAGCAGTCCTTCTTGCCAGTGACCAACATATGTTTATGTTTGGGTCCATAATGTCCTGGGAAAGAGTGTTTAGGGCCCACCCTCAAAGCATTGTTACCCATTGTGCCACAAAAGCCACGGCCCTTGCAGGGCAAGGGTAACAACTACTTCAGAGCGAGTGACGCCACCGCTAACTAGCTAGCCATTTCACATCGGTGACATATGCATGCGGTCGGGTCGGCGTGCATGCGTGTGTTAAAAAACAGTTTTTGCTTTGTCATTACGGGGTATTGTGTGTAATTTGATGAGGAAAAATAAACATTCAATCAATTGGGGCGGTAGGGTAGCCTAGTGGTTTGAGCGTTGGACTAGTAACCGAAAGGTTGCAAGTTTGAATCCCCGAGCTGACAAGGTACAAATCTGTCGTTCTGCCCCTCAACAGGCAGTTAACCCACTGTTCCTAGGCCGTCATTGAAAATAAGAATTTGTTCTTAACTGACTTGCCTAGTAAAATAAAGGTAAAATAAAAATACATTCTAGAGTAAGGATGTAACAGGACAACATGTGGAAAAAGTCAAGGGGTCTGGTACAATTTCCAAAATCACTGTATAGTTCATGTGAAGGAAAACAAAAAACACAAATTGTAAGTGTTCAATCAATTCTATGTGTGTACAAAAGCAACAATGGCATTATACTGAATATACTATAAGTGTCGATATGACAGCATGAAAAAAAAACAGTAAATTATTGCATCTTCACGCAATGGCATCCGTTGGAGCATGTCCATCTCACATAAACACTGAAAGCTGGTGAGTGTGTCGCTGATATATAGGGCCTGCTCTCTCAAAGATGACGTTGTGTGCATATAATCAGCCCGTAGCATAGTCACTGGCTTGTTTCTATCCAAACGGTTCCTCTTTCCTGTCTCACCGTTTCATTTGGTAGTCACACAGACACATGCTCAGTTCAGGTTTTTTTTGTGCATAGGCCTCGGAGCTGTAGGTTCAGGCAGAGGCTCGGAATCAGAAGAATAATCGTCAGAGATGTCATCACGATTCAGTTCTTCCCCGCCGTCGTTTTCATTGGTCTTGGTCTTGGTCTCTTGCCATTGTAAATGACGCAGACTCTCACTGTATCGGCCTACTCCAAGTAGGTCGTAGCAGACTGATAAGACTGCTTGGATTCGGTGGACTAATATTGGATACATACCATTTTGAGATTATAATTAGAACAGATCAATACTACAGAATGGCATTCACAATAGGTGATTACATACCTATGCATATCTTGCTTCCCCTCAACTCACTCATTCTCCCCCTTTCTCTTCCATCATACTTTACTTAATTTATGTAATCTGTCGTTACATCTGTGACATTTGTTTAGGTGCAGTTTAGGTTCAGTTAGAGGCAATTGTCGGGGACATCATCAACTTGGCACAACATCTTCAACTGTCGAAAGGAAAGGAGCAGGCTCTACTGCTGGGAGTAGAAACTACTATCTCACTGGAGAAAGCATCCGAGCGAACTAAATAGCACCTCTCTGTCTTATTATATGCAGCCCATGTACAGTTGAAGTTGGAAGTTTACATACACTTAGGTGGGAGTAATTAAAACTCGTTTTTCAACCACTCCATAAATTTCTTGTTTACAAACTCTAGTTTTGGCAAGTTGGTTAGGACATCTACTTTGTGAATGACGAGTCATTTTCCAACAATTGTTAAGACAGAATATTTCACTTATAATTCACTGTATCACAAATTCAGTGGGTCAGAATCCACAGCTACACCTCCAATTGACTCAAATGATGTCAATTAGCCTGTCAGAAGCTTCTAAAGCCACGACATCATTTTATGGAATTTTCCAAGCTGTTTAAAGGCACGGTCAACTTAGTGTATGTAAACAATTTAAAGGCAATGCTACCAAATACCAATTGATTGTATGTAAACTTCTGACCCACTGGGAATGTGATGAAAGAAATAAAAGCTGAAATAAATAATTCTCTCTACTATTATTCTGACATTTCACATTCTTAAAATAAAGTTGGTGACCCTAACTGACCTAAGACAAGGAATTTTTACTAGGAATAAATGTCAGGAATTGTGAAAAACTGAGTTTAATAAATGTATTTGGCTAAGGTGTATGCAAACCTCCAACTTCAACTGTATTTGGTGCTGTCTGAACATGCCATACTCTTTTTGTATGCATGAAGCACCCACTCATGTTTGTCCATATTCGTGACACTAATACCAAAAACATTCCTTTAATTTATAGTCCCTGTGGAAAGAGGGACAGGATGAAGTCTTGCTTCTCTGTTATTATTACTTTCCTTTCCTCCTGAGACGCAGTGATAAAGCTAAAGGTCAATGTCTGTGCCCTGTGCCAGGCCTCGCCAGGGTGTGGGAAGATAACAGAACTGCCATCCAGTGTGACTGACATAGGCTATCATTTCACAGAGAGCTGGGGTATTGAGAACTCAAGGCATCCTTTCAGACAAAGCAAACACTTCAATCTTTTTACATTTCATGTGAAATATTTTTAGCTTACACGTTTGCATATTGCTAGTGCTGATGAACACACATCATAGCACATATTGTTCACTTGCTATTGAATAAGGATATTTACATTCACCTATCTGGTTATTTCAGTAAGTGAGGATGAAGCAAAGGAAGCAAGAAGACGAGGGAAGGAAGTTCCTTCAGACAATTGAGATGCATCTAGTGAAGGTCTGAAAGCCTGCCTCAGTAAAAAACACTTTACACCAGGTATGTTCTACAAGTGCATGATATCCCTGAGAAAACTACTGTACTTCGGGGATGCGCTTCATGTAGAGAATCAAAGACGTACGTACACCTGTGTAAGCAATAAGGAAGGGAGAACAGAAGCCATGGATTTGAGAAGTAGGATAATAGATATCACGCACACACACACACACACACACGTTTGGATTCGTTCAATTGATACATGATCTTGATACGTATAATCCATTCACAAACAGATTACTTATGCATACCGTAAATTCCCCAATGTGCAGACACACAGTTATGACCCAAGACTTGTGTCCCCAACCCTCTAGCTCAACATTTCCAAACACCACCTCCCTACTGTAGGCTACACACTGCCTGCCCCCATGCACATCTGCCATACAGTGCCCATATGCCCAGACACACTACAATTATTCCTCTGTCTTATACTTCCGACACAGATGGCAGCTGTGGCTTGCGGAGCAGTGTTTAAGACAAGACGCCTGGCTTTTATTTACAAGCTGCTCCTGTCATCCCCTCTCATATTAATAACAGAATTAGGCTGAATCACAGTATGTGAGGCACTGACAGAGGGGGGAGTAAAGGGAAATAGCCTGAGGAAAACAGCAGGGAGGCCGGTGAGGGAGAGGGGGGAAAAGGAGTTGGGATACATGCTTTTTCTATATGGTATCTAGATCTTTGGGTGTGGGTGTCCACAGTACACACCCACACTACTTTGCTCCAATCACAGTCATAAACAAGTCCTAATCAGTATGTGTCAGAGGGGAATCCCGTGTGTGTGTGTGTGTGTGTGTGTGTGTGTGTGTGTGTGTGTGTGTGTGTGTGTAGGCCTTGTCCAGATAGTCAGTGACCAGACCATAAGGTCAGCAACAGGGAGGGGAGGGGAAATGTAGGTGTGGAAGACAAAGGGAAAGGAACATGACCACAGTGAAAATGTTACCATAACACATAGTGGGCATAGAGGGGAAGAAAGCATTCCTCATGGGGGCATCCAACTCCCAACCCAATGTCCTTGAGTAACCCTGGTTGAACTGGGAGAAGAGACACAATAAACTTCATAACTGCATTCTATTTTACCTTTTCAAAAATTACTTTTTCAAACACAGTTTAATAGGGCAAAATCTACTTGATAATCTAGACCAGCGTGTTTTTTTTATACAAATCTTATTGGTCAAATTTAGTCCAGTTAATGTAACAAATGAAAGCCCTATTACTATTAAGAGAAACAAGCTAAGAATCCAATAGGCAGAGGGTGGCGTACATTGTTGTCTAATGTCTAACTCAGAAGGTGAGCACACCATCCACCGCTTCTGAGCATATTACTTGCCCCTGTCCAATCTCTAGATAACAAGGTGGACGAAATTAGGGCAGGAGTTGCCTCCCAGAGAGATATCAAAGATTGTAACATTCTCTGTTTCACGGAAACATGGTTCACTAAAGCTAACCTAAGATCAATACAAACTAAATTCTATCACCATATCGAATGAGCAACAAGAGCTGGCAGAATTCTGGATCAATGCTGCTCGAACTTCCGCAATGCATACAAAGCCCTCCTGCGTCCTGCCTTTGGCATATCTAACCATGAATCCATTTTGTTATAGACAGAAACTGTAAATACCCATGCTCAGGTCAATACAACGTTGGTCTGACCAACGGATTCCACGCTTCAAGATTGCTTCGATCACGTGGCCTGGGATATGTTACTGATAGCCTCAGACAATAACATTGATGTATACACTGACTCGGTGAGCAAGTTTTTTAGCAAGAGCATCGGAGATGTCGTACCCGCTGTGAGTATTAAAACCTTTCCTAACCAGAAAACGTGGATTAATGGCAGCATTCAGGTAAAACTGAAAGCGCGAACCACCGCTTTTAATCATGGCAAGGCGACCAGAAACATGACCGAATACAAACAGCGCAGCTATTCTCTCCGCAAGGCAATCAAACAAGCAAAGCATCCATATAGAGAAAAAGTAGAGTCGCAATTCAACGGCTCAAACGCGAGATGTACTGTATGTGGCAGGGTCTACAGTCAATCACGGATTACAAAAGAAAAACCAGCCCCGTCGCGGATACCGTCATCTTGCTCCCAGACAAATTAAACAACTATTTGCTCGCTTTGAGGACAATACAGTGCTGCCGACACAGCCCGCTACCAAAGCATGTGGGCTCTCCTTCTCCGTGGACAACGTGAGAAAAACATTTAAACGTGTTAACCCTCGCAAGGCTGCCAGTCCAGATGGCATCCCTATCCGCATCCACAGAGCATGCGCAGACCAGCTGGCTGGTGTGTTTATGGACATATTCAACCAATCCCTATCCCAGTCTGTTGTCCACACATGCTTCAAGATGGCCACCATTGTTCCTGTTCCTGTTCCCAAGAAAGCTAAGGTAACTGAACTAATGACTATTGCCCCATTGCACTCACCTCTTGTCATCATGAAATGCTTTGAGACTAGTCAAGGATCATATCACCTCCACCTTACCTGATACCCTAGACCCACTCAAATTTGCTTACCGCCCCAATAGGTCCACTGACGATGCAATCGCTATCACACTGCACAATCCCGTCTGGACAAGATGAATACCTATGTAAGAATGCTGTTCATTGAGTACAGCTCAGCATTTAACACCATAGTACCCTCCAAACTCGTCATTAACCTCATGACTCTGGGTCTCGACACCGCCCTGTGCAACTGAATCCTGGAGTTTGATGGGCCGCCCCCAGGTGGTGAAGGTAGGAAACAACTTCTCCACCCCGCTGATCCGCAACACTGTGGGCCCCACAAGGGTGCGTTCTCAGCAAGGGTGTGCACCCACAACAGTGCGTTCCTGTACTCCCTGTTCACGAATGACTGCGTGGCCATGCACGCTTCCAACTCAATCATCAAGTTTGCAAATGAAACTGCAGTGGTAGGCCTGACTACCAACAATGACGAGACGGCCTACAGGTAGGATGTGAGGGCACCGGAGTGTGGTGTCAGAAAAATTACCTCTCACTCAACATCAACAAAACAAAGGAGATGTTCATGGACTACAGGAAACAGCAGAGGGATCACCCCCCCCCACCCCCCCCACCCCCCATCCCCATCGACGGGACAGTAGTGGAGAAGGTGGAAAGTTTAAAGTTCCTCAGCGTACACATCACGGACAAACTGAAATCGTCCACCCACACAAACGGCATGGCAACAATGCCTCTCCAACCTCAGGAGGCTGAAGACATTTGGCTTGTTATCTAAAACACTCCAACTTTTACAGATGCACAATCTATCACCGCCTGGTACAGCAATTGCACCACCTTCAACTGCAAGGCTCTCCAGAGGGTAGTGCTGTCTGCACAACGCATCACCGTGGGCAAACTACCTGCCCTCCAGGACACCTAGCACCCGATGTCACAGGAAGGCCAAAAAGATCATCAAGGACAACAACCACCTGAGCCTTTGCCTGTTCACCCCGCTATCATCCAGAAGGCGAGGTCAGTATAGGTGCATCAAAGCTGGGACCGAGAGACTGAAAAACAGCTTCTATCTCAAAGCCATCAGACTGTTAAACAGCCAGCACTAACTTGGAGAGGCTGCTGCCAACATACAGACTGAAATCTCTAGCCACTTAAATAAATGTACTTAATAAAGGTATCACTAGTCACTTTAAATAATGCCACTTTAATAATGTTTACACATCCTACATTACTCATCTCATCTGTTTATACTGTATTCTATAACATCTACAGCATATTGCCTATACCACATGCCATCGCTCATCCATATGTTTATATGTACATATTATATTAATTCCTTTACATGTGTGTGTATTTGTGTGTTTAGGTAGTTGTGAATTTGTTAGATTACTTGTTAGATATTACTGCATAGTCGGAACTGGAAGCACAAGCATTTCGCTACACTCGTATTAACATCTGCTAACCATGTGTATGTGACCAATATAATTTGATTTGATTTCTCTGTAATAATGGTATGGTAATAATAATTACATGTATTTTGTAAAGGGGTTTGTAGCATCAAACAACACAATACAACAACATTTTCAGTCACCTCTTTGTCTGAAGGAAAAGTGGCTAAACAGGTTATTGTCAAGCCCTGCATGTTTTCAAAAGTCTCATGGAATACCATACAATGGCTGCTACTATAGGTTGTATCATAGAACAGCTATTTCAAAAGCTCTTTCCATGTTAAAATGTTATGGGATGCATTATAAATGGTAGACCTACATTGTGATCAAATAGACAAAGTAGCCTACTTGGCCACTGCTAAAACTAACTTAAAGCAGGTCAGTGTTCACAGTATCTTAACAAGTTTGCGCTCAGGAGACCTAAAATTTGCTCAGTGCTAAAGAAAATTAGAGGGAATATTGTTTGCAACTCTATCGATTAGGACCTCCTCAATGATGTTGCCACTAATGAATAGCTCCCAGGCAACTTTTGGTGACACAACTGTTGACCCCGGCACAAGCCCTGGGCAGCTCCTCAAGATGTTATGGCTTATGGTCCTGCCTTTACTGGGGGGATGTTCACTCCAGTAAGATCCCTTTTTACTCAGTCTATTTGACTGGTTTTCACTCTCCTCAAAGGAGGAGTCCTCCCCATCTGTAGAATCATCAAGGACAGCTGCACTACCAGGTGCATCCACAACTCCAACTTGATCCACATGCACATAGTCTGTGTCATCTGAATTGGATACCTCAGATTCTGAGTCAGAGGCACCAACGGCTTCCTCATCCAGCATCTGTAAAACCTTTTTGGTTGTATATCTGGCAACATTCTTATGAGCCTCTTTATGAAACTCCTTTTACTCAATGAGTTAAAAAGGAGGAACGGTGTTAACGAACATTAAAAACAGTATATTTAATAAATATTTTATTAATTAAATTGATTTTATTGTCGTAGCAAAGGTCAGTTTGACGAGTGCAATGCAATGAATTCCATAGGAAATACATATGGTCATATTTGACCCACATTTGAAAACTTGGGGTAGTGATGGAAAAACTATTTTTACTTAAAAAATAACAAATTAAAAAACAAAAACTAGGATGTTAGAACATTGAAGACACATTATTTAAGGAATTCCTGGAATATTAGATAATGACATTTTTGGTGGTGATCAATACAGCAAAAAAAGACATTGGGCCGGGTCATTTTGACCCGGCATTTGCATCCTTGGGTTGTTCCAGAAGGCATTTCTGCCATTTTGATAAAAAATATATGTTTACCTTCAAATGTCTCTCCAGTGCAGTAGTGACGTGCAACATATGCCTAGTTTCCTGAAAAGAGTCACATTTAACATTTAACATGCCTCTGTACCGACCTTGCCTTCTGGATGATAGTGGGGTGAACAGACCATCTTCTTGGCCTCCCTGTGACACCGGGTACTATAGATGCCCTGTAGGGCAGGCAGTGGGCCCCTGGTGATGCGTTGGGCACACCACCCTTTGGAGAGCCCTGCGGTTGCGGACAGAACAGTTACCGGTTATACAGCCCGACAGGATGCTCTCAATGATGCATCTGTAAAAGTTTGTGGCGGTCTTAAGGGCCAAGCCAAAATTCTTCAGCCTCCTAAGGTTGGAGAGGTGCTGTTACTCCTTATTCATCACACTGTCTGTGTGGGTGGACCATTTCAGATTGTCAATGATGCATACGGCTAGAAACTTGAAGCTTTTCACCTTCTCCACTGCGGTCACGTTGATGTGGATGGGGCGTGCTCCCTCTGCTGTCTCCTGAAGTCCACGATCACCTCATTTTGTTGACATTGAGGGAGTGGTTATTTTCCTGACAACACTCTGCCAGGGCCCTCCCTTCCTCCCTGTAGGCTGTCTCTTTTGTTGGTAATCATGTGTACTACTGTTGTGACATCTGCATACTTGAGGATTGAGCTGGCGGAGTGCGTAGCCACTCAGTCATGGGTGAACAGGGAGTACAGGATGGAGCTGAGTACACACCCTTGTGGGGCCCTTGTGTTGAGGATCATTGTAGTGGAGGTGTTATTGCCTACCTTCACCACCTGGGGGCAGCCCGTCAGGAAGTCCAGGACCTAGTTGCACAGATCGGGTGCAGACCCAGGGCCCTGAGCTTAATGATGAGCTTGGAGGGCACTACTGTATGTTGTTGAAGGCTGAGCTGAAGTCAATGAACAGCATTCTTACATAGGTATTCATCTTTTGAAAGGGTGTCCAGAAATAGATGGGATAGGGCTGTGCGATGGCGATTGCATCAACCATGGATCTACTGGGGTGGTGTGCGCATTTCAGTGGGTCTATGGTGTTGGGTAAGCTGGATGTGATATGATCCTTAACTAGCTTCTCGAAGCACTTCATGATGACAGGAGTGCTACTGGGTAATAGTAATTTAGTTCAGTTACCATACCTTCACTTTCTTGGGTACAGGAACAATGGTGAACATCTTGAAGCAAGTGGAGACAGCAGACTGGGTAGGGAAAGATTGAAAATGTCCGTAAACACTCCAGCCAGCTGGTTTGCGCATTCTCTGAGGACATGGCTATGGATGCCGTCTGGGCCGGAAGCCTTAACGGGAAAACACCATTATCAAAAGTGACCGCAAATGTGATTATGCATGTAATGCTTTTATTATAAAGGTGCATTTTTATGGTGAAAATGATCTTCCCCAAACTTGAAACTCACACGCTGCTTATGAATGCCAGTTAGGCTCTACACCTCTTATAAAGCGGTTTAATGTGCTTCATTTTAAGAAGTTATTTGGCCACTTTAGTTGTGGTAGAAACCAAAATATATAGGCCTATGGGCTTGGCTACATGAGGTGTGTGACTTCGATTAGACAAAGTTGCAAGAAAAAAAGCCATTGTTTCTTGCCTTATGCTGGGCATCATTCAACATTCATAATATATAATTCACAAGTGACAGGCTAATATTATCACCCATCAGACTATTCTTGATATAATCTTGTCTTTACGTACAGAGGCAAAAAAAAAATTGTGAAATCTTTGGAATTATCTGGATTTCTGCATAAATTGGTCATAAAATTAGATCTGATCATCATCTAAGTCACAACAATAGACAAACACAGTCTGTTTAAACTAATAACACACAAGTTATGGTGTTTTTCTTGTCTATATTGAATACCTATTTTAAACATTCATGGTGTAGGTTGGAAAATGTATGTGAACCCCTACGCTAATGACTTCTCCTAAAGCTAATTGGAGTCAGGATTCAGCTAACCTGGAGTACAATCTTTGAGACGAGATTGGAGATGTTGGTTAGAGCTGCCCTGCCCTATAAAAAACACTCACAAAATGTGAGTTTGCTATTCACAAGAACCATTGCCTGATGTGAACCATGCCTCGATCAAAAGAGATCTTAGAAGACCAAAGATTAAGATTTGTTGACTTGCATAAAGCTTGCATAAAGCTGGAAAGGGTTACACAAGTATCTCTAAAAGCCTTGATGTCCATCAGTCTACTTGGACTGTTTCTACTCTCCCTAGGAGTGGCTGTCCTGCAAAGATGACTGCAAGAGCACAACGCAGAATGCTTAAGGTTAAGAAGAATCTTAGAGTGTTAGCTAAAGACTTAAAGAAATCTCAGAAGAAAATATGCCTTATGGAGTGACCCAGTCAGAGTCCTGACCTCAACCCGATTGAGATGCTGTGGCATGACCTCAAGAGAGCGGTTCACACCAGACATCCCAAGAATATTGGTGAACTGAAACAGTTTTGTAAAGAGGAATTGTCCAAAATTCCTCCTGACCATTGTGCAGGTCTGATCCGCAATTACAGAAAAAGTTTGGTTGAGGTTATTGCTGCCAAAGTAGAGTCAACCAGTTATTAAAACCAAGGGTTCACATACGTTTTCCACCCTGCACTGTGAATGTTTACACGGTGTGTTCAATAAAGACTTGAAAAAGTATAATTGTTTGTGTGTTATTAGTTTAAGCAGACTGTGTTTGTCTATTTTTTTTTACTTAGATGAAGATCAGAAAACATTTTATGACCAATTTATGCAGAAGTCCAGGTAATTCCAGAGGGTTCACATACTTTTTCTTGCCACTGTATACTAAATAATATCTTTGCGAAATTTGTTCTCGTATATAATGAACCATTATCATGCACGTGTCTCGAAATAGAGGTTAATTTTCATGCCAGCCAGGAAGGCTATACTCCTTGTAAAGATAAACAATGTGCTAAATATTTTGACATTTGACAAATACATATTGTAAGCCTATAGAAATCTGATGGGATCCTCCTCTTTTTAATAGAGGCCATCACTTGTGCAATTGCATAGCCTATAGAAATGCTGTGCAACATGAGCTCATGGGCTCTTATGAAGTGTTTGATTAGATTTTAAGATTTGCATTGATGTCAAAGTGATTAGAGGGACAATTAAGTGTTGAGTACCAGGCAGTTAGCAAGTCTGGTAGGCTACTAATGACCATCAGCAGCATCAGAGTTTGGAGAAACCTAATTACCATGAATAAACGGTCACATGGAATTTGACTGCCTTCATGACTCGTGACTGCTGGTGTGGCAGTAATCCTGTCACCGCAACAGCCCTAAATGTGACCACCCGTTCAGTGTTATCATGTTCCATGGCTATATAGATACAGTATATTCATAGCTCTTCTGTGGCTGCTGGCATACAATATTGTGCTCATAACTGTAGGGACATGCTCATCCTCCCCTCTTTAGGAAGGCTCAAATTATCAGTCTTTAGCAGGGCACTGCCGCCTCTCACTTCCCTCTCTTTATCTTCCTCACCGCCTCTCCTAGGTGGACTCTGTGGCTTGCTCTGACACACACACACACACACACACACACACACACACACACACACACACACACACACACACACACACACACACACACACACACACACACACACACACACACACCAGAGGGGGCTGGTGGGAGGAGCTATAGGAGGAAAGGCTTATTGTAATGGCTGGAATGGAATAAATGGAACACATCAAACATACAGAAACCACGTTTATGTCCGTTCCATGAATTCCATTCGAGCCATTACAATGAGGCTGTTCTCCTATAGCTCCTCCCTCAAGCCTCCTCTGACACACACACATCCTTGTTTTCCAGAGATGCATCATATTTTGAGCCAGGGGATATGGCTGTGATTAGTGCTGGTGTGGGCTCCAACAATAGTTTCTTTGGAGCAATGAGTGCAGTTTCCAACTTGCAGACTTTACATTCATGTCGCCATTTTCCGTAAAGTTATGGGTAGCACAGTATGGATACACATTTAGGACGGAGAATAGCGACAGCAAAAGGGAAAGAGTGGAGATGTTAACAAATAGGAACTAAAGGCCTTTAGTGGTTTAACCCTCCTCGCCGGCATGGAGAAAAGTATCTTGTTTCTCATGGTCTGAGAGTCCTTTAGGTGCCGTTTGGCAAACTCCAAGTGGTCTGTCTTATGCATTTTACTGAGGAGTGGCATTCGTCTGGCCATTCTACGATAAAGGCCTGATTGTTGGAGTGCTGCAGAGAAGGTTGTCCTTCTGGAAGGTTCCCCCATCTTCACAGAAGAACTGAGGCAATGGAAAGATTTGGGGTGATGAAAGAGAGTCATGCCACCACCAATCAGAGCAGCCAGGGCCAGAAGAGGAAGAGGTGCCAGCTCTGCCCAAATGAAAAGGATAGAAAAATAAAATATCATTTTATTGGTCACATACTGTACACGTGTTTAGCAGATGTTATTGTGAGTATAGCAAAATGCTTGTGTGTCTAGCTCTGACGGTGCAGCAACTAGTAATATCTAACAATTTCCCAACATATACCCAATACACACACATCTAAGTAAGGAATGGAATTAAGAATATATACAATGCCGGTCAAAGTTTTAGAACACCTACTTGAAAAAAATGTAACCTTTATTTAACTAAGAAAGTCAGTTATGTCACGGCAGATTTCCTCGTCTTCCTCTGAAGAGATGAAACAAGGATCGGACCAATACGCAGCGTGGTAGGTGTCCATGGTTTTTAATAAGAAAAACTAAACATGAACACAGACACAAAATAACAAAGTGAACTGGCAACGAACCAGTCCCGTGTGGCACAAACACTGACTCGGAAACAATCACTCACAAAATACCCAAAGAATATGGCTGCCTAAATATGGTTCCCAATCAGAGACAATGATAGACAGCTGCAACTAATTGAGAACCAATCTAGGCAACCATAGACATACAATTTACCTGGAAAGAAAAGAGCCCCATAAACTTACAAAACTCCTAGACAAGACAAAACACATAAATCCCCCATGTCACACCCTGACCTAAACAAAATAATAAAGAAAACAAAGAGAACTAAGGCCAGGGCGTGACAGTACCCACCCCCCCAAAAGGTGCGGACTCCTGGCCGCACACCTAAACCCATAGGGGAGGGTGGGCGTCTGTCCACGGTGGCGGCTCTGGCGCGGGACGTGGACCCCACTCCACCATAGTCTTAGTCCTTTTTTGTAGTATCCTAGGAACGGCGACCCTCGTCGCCGACCTAGGATTGGCAACCCTACTAAATGACCCCACTGGACTGAGGGGCAGCTCCGGACTGAGGTAGCTCAGGACTGAGGGGTAGCACAGGACTGAGGGGTAGCACAGGACTGAGGGGTAGGACAGGACTGAGAGGTAGCTCAGGCTGGTTGACGGCTCTGGCAGCTTCTGGCTGAATGGCGGCTCTGGCAGATCCTGGCTGAATGGCGGCTCTGGCAGATCCTGGCTGACTGGCGGCTCTGGCAGATCCTGGCTGACTGGCGGCTCTGGAAGATCCTGACAGACGGGAGACTCTGGCGGCTCATGACAGACGGGAGACTCTGGCGGCTCATGACAGACGGGAGACTCTGGCGGCTCATGACAGACGGGAGACTCTGGCGGCTCATGACAGACGGGAGACTCTAGCGGCTCTGGACAGACAGGAGACTCTAGCGGCTCTGGACAGACATGAGACTAGAAGCTCTGGACAGACGAGGCGTACTGTAGGCCTGGTGCGTGGTGCCGGCGCTGGTGGTACTGGACCGAGGACACGCACCTCAGGGGGAGTGCATGGAGGAGGAACAGGGAGTACTGGGCTCTGGACACGCACAGGAAGCCTGGTGCGGGGGGCTGCCACCGGAGGGCTTGTGCGTGGAGGTGGCACTGGATAGACGGACCGTGCAGGCGCACTGGAGCTCTTGAGAACCGAGCCTGCCCAACCTTATCTGGTTGAATGCTCCCGGTCGCCCTGCCAGTGCAGCGAGGTGGAATAGCCCTCACTGGGCTGTGCAGGCGAACCGGGGACACCATGCGTAAGGCTGGTGCCATGTACGCCGGCCCAAGGAGACGCACTGGATACCAGATGCGTAGAGCCGGCTTCATGGCACTTGGCTCGATGCCCACTCTAGCCCGGCCGATGCGAGGAGCTGGTATGTACCGCACCGGGCTATGCACCTGCACTGGAGACACCGTGCGCTCCACAGCATAACACGGTGCCTGCCCGGTCTCTCTCGCTCTCCGGTTAGCACAGGAAGTTGGCGCAGGTCTCCTACCTGGCTTCGCCATACTTCCTGTGTGCTCCCCCCCAATATATTTTGGGGGCTGACACTCGGATTTCCAGCCCTGCTTCCGTGCTGCCTCTTCAAACCTCCGCTTTGGCTGCCTCCAGCTCTGCCTTGGGTCAGCGATATTTCCCCGGCTGTGTCCAGGGTCCATCACCATCAAACTCGTCAATTCCTACTTGCGCTGCTCCTGCTGCCGCTTCTCCTGCTGCACCTTGGGGCGGCGACACTCCCCTGGCTTTGACCAGGGTCCTCTCCCGTCAAGGATTTCCTCCCACGTCCAGAAGTCCTGTTTGCGCTACTCCTGCTGGCGCTGCCTGTCACCACGCCACTTGGTCCTGTTGTGGTGGGTGATTCTGTCACGGTTTTCCTCCTCTTCGTCTGAAGAAGAGAGGCGAGAAGGATCGGAGGACCAATATGCGGCGTTGAAAGTGTCCATGGTTTAATAGGAAAACTCAAACATGAACACAACTACAAAACAAGAAACGTGAAAACCGAAACAGCCCTATCTGGTGCAGTAAACACAAAGACAGGAAACAATCACCCACAAAATACCCAAAGAATATGCCTGCCTAAATATGGTTCCCAATCAGAGAAAACGATAAACACCTGCCTCTGATTAAGAACCACTCTAGGCAACCATAGACTTACCTAGACAACTAAACTGAACACAACCCCATTAATCTAATAAAACACAGAAACACAATAAATCACCCATGTCACACCCTGGCCTAACCAAAATAATAAAGAAAACAAAGATAACTAAGGCCAGGGCGTGACAATGGTAGAGTTATGTCCTCCATGGAGTTATCAGAATTGTATGGGAAGGTCTGCTCAATCCAAGAATACAACCAATTGATTACAGTATTACCCCAAAAATGGAGGAGGCAGGTGGCAGCGGGAGGAGGTAGGGAACTGGTCTGCTAAATTTAAAGGATCAAAACTGGTGGAGGAATAACAATAGCACAAACCATAGCCCCCCATGTAGGGCACTGCATTGTATAGCCTACAAACACTGCTTCCAGCTGCCCCCTGATGACATTTACACATCTTAAATATTCATTAAAATCCTCCTGCTGCAGGATTATTATCCTCCTGCGATGAAATGGGTCATATTAAGATTCTACCTCTGTATGGCAACGTGTGTGGAGGCAGAGAGAAAAGAACAGCTTAATTGACAGTTTGCCATTTGGACACTTATGGGGGGGGGGGGGGGGGGGGGAATGTAAATTAATCCCTTCAGAGAGGGAGCCATAAGTTCATAGCCGTGGGGGGGGGCTGTGTTTTAAAAAAAAAGTGAATTCATTGTATTTTCAAGGGGGGTGCTGAAAAATTATGTTTGCCCGTGCTACATATGCTAAATACAGTAGCTCAGCTAAAACAGCAATATTAAAGGCCCAATGCAATACTTTTTGTATTCATTCATATTCATATTTTTCAGGGGGTACTGCAGCACCCTCAGCACCCCTACTTCCTGCGGCTATGCGTAAGTTATGATGTGTCTGCACTTTTTTTAAGAAGCCCAAGGAGCAGGTAAAGGTGATTAAAAATGAGTGGTACAGCTGAGACCTGTCCTCTCACACACACAGGCACACACGGGCACACACGGGCGCACATGGGCGCACACGGGCGCACACACACACACACACACACACACACACACACACACACACACACACACACACACACACACCAGCAGATTAAAGTTGACCCTTTGTGCTCTGAGGAGGGTTTGGTTTGGCAGGAGCGATGGGTAAAGGGGGAAGGAAGGGGGTGGGGTCAACTTTAACCTTATAAAGAGAGCCTAGCTTTTCATTAGTTACTGTAACATCTGCTCTTAAAGGACGACAACTCTGCAGTAATGACAGATCGACACTCCAGTTAAATAAACACTGTGCTGTCTCAGGAATGGAGCAATACCCACACAGAGCTTCAAAGCTAGTGCTCGAATTCTGGCCATCTCACATCCCTTACACACAATCACTGCATCCCTAAATTATGAAACAAACTCCCTTTCACCTCCAGCCCCTCACTACCCTATTCTCGTCTCACTAACTCTGCGATTCTTTGTTGTCCTCCCGTCTTCTCCAATGTTCTTTTCTGTCCTTTCTCCATCCTCTTCTGGCCTCAATGGTTGAAGTCTCAATGGTGTCGTACCTTATTGTAGGAAGAAAGCTCTGAGACAGACAGACCAATCAAAGGGAAGCCTAGGATCATGTGACCACAAACCATTAAGATAAATAATGAACCCTGATAAACAATGGCCCCTCTACACTACTCATTTAATTGTCTGTTCACTCCCATTTTCTTTTCATTATCAGATGCAACATATAGGATAAGCTACTTTCATTATTTGAGAACTGAATCAATTTATTCACTGTTTTTAATGGCAATTTCTTCTTATTGATCATGTAACAAACTCTGCTTCAACAACCCACAACCCCATTGTAAACATAATCTGGTTAGCTTGCTAATATGATTTGAATTTGTAACGGCATTCCTCCTACTCTGAGGAGGAGAAGCGAGAAGGATCGGAGGACCAATGCGCAGCGTGGTAAGTGTCCATGATGTTTATTAAAAGATATAAACTGAACACTATGAAATATAAAACAATAAACGTTAACATGAACGAAAACCGAAACAGTACCGTGTGGCAACAAACACTCCCACGGAAACAAACACCCACAAACCAAAAGTGAAACCCAGGCTACCTAAGCATGATTCTCAATCAGAGACAACTAACGACACCTGCCTCTGATTGAGAACCATACTAAGCTGAACTCAAAACCCCAACATAGAAAAACACACATAGACTGCCCACCCCAACCATACTAAATAAAGACAAAACAAAGGAAATAAAAGGTCAGAACGTGACAGAATGATCCAGCAACACCAGATCAACAGCATCGGCTTCTCTATGCATAGCTTGTTTAAAGACATTGATTATCTTGATCTGTAGGGCGAGAATACTAGAGTACCAAGCTTAAAAAGCCAGAGGAGGACAACACAGACAAGTGAAATGAGACTCAGAGCCAAAGGTGAAATACGGTTAGAGGCTCAATGCTCAGTCCAGGCTCTTTTTAAGTGAAAGTCACAACCCACTGGGCACAGACGTCAATTCAACGTCTTTTTTCGCGTTTCATTGAAATGATGTGGAGACAGCATTGATTCAACCATTAGGTGTCCAGTGGGAAGTGGCGAAACTGCTGGGCAAGCCAATGAGAGGGATAGAAATTGTGCGAACTGAGTAATAGTGACTTGAGTATGTCCTAACACAGAGACACATTTGGTGAGCAAGTGCTGGTGTCTGAAGTATGACAGAAGATATGACAGATTAGTTTGAGTGACAGTTAGCGTTGCTCTGGACATAAGATAAATAAAGAACAGAGGCCAAAATACTTTTCTATAGCCCGTGGATGAAAGAATGAACGCAATGAAAGATCCGGAAGGAACAAAAGAGGACATTTTTTAAAACATTGATAAAACTGACGTGGTTCCCGAAATGGGTGTGATCGTCATTGGTGATGATGTGCAGTTTGCCAACGATTCCTTCTTTTTTCATGACTGATCATTTGTTGTTCTGAGTGATTCGTTCATTTAAGTAGTTTGTTTGACCTGCTGCTGCAATATGTGCTACAGCAGGATTGATACACGCTCAGCGGCTCCAGAGACATGCTCCGACCAACAACCGTCTGTTATATGTGTGCAGGAAAATTGAGAAGGAAAATACCTGTTTATAATGAGTACAATTAATTGGCTGTTCAATGTTATGATGGAAAAGGTTTTGTAGAACCAAACATGCACAGTCTCTTCTCAAAAAAATTCAAAAATCGTTTGGGGGGGGTGGGGGGGGGGGGGGTGCAGTTTGCGAACGATATTGTCAGGTTGTGGGCACAACTAGACCTTGTTTCAAATGTATCATTAAATAATCTCATTTGTATGCCTAGCAGTTACAAATGACAGTTCCAATAAGGTTCCCATGGTGAACAACATGTGAAGGAGAGGCTTGTAGAACCATGACTCTTTCAGGTTTTCAGTTCATCATTCGCCGGTAGATGGTCATTCTCTGGGCATCACTGACTCAAATTAATAACATTTGTCCAAATATTTTTTGGGGGGACTGAATCAGTCGAAAAGTTCAAAGTCAGATAAGATAACTTCTCATCACTCATAGAAAATGTTAACACAATATGACTCATATTGTAGTTCCCCAGGTGCAACCTACTGAGGCCATCGCTCCTGGTCTAATTTCACAGGCATGGTCTGTCTACTGAGTCAGTCATCCTAACAATGGCTGGAATTCACTTGAATCTCCTTCGACTGTTGACACTGTCTTTGTTTACAAACTTCTGCCCCCTGCAAAGACTTCATATTCTGAATACAGAATGCACCGAGGATGCATAAAGTCTACAAGTCTCTTTAAATAGCTGCTGTTTTATTTGATCATGTTAGAGTTAGAATTCTGTCCAAAGTGTCTCCTTACATTTATATACAGTATTTCTCTGTGTAATCAAATCAAAATGTATTTGTCACGTGCTCCGAATACAACACCTTACTGCTTACTTACAGGCTCTAACCAATGGTGTGGGAAAAAAAGGTATGTGTGTGTGTGTGTGTGTGTGTGTGTAGGTAAGTAAAGAAATAAAACAACAGTAAAAAGACATTTGAAAAAAAGAGTAGCAAGGCTATAGACAGACAACTGTTAGTCAGGCTTATTGAGGTAGTATGTACATGTAGGTATCGTTAAAGTGACTATGATCAACAGAGAGTAGCAGAAGTGTAAAAAGAGGGGTTGGCGGGTGGTGGGACACAATGCAGATAGCCCGGTTAGCCAATGTGCGGGAGCACTGGTTGATCGGGCCAATTGAGGGAGTATGTACATGAATGTATAGTTAAAGTGACTATGCATATAAGATTAACAGAGAGTAGCAGCAGCGTAAAAGAGGGGTTGGGGGGCACACAATGCAAATAGTCTGGGTAACCAGTCTATGACTGGGGTGGCTGGGGTCTTTGACAAATCTTTAGGGCCTTCCTCTGACACCGCCTGGTGTAGACGTCCTGGATGGCAGGCAGTTTTGCCCCAGTGATGTACTGGGCCGTACGCATTACCCTCTGAAGTGCCTTGCGGTCGGAGGCCGAGCAATTGCCGTACCAGGCAGTGATGCAACCGGTCAGGATACTCTTGATGTTGCAGCTGTAGAACCTTTTGAGGATCTCAGGACCCATGCCAAATCTTTTTAGTTTCCTGAGGGGGAATAGGCTTTGTCGTGCCCTCTTCACGACTGTCTTGGTGTGTTTGGACAAATCTAGTTTGTTGTTGATGTGGACACCAAGGAATTTGAAGCTCTCAACCTGCTCCACTACAGCCCTGTCGATGACAATGGGGACATGCTCGGTGCTCCTTTTCCTGTAGTCCACAATCATCTCCATAGTCTTGGTTATGTTGAGGGATAGATTGTTATTCGAGAACCCCCCGGCCAGGTCTCTGACCTCCTCCCTATAGGCTGTCTCGTCGTTGTCGGTTGTCAGGCCACCCACTGTTGTGTTACTCACCTCTGATTCATACTAAGATAAAGTCAAATATATATTGGTCTGTACAACTGTTACACACTGGCATTCAATCAACGTTACAAATCATTGTATGGTAATTGTTTATGACACAAGGGCAAATATTTTGTCAAAAACAAATGGAGAAAGTACCTGGAGAAAGAAATGTATCATGAGCCTGTGATGTTCTCTGTGATCTGTAGAGGCCGCATTGAGCTGCCTGACAACTGTGAACTAGGCCTAGGTGATAAAAGGTCATTCTCCATAGAGGATGAGTTATGGTTGGTAGAACTGGGGTGAAGTCAAACACAACCCTAGCCACTAATTCAAGGTGCTTCCCAGAGATAAGTGGTTCTCTAATAACACAGAGCAAACCACTGCAGCCACAGCCTGGACAACCAGCAGTGTATTTAACTCACATTCCCAACATGCTCTGCACGTGCAAAACTGATGATTTGCCTATGGGTGGAAACATCAAAGAAAGCACTTTGGAAGCGTGACCACAGCACAGTGAAATAGACCCTATTATGACTTTCTTTTGCTACTTGGCCTATTTCATGAAGCTAATCCCCTCCCCCACCAGATAAATGTCCCAATAACGTTGAATACCTTCCATTCTATGCGATTTCTGTGATTTTCTGTGATTTTCTGTACTCACACACGCACAGTCAATATGGAGTGACATCACAGTGTGTGGCATACAGACGCACAGAGCCTGCAATAGTTACCTGCGTTCGAAACATTTAAAAAAAACATCTCTGAATTATGTGATAGTTGGCTTCTAAACAAGTTGGACAAAGTGGGTTTGGTGTCGGTATGTATCCATTTGGTGTCAGTATGATATCTTATTGACTGATGGATGGCTGACTTGATAGCTGACGTATTGTCCATTTCCAATAAGTTTAAACAGTGATGAACCAACACCAAATGGACAGGCTGAAATCAACA
The DNA here is from genome assembly GCF_045791955.1 of Oncorhynchus clarkii lewisi. Taxonomy (NCBI): domain Eukaryota; kingdom Metazoa; phylum Chordata; class Actinopteri; order Salmoniformes; family Salmonidae; genus Oncorhynchus; species Oncorhynchus clarkii. The sequence goes on along the minus strand of NC_092176.1, from coordinate 4,343,553 downwards.
CTGAATGTGTTGGCAAATGGCAACACCATAGTCTCTAGGCCATTCAAGGAGACGCCCCACTTGACCGTAGCGTGCAAATAGTAGGCCCGGAATGAAGCCTGACTGGTAGTGATTTAATGATGCTTTGGACATATTGCGGCCTCTGGGTCACACAGAGACACGCGGTTGTCAATGGGCTCATCGTGGGGGGGGGGTGGATAAGCCACAGAGTCATTCTAGCTGCGTGCGCCGGTTCATGTCGTCTGACACATCCGAGTTTCTCCCTAAGGATAACGTGGGTTTACAGGTTATGCTCTAACTCTGCTTCTGTGCAGACAATTTTCAAAATGTATTTTGCCACGTGTTCAGGGTCACCTGTACCTCTACAGATATCAATATGAAAAGATTGAATGGTTCCCTTCATGTCCTAAAGGGGAAGCATGAACTTCACCATGAAATAGGGCTGAAATCCTAAAATGTGCAGGTTTAAATCATCATAGAAAGGGAAACAAATGGCATCGCCATAGTCTCTAGGCCGTGCCGAGTTCAAGGAGATGTCCCACTTGACTGTAGCTCGCTCGCTCGGTCTGACCGCAGCGAGCGTGCAAAAAAGTTGGCCCAAAATGAAGCCTGACCTAAATTTGAGGTGCTTTTGGGTGACAGTGACAGAACCGTTAAGGCTAGAAGCACAATTCAGCCACAGGTCTTCCCGATCTGTGCAAGCCTAACCTTCACCATATGGAATGAATCCTTAACATTGAAAACATAGTGTTTTCTTCTAACAGTTTACATTGACATCTCTCCCTATAGGAATACATTGCCTGTTCCCCTAACTTCAACCTGATGCCTATGTGGATTATGATTGCCATTTCAAACTGTCAATGACAATCCATCAGGCTACTATGAAGGTTTCCTGCGTTGATTTTAAGCTTTTTGGAACAACCGTAAGTGGTTCAATTGATCCTAATAGTGGTTTTGATTTCACAACCTACAATTAGTGAAAAAAAACATTGCATTCAACCCTCTGTAAATCAGTCAGTTCTCAGGATTCTATAAAAGCACCAATGAGGAAATGTGTTTACTTTCAGCTTCCTGTGACAAGCGGAACTGCTTTAAATTGGGGTCATAGGGGCTGTTTTGAAGGGTTAGAAAGGTCACATCTTTCCAAAATGTCATATGTGTGATTAGGCAACCCTCATGAACTGTAAATCAGTCAGTTCTTTAATCAGATAGCCAAGAAAAAAACTCACACACACACACACACAGCCAGGATGGAGTAACACAGCGTGGGGCTTACAGACATACAGAGCATTCAATAGATTCCGGCGTTCAAACCATCAAATAACCATCAGACCTAGAGCTTTGGAACGCTATAAACCTGTTCTAGAGCTTAAGTTGGTAGTACACGTTTCAGGCCGATAGCATGTTCATGGACCCCGTAGCAACCCCCGAAATAAGTGAATTCTCAGCACTGAATAAGGTTGCTGCTCGGGCTCTGAATGACCTATCAAACCGAAACTCGGATTTCAGAGTCGCCTCAGCTAGGCCTACACATCATGTCAGAACTGGACCCGCAGCTCGAATGTAACTACGTCTTTGAAGATTTTTTATGGTTTTAACAGAAGGCGCTTTGAATTATGGGCCGGCTCTGAAATATGTGATAGTTGGCTTCTAAAAGAGTTGGACAAAGTGAGTCAGTATGGTGTCAGTATGTATAAGTGTGGTGTTAGTACGATATTAATTGACTGATGGCTGACTTGATGGCAGTATAATATATTGGCATTGCACATTTTATATTGCAAATGGACAGTGTACATTTCTAATTTATTTGATGAGGGATTTACCATCACCAAATGGACAGGCTGAATTCAACACCAACAAGCGATGGTGAGGAACCTCTATCACTGCTAGGCCATCCCGAGTTCAACAAGTCAGTCAATTTGGCATTTCTGAAATATATTAGAGCATGTCCAATACTTGTTGGTAAATGCCCATCCACCAAGTCCTCACGCATTGGGCAACTGGGATATATTGTTATGCTTTTATTGATGATCTCTGGTAATATGCGACCAAACCCTGGGCTGGTAGATACCATGCAATCTCTACCTACTCCCTATGATTTAAAAAATAGAGCAGGTTTTGGCTAAAGATGTCTTGGCTAAAGAAATCTGTGTCAAATAAATCGATTTATATTGATGGGGTACACAGTTTTTAGAACGGATCGGATGAGTAAAGGAAGATTGGTTGCAATTTATGTGAAATCAGAGTTTAACACCTCGTAAATTATCTCGATTTCCAAAACCAAACATATTTAATTGCTTGCGTTTAAAGGAGGCTTATATAAGGACTCCCTCATCACTGTAGTCGGCTGCTACAGACCGCTCTCGGCTCTCGGCTTCGGGAGACATACTTAACTCTCTTTCTGATGTCCTGCACTAGCTAAATGACTCCGAATTAATTTATTTAGGAGACTTGAATTGGGACATGCTTATAACTGTATCGGACTCTTTTAAAGAACTGTGTGACTCTCTGAATCTCCCCCAATTAATTAATGCGCCTACAAGATCGAATCCCAGAGCACCTAACAAATCAACGCTATTGGACATTATTCTAACAACTACCCCTCACAAATACACATCGACTGGGATATTCTGTAATGATGTCAGTGATCACTAGGCAATTTCTTGTGTTAGAAATACAAAAATGACCAAAACCAAACCCCCATTATATTTGTTAAGACATTTTAGATAGTTTGATGAGCAAGCATTCTTACAAGTCTGATTCCCGATGTTGACACTGCCTGGGACTTTTGTGTCGATGTGTGATAAGCATGCCTCTGTGAAGACATTTTTCATCAGTGGAAGGGACAATCCTTGGTTTTCAAATAACTTGGCAGAATCAATTAGAAAGAGAAATATATTTTGGGCTCAAGCTAGACATATACATGCTGCTGTTGACTGGGCCTCCTTCAGAGCGTTAAGAAACAAATGCACAGGATTGATCAGGAATTCCAAAACAGATTACTATTTAAGTGCAGTCACAGAGAACCTAAACAATCCTACCAAGTTCTGGAACCTAATCAAATCCGTGTCAGGTTCTAATGTATCCTCTGGCCTTCCTGACCATTTATTGAAGGATTCTAATGAAGTGAGGGATAAAGCCGATGTTGTAGAGGTTTTTAACCTGTTGCGACGACCAAACCCGGATCCGGGATTCTATTTATAGACCTAAGCTCATTACCATAACGCAACGTTAACTATTCATGAAAATCGCAAATGAAATGAAATAAATATGCTAGCTCTCAAGCTTAGCCTTTTTTTAACAACACTGTCATCTCAGATTTTCAAAATATGCTTTTCAACCATAGGAAAACAATCATTTGTGTAACAGTAGCTAGCTAGCGTAGCATTTAGCGTTAGCATTAGCGTTAGCATTAGCGTTAGCATTTAGCAGGCAACTATCACAAAAACAAGTAAAGCCTTCAAATAAAATAACTTACCTTTGAAGAACTTCTGATGTTTTCAATGAGGAGACTCTCAGTTAGATAGCAGATGCTCCGTTTTTCCAAAAAGATTCTTTGTGTATTAGAAATAGCTCCGTTTTGTACATCACATTTGGCTACCAAAAAAAAAAAAAATAAAATAAAATAAAAACGAAAATTCAGTCCTCAAAACGCGAACTTTTTTCCAAATTAACTCCATAATATTGACTGAAACATGGCAAACGTGGTTTAGAATCAATCCTCAAGGTGTTTTTCCACATATCTCTTCAATGATATATCCTTCGTGGAAGCCTGGTTTCTCCTTGCTCTCAAATGGAAAAATAATTGCACCTGGCTTTACGCTCCAATTTCGACGCAGGGACACCAGGCGGACACTTGGAAAATGTAGTCTCTTATGGTCAATCTTCCAATGATATGCCTACAAATACGTCACAATGCTGCTAACACTTTGGGGGAACGACAGAAAGTGTAGGCTCATTCCTTGCGCAATCACAGCCATATAAGGAGACAATGGAAAACAGAGCTTCAGAAATTCTGCTCATTTCCTGGTTGATGCATCATCTTGGTTTCGCCTGTAGAATGAGTTCTGGGGCACTTACAGACAATATCTTTGCAGATTCTGAAACTTCAGAGTGTTTTCTTTCAAAAACTGTCAAGAATATGCATAGTCGAGCATCTTTTCGTGACAAAATATCGCGCTTAAAACGGGAACGTTTTTTATCCAAAAATGAAATAGCGCCCCTAGAGATCAAAGAGGTTAACAAACACTTCATATCCGCTGGTGGGGCCCACATCTAATGGTGGGGCCCAGGCCTCTAATGTAAGCTCTGACGAGCCCGACGCAAAGAATATACTGCTTCCTCGGGAACAGGCCCCGATCCCATTGACTTGCATGAAGAGGAGGCGGAGAAAGAGGATTCGAAGGTCGGGCTGCCTTCTGAGAATTCGTAAGTGATCGAATAAACCCCCACTTCCCTCCATTCTGCTAGCAAATGTGCAATCTTTGGAGAATAAAACCGTCGAGTTAAGCGGAAGATTAAACTACCAACGGGACATAAAAAAAATGTAACATCTTATGCTTCACAGAGTTGGTGCTGAACGACGACAACATCAGCATACAACTGGCTGGTTATACGATGTTCCGACAGGATAGAACAGTGGCATCTGGTTAGACAAGGGGCGGCGTTCTATTTATTTTAGTAAACAACAGCTGGTGCACGATATCTAAGGAAGTCTTGAGCTATTGCTGGCCTGAGGTAGAGTATCTCATGATAAGGTATAGACCACGCTACCTACTGAGAGAGTTTTCATCTGTATTTTTTGTAGCTGTTTTACATACCACCACAGCCAGAGGCTGGCACTAAGACAGCATTGAATGAGCTTTATTCCGCCATAAGCAAACAAGAAATCGTTCACCCAGAGGAAGCGCTCCTACTAGTTGAGGACTTTAATGCAGGGAAACTTAAATCCGTTTTACCACATTTCTATCAGCATGTCAAATGTGCAACAAGATGAAAAAGAACTCTGGACCACCTATAATCCACACACAGAGACGCATACAAAGATATCCCTCGCCCTCCATTTGGCAAATCTGACCATAATTCTGTCCTCCTGATTCCTGCTTACAAGCAAAAATTCAAGCAGGAGTAGGTCGGAGCTACTCTCTTCATGAGTAGCGATGCAGGCAAAGCCTTGGTGGTTGCGTGAGGTGTGTTCCTGTAGTATAGCAGGAAGCTGTTCAAGCGTTGGTGCATTGTCCGTTGACCCCGAGTTGATTTTAAGATGTGTTTAATGGTCGGTACAAACCTCTCTGACAGCCTTATGGATGATGGATGATACGGGGCAGACCTACTCTAACCGCAAAATGCAAAGGAGACGTCAACATGAGAGTCAAGTCAAATGTAGTGAACTGAGAGCAAAGGACAGAGCTTTCAATTTTGGAGATACTGTCAACGACCTCAACGGACCAAAGTGAGTTCCTGCTACAGTCATTGCTAGACTCGTCCTGTGTCTTACACTGTCCAGAGGACATCAGCTGGAGAAGGCACACAGATCAGTTAGTGTTGAGTAAAGCCACGCTAACATAACCACTCGACGTCAGTGGTACAGAATTGTTACTGGGTGACTCTCTGACCCAGCAGTTGTCACCTAGGGGCTCACAGTCACGTTCTCATCTATTTGATTTAGAATTTTAAGACCACTTTGGGTATAACATTTTTTTTATTTGATGAAACATTAGATTTGGTCTTACTGCTATTAGCCCATAGAAACATATTGAATAACAGATTCAAACATAAAAAATTTATATTTCTATATCTGTTTTCTAACTGGTCCCAGGTTACCTTCAGACTAGTCTTGTGAGATGGCCTAGAGCAATACAACCAACATGTACGTGTTTAAGAGAGTCTCACCTCTCTAAAAAGGGGTCATATTAGTGTGTATCCCAAACAGTTAGGACTCTACAGAGCTAAGTTGGCAGATCAGCGATATCGACTTCAGATGAGTCCTGTGACGCTTGTGGGGGTAGTAGAGCTATACAGAGAACACCATCATTCGGATGCTACAGACGTTTTTGTGAGAAGACCGATTTTCGCGATTTCTTATGGTCTGACAAACACAGCGGTAACTCTGCCACCTTTCACCGCAAATGCAGAAGGCCGACATCTGCGGATGCTGTGAGTTGCGAAAAAGATATCTCTATTTTAAACTGACAGATTTTTAAAGGGATGTTGTTATTGTGCTAATTCGCTTCATGCGAGGGCATCGGACATCGACTGTAGGGGGGTTTACCCTACAAGAGATAGATGCTTGGACATGTGAGAACTGATTTCATCTCCTGGGTAATATGTTTGTTGAGATGAGCACTTTCATATAAATGGTTGAAATAATTCCTCTCCCGTCACATCATTATTCAATTGTTATAAAGACGTGGTTATAAACCCACAAGACATATCAAGGCTTGTTGAAGCCAATTAGGGATTAGGCTACAACAATGTTGTCTGCCAACACTCCAAACATAGACTATTGAGCAAACAATGGAAACATTTTTTTTTTTACTGTTGCTTTTACTCGTAAATGGTTGAACTAATTCCTGCCTCCCGTCTCATCATTATTGAATTGTTATAAAGACGTGGTTATAAACCCAAGAGACATTACAAGGATTTTTGAAGCTAATTAGGGATTAGGCTACAACAGTGTTGACTGCCAACTCAGACTATTGAGCAAGCCCTGGAATGAATTGTTTTGTTACTGTTGCTATTACTCGTTATGGAAAAGGGATACTTAGTCAGTTGTACAAATAAGTGCATTCAACCGAAATGTGTCTTCCACGTTTAATCCAACCCCTCTGAATCAGAAAGGTACGGGTGGCTGCCTTTATTGATGTCACCAGCCCCCATGGAGCAGTTGTCCTTGTGGGTTAACTGCCTTACTCAAAGGCAAAATGTCCACCTTGCTGGCTTGGGGATTCAAACCAGCGACCTTTTGGTTACTGGCCCCTGTAGCGGCCTATGCAATTTATTAAACAGTAAAATCAATCCACAATGGATCAGGAGGATAATATTCCGTGCCACCAGCCAAAACGGAGACAATGAAAATACAAAGACCGTCAATATCCTACAGAACTTGAAATGAATGCATGCATTATTTAGCCAAGTAATGCGTTGATTGGCTTGTGAGTGGGCAAGCCCTCGTAACATCTACAACTTCTTTCCATCAAAATCCAGCCTTTTCACGCGATCGCCAGCTATTGCGCTCAAAATTCCATCTGTGAAAATAGAAAAGCAATTTCTGATACACCCCAGACCTCAATATTGCAAATAGTTTAAGGCTTCCATCAATGTAATTGTCTGCATCGTTTCCAATTATCCATAAAAAATCATGTTTACAATAGTTATCTTTGTTTGTTTTTGTTCCCATCCTTCAGCTCCACTCAACCCCTCCCATCCATCTCTGAACAACATCCAGTTTCTATTTTCCATATATTTTTCTATACTGGGATGTTTCACAAAAGTTCTGAACCTTACTATTCTCATAGATTTTACATATTGTAAAGTAAAGATACATATTTTAGCTAAAATAATTATTATATTACTGATCAATTGATTATGACTTTTTAAATCACCCAGCAGTGGTGTTTGCAGAGTTCGCTCCAGGTAAATGTTGCAATTTTGCACCTAAACAACTTTGTATTTTTGTGTGTTATTTCATACATTATTAGCCCAGAATGTTTTTTGTGTTATTACATACAGACGGAAATAACGTTTGGATATCAGAGCGGCAGTAACTCACCAGTATTAAGACCAAGAATACGACTTTCCAGAATTGGATCCTTTGCTTGTACTGCAACTTATCTCAGAGGCTGCTCCAAGACACTGCCGGCGGAGAAGAGGTAATCGGAGTGGACTTCTAGTTCGATTCAGGAGGCGTGCACACCATCCATGGCTTCCGAGTATATTACTTGCTAATGTTCAGTCTCTGGACAATAAAGTAGATGGGCTCAGGGTGAGAATCTCCTTCCAGAGAGACACCAGGGACTGTAACATACTCTGATTCATGGAATCATGGCTCTCTCTGAATATACTGTCCTGTCCATACAGCCAGCTTGGTTCTCAGTACATTTTGCAGACAGGATGAAGAACTCCCCCTGGAAAGAAGAAATGAGGTGGTGTATGTTTCATGATGAACTATTCATGTGGTGATGGTTATAACGTACAGAAACTCAAGTTCTTTTGTTCACCCGACCTAGAATACCTAACAATTAAATGCAGATCGTATTACCTCCCAAGAGAATTCTCTTCACTTATAGTAACAGATGTGTATATTCCCCCTCAAGCCGATACCACAATGGCCCTCAAGGAACTACACTGGACTTTGTGCTGCATTTATTGTAGCTGGGGATTTTATCAAAGTAAATTTGAGGAAAATTATATTGAAGTTCCATCAACAATTTGTCTGTAGTAATCACGCAGCAAAAATGCTTGACCAATGTTACTCACCTCCCTCACTTCCATAAAGTACAAAAGGCTGGTCTGACCAATCTGGAGATTATTTTGAGATTAACATTGATGTATTCATGGACACAGTAACTGAGTTCATCAGGAAGTGTATAGGGGATGTTATTCCCACTGTAACCACTACAACCTACCCAAACCAAAAACCGTGGGTAGATGGCAGCATTTCCTCAACACTGAAAGGGTGAACAACTGCATTTAACCATGGCAAAGTGATTGGGAATATGGTAAATTAGAAACAGTGTGCAGTAGTTATTCCCTCCGTAAGGCAATCCAACAGGCAAAACATCAGTACAGAGACAAAGGGGAGTCGCAGTTCAACTGCTCAGACACAAGATGTATGTGGCAGGGCCTACAGACAATTACGAATTACAAAGAGAAAACCAGAAACGTTGTGGACACTGACATCTTGCTCCCGAACAAGCTATACACCTTCTTCGCCCGCTTTGAGGATAACAAAGTACCACCCACGCGGACCATTCCCAAGAACTGCGGGCTCTCATTCTCTGTGGCCGATGTGAGTAAGACATTTAAGCGTGTTAACCATCGCAAGGCTGCCGGCCCAGATGGCATCCCTAGCCGTGTCCTCAGAGCATGCATAGACCAGCTGGCTGGAGTGTTTATGGACATATTTAATCTCTCCCAGTCTGCTGTCCCCACATGCTTCAAGATGTCCAACATCGGTCCTCTACCCTAGAAAGCAAAGGTAACTGAACTAAATGAGTATCACCCCGTAGCACTCACTTCATCATGAAGTGCTTTGAGAGGCTAGTTAAGGATCATATCACCTCTGCTTTACTTGACACCCTAGACCTTCAAATTGCATACCACCCCAATAGACCCACAGACAATGCAATTGCCATTGCACTGCACAATGCCCTATCCGATCCGGACAAGAGGAATACCTATGTAAGAATGATGTTCATTGACTACAGCTCAGCCTTGAACACCATAGTACCGTCCAAGCTCGCCCTGTGCAACTGGGTCCTGTACTTCCTGAATGGCCACCTCCAGTTGGTGAAAGTCAGAAACAACACCTCCACTTCGCTGATCCTCAACACAGGGGCCCATTCTCAGCCCCCTCCTGTACTCCATGTTCACCCATGACTGCACACCTCCAACTAAATGATCAAGTTTGCAAACGACAACAGTAGTATGCCTGATTACCAACAATTATGAGACAGCCAGCAGGGAAGTTTTTAACATTCTCCACTGCAGTCGCGTTGATGTAGAAAAGGGCGTACTCCCTCTGCTGTTTTCTGAAGTCCACTATCAGCTCCTCGTTTTGTTGACGTTGTTGGAGAGGTTATTGTTCTGGCACCACTCCGCCAGGGCCCTCACCACTTCCCTGTTGGCTGTCACGTCATTCTTGGTACAAGGTCATCAATGTTCTCATTCGCAGCTTTGAGAAATTCCTTGTAAATTATGGTCACCCATCCGGGGGCTTTGGATTTGTTGGACCAACCCTGCCAGGCAGGCTCAGACTCTTGAGGAGGCAGTGCTGCTTCAGTGGGTCTCTGACTGTGTTTATCTTTCTGCCTTGGCTGCATATACAGTGGGGCAAAAAAAGTATTGTCAGCCACCAATTGTGCAAGTTCTCCCACTAAAAAAGATGAGAGAGGCCTGTAATTTTCATCATAGGTACACTTCAACTATGACAGACAAAATGAGGAAAAAATATCCAGAAAATCACATTGTAGGATTTTTTATGAATTTATTTGCAAATTATTTGCAAGATTTCTGGCTCTCACAGACCTGTAACTTCTTCTTTAAGAGGCTCCTCTGTCCTCCACTCATTACCTGTATTAATGGCACCTGTTTGAACTTGTTATCTGTATAAAAGACACCTGTCCACAACCTCAAACAGTCACACGCCAAACTCCACTATGACCAAGACCAAAGAGCTGTCAAAGGACACCAGAAACAAAATTGTAGACCTGCACCAGGCTGGGAAGACTGAATCTGCAATAGGTAAGCAGCTTGGTTTGAAGAAATCAACTGTGGGAGCAATTATTATGAAATGGAAGACATACAAGACCACTGATAATCTCCCACGATCTGGGGCTCCACTCAAGATCTCACCCCGTGGGGTCAAAATGACCACAAGAACGGTGAGCAAAAATCCCAGAACCACACGGGGGGACCTAGTGAATGACCTGCAGAGAGCTGGGACCAAAGTAACAAAGCCTACCATCAGCAAGGGTATTGAAGATGAAACGTGGCTGGGTCTTTCAGCATGACAATGATCCCAAACACACCGCCCGGGCAACGAAGGAGTGGCTTCGTAAGAAGCATTTCAAGGTCCTGGAGTGGCCTAGCCAGTCTGCAGATCTCAACTCCATAGAAAATCTTTGGAGGGAGTTGAAAGTCCGTGTGTCCCAGCAACAGCCCCAAAACATCACTGCTCTAGAGGAGATCTGCATGGAGGAATGGGCCAAAGTACCAGCAACAGTGTGTGAAAACCTTGTGAGGACTTACAGAAAACGATTGACCTCTGTCATTGCCAACAAAGGATATATAACAAAGTATTGAGATAAACTTTTGTTATTGACCAAATACTTATTTTCCACCATAATTTGCAAATAAATTCATTAAAAATCCTACAATGTGATTGTATGTATTTTTTTCTCTCATTTGGTCTGTTATAGTTGAAGTGTACCTATGATGAAAATTACAGGCCTCTCTCATCTTTTTAAGTGGGAGAACTTGCACAATTGGTGGCTGACTAAATACTTTTTTGCCTCACTGTAGGCTACTTGCTGTAGGCTTATAAAACATATAAGGCTGTATACTTACTGTGTGGGTTGCTCAGGTGTGTGTCTAGGGTACAGGGTGGGGGACCGCTCCATCATGATAAGACAATAAATAAATTCACTATATTTATAATATTTTTTTAAATGCATATCCCATTGCATTAGGTTTGTTCAAATAGAGGCAGGGATTGGGAAGATCATAAAACATGGTTTAATTGCAGTAAAGTCGATTGGTCTTCTTTGCATGGTTGGAGGCATGGGGCATATTGTGAAAACGTTACCACAAGCATTTCAGTCTAACGTCAGAGAAAAAGAGAGCTCATCATTGCCAGTAAACTTCAATGTAGTAATTGTAGCAATGAGTTTCTCATCTTCTCCATATCAGGGGATCCCAACCAGTCTTGAAAATACTACCCTAGGTGACAGTCATTGTTTCTGATTTCAATGATGGACTAATTGCTGAATCAATTTTTTCAACTTTAAAAATAGTTTTTTGCAGGACAAGGATTGTCCTGACTTTCAGGAATGCCTGAATTGCTTTGCCTTGCTTTTATGATTGTCTGGATTGCCTTCCAATTATTAAACATTTACGGGAGTGCAAGTTTTACCATGGCATGGACCTTGGTGATATGTTGGCACATGAAAATTATTAGAATATGGCAAATATTTGTAAATGATTGGATTCTATTCTGAGACATGAAACAGATAGGTGGGAGGGCATACAAGCTGTCACAAATTTATCAATGCACAATTTGGATAATCGAAACACTTCAACCACTTCATTTTTATTTTACACTAGTATTTTTTGTTGTGAAGTCATTATGTTCAGCTGTTTTTATTGACAAGAAAGTTTAATGGAAACTGTCAGGCCTGCTCCCCCTCTCCCGCTCCAGCACTTGACGTCGCCGGTTCACTAAACACCGGTCCTGGCAACCCACATTACACACACCTGGAAACCATCATTGTGCACACCTTCTCCCCATTGTTACGTACACCTGGACCTCATCATAACCCTGAATACTCTCCCTTTATTAGCCCTCAGTAACCCCAGTCTTCAGGCATTATTGGTTTTCTTTACATTTGGCACGCTATTCCTGTTTTGATGTTCGTCATGTTTTTTAAAAAAAAATTAACCTTCTGCACCTGCTCCCTCACTACCTGTGTATACGTTACAGAGGCCCGGTTCCTACCCTGGGCAGAGTACGCCCAAAATTCACTACGTCACTCCTCCACCGAGCTGACCCCCATCCAGTGTGTCCTGGTATATCAGCCATCCTTGGCTCCGTTAATCACTTGTTCACCGCAGGAGCTTTGGTCTGGATCGGGTCCACAGAGCCAGGCCTGGCTGATATCCCAGGACACACTAGAAGGGGGTCAGCCCAGTGGAGGAGTGACGTAGTGAATTCTGGGCACACTCCGCCCAGGGAAGGAACCAGGCCCACGCCCCCTGCCGGTCCTGACAGTGACTCCTAAGGAACCTCCCCAGCTCCTGGTTCATCCTCTCCAGCTGCCCGTTGGACTGAGGCCTGTACCCGGAAGTGAGGCTGACCGTGACCCCCAGCTTCTCCATTTCCATACACCTTACGTGAATTGGGGGCCACAGTCAGAGAAAAAGTCCTCTGGAAGGTCATGGTGCTGGAAGACCTGCTGGAACACTGCCTCAGCGACCTGAAGAGTGGTAGGGAGACCAGAGAGAGGGATAAAGCGGCAGGATTTAGAGAATGTCTACAACGACCATAATAGTAGTGACCATAATAGTTGTGAAACCATCAGACGAGGGGAGATCTATGATGAAATCAATGGACAGATGAGACCAAGGCCACTGAGGCACGAGAAGGGGAAGGAGTTTCCCTGCTGGAGTCTGCCGGGGAGATTTCCTGAAAAGTGAAATAAATACTATTGTGTAAATATTTAGTAGTTATGTCTTGATTTCTTTTAAAGCCCTGGATAGCCTACAGACACTATAAACAGGGTTACTGTGGGACCACAATTGCTTTGCAGCGTGTTCAGGATTTGTGTGTCATTATACCATTTGAATAAACTGGATATAACTATATAAAACTAGATAAACTAGATGTGGTGCGGCAGGTAGCCTAGTGGTTAGAGCATTGGACTAGTAACCAAAAGGTTGCAAGATCAAGTCCATAAACTGACAAGGTAAAATTCTGTGATCCTGCCCCTGAACGAGGCAGTTAACTGACTTGCCTAGTTAAATAAAGATGAAATAAACAATATCCTAAATCGTGATGTGTTTGCACTGGCTGAGTAATGGGCTATGCAGCACTAACTCAGCCAGCCAGGAGTACTTGTAGGTGAGGATGGGGAAGATTAACTGTTTAATCCAGGAGAGAGATTTCATCTGAGCAGGGGTTCAACATAATTCCTGAAGTAAAATAGAGTATAAAAAATGAAATATTCAAAAAGCTCTAAAAATGCCATAAATCTAGAAGAATCTAGAATATGTGCAGGGGATCGTCAATGAACGTGTGTTAGCCTTAGCCAGTCCTAAAACAGATGGGCCTAACTTAATCACAACAATGTTTCAAAATAAAAGTTGCATCAAAATGGTTATGCTTTTGAAAATTTCACATTGAACACGCCAAAATAAATGTGTTTGGTGATTTACTTTGTTTAAATCGCTTATGAAAGTGGACTTGGTATGGAAAGTAGTCGATAGAAGATTCCTGTGCGTTTATGCGTGCTGGACTAAGTAGAATAACAAGATACTCAACTTTTTTTTTACCCCTTTTTCTCAACTTTTTTGGGGTATCCAATTGTTTTTAGTAGCTACTATCTTGTCTCATCGCTACAACTCCCGTACGGGCTCGGGAGAGACGAAGGTTGAAAGTCATACGTCCTCCGATACACAACCCAACCTAGCCGCAATGCTTCTTAACACAGCGCGCATCCAACCCGGAAGCCAGCCGTACCAATGTGTCAGAGGAAACACCAGTGCACCTGGCAACCTTGGTTTAGCGCACATTGCGCCCGGCCCGCCACAGGAGTCGCTGGTGCTGATGAGACAAGGACATCCCTAACGGTCAAGCCCTCCCTAACCCTGACGACGCTAGGCCAATTGTGCGTTGCCCCACGGACCTCCCGGTCGCGGCCAGTTACGACAGAGCCTGGGCACGAATCCAGAGTCTCTGATGGCACAGCTTGGCACAGCTTGACTCAAAATAAGATTACTTCCTGTAGCTTAGAAGGTGACAATTTTCCATTGACTTCTGCCTGAATCTTCCTTGCGCAACGCGAATTACAGGAAGTTATCGAAAATCTAGTTGAGTCTCTTGGTAGACTAGCATCTCTAATTTTCTGTGGCCAAAATAAATGTCATAATCAGAGTTGACAGGATTCCATATTCTACATGTCAGATGCATACTGTTATATAATATACAGTATTTCAATCTGAAAGTTTTGTTCGCTTTATAATGTGTCTTATGCTATCATTCCTTCCCTTTCTTTAGGCTAAGCTTCTAGCTACACCGGCTACAATGGCATTCTATTAAACCTGAATACACTATTTAACAACATGTATAGCAATAACTATATTTACCTACAACAATAACATCAATAATCAATACACATATCCAATGTTGCTACTTACAATTGTCTGTCCAGTCACACGCTAAATCCCTGCATAGGGAGGGTTGTCGTAATACTTAATACTATTACGACATGATATGTCGTAATACTTCAACCAAATAGGTCATGTTATACATCGTTGGAAAGGTCAAAGGCTGTAGAAACCAAAATGTGCAGAATATTTGCGTATTTTTCCCAGAAATCGATTTACGTGTAGCCAAAATGTCTATACATTAGCATTAGCCATTTTGGACTGTGTGAATGAGGACATCTTTTCCGGTACATCTGAAAGGATTGTTTTCTTTATTGGTGGCTTATTGGAAAATGTATTGTTGTGATCAAACTGGATGTGCATGGGTTTCAATGGCTGACGTGAGCAGGAAAAATATGTAATAGTCTTTTTATTTTATTCCACTTTTAAATTTGGTAATTTTGTTTTTGTATTTGAAAAGGAGTTCTCAGGGTTGAGGTTCTCAGTTTTGGTGCGCTTTTGACATGTAGGTGTCAGGGAGACTGGGGAATAGTGTGGCAGCTGGTGCTTTATGGCCATGCTGACAGCTGATGATACAGTACATGACCTTGTGTTGGAGGGGAGAGAGGCTGATAAAGATCTCACCTGGTGATTTGACTGGCTTTGACAATGAAACAGGATTTTCGGTGGGATTCTTAAAATAAAGTTTATTAATTGGGAAATTGTAAAAAATATGAATAACTTTCCAACCATGACACCACTAGAGGGTGCTTTTGGTCATTGGCTGCAGGGAAATGTTTAAAAATCATTAATGGCTTAAAATTATTCATATAAATAGAAAAAACTGATACATTTTAGTCTGATTGGAAAAGGTTTTTGATGTCCCAATACCTTGCCATCGGGTCAATGAACTTATATATAAAACAACAATTTACGCATCAATCGATTCATTTTATTTGAAGGTATTATATAAAATGCTGCAAAAAGAATGCTCAATATATGGGGCATTGAACAGTCTTGTGCCCTCTGCCATGAGGAAACAGAATCACTATAGCACATGGGTTCTTGAACTTTTTCAGCCTGGGACCAAATCGAGAAATTCTGTGTTTTCCTGGGATCCAAGCTTATGAAAACATGCAACTAAATGTAAATATCGATACATTTTATTGCCCTTATGCGTAAAACAATTGCAATATAGACAAAACATATAACAATGAAATGAAATACCCATATAAATAGTTGATTTATTTTTTGTTTTATTTTAAAAAACAAACAGTGCATTCGGGAAGTATTCACAATTTTTCCACATTTTGTTACGTTACAGCTTTATTCTAAAATGGATTCAATATTTTGTTTTCCTCATCAAGCTATACACAATACCCCATAATGACAAAACGACAAAAAAAAGTGAAAAACGTTTTTTTTTGCAAATGTAAAAACATAATGGTAGAAATACCTTATTTACATACTTATTCAGACCCTTTGCTATGAGACTCAACATTGAGCTCAGTTGAATCCTGTTTCCATTGATCATCCTTGAGATGTTTCTGTAACTTAAAATCAAATTTTATTTGTCACCTGAGCCGAATACAACCTTACAGTGAAATGCGTACTTACAAACCCTTAAAAGTTAAGTAAAAAAAGATAAGTAAAACATTTAAAATAAAAGTAACAAATAATTTAACAGCTGCAGTAAAATAACAGTAGCGAGGCTATATACAGGGGATACCGGTACAGAGTCAATGTGTGGGGGCACCAGTTAGTTGAGGTAATTGAGGAAATATGTACATGTTGGCAGAGTTAAAGTGACTATGCATAAATTGTAAACAGAGAGTAGCAGCAACGTAAAAGAGGGGTCTGGGTAGCCCTTTGATTAGCTGGGGGGTAGAAGCTGTTAAGAAGCCTTTTAGACCTCGACTTGGAGCTCCGATACCGCTTGCCGTGCGGTAGCAGAGAGAACTGTGTATGACTAGGGTGGCTGGAGTCTTTAACAAGTTTTAGGGCCTTCCTTTGACACCGCCTGATATAGAGGTCCTGGATGGCAGGAAGATTGGCCCCTGTGATGTACTGGGCCGTACGCACTACCCTCTGTAGTGCCTTGCGGTCGGAGGCCTTGCAGTTGCCAGACCAGGCAGTGATGCAACCAGTCAGGATGCACTCGATGGTGCAGCTGTAGAACCTTTTGAGGATCTGAGGACCTATGCCAAATATTTTCAGTCTCCTGAGCAGGAATAGGCTTGTCGTGCCCTCTTCACGACTGTTTTAGTGTGTTTGGACCATGATAGTTTGTTGGTGATGTGGACACCAAGGAACTTGAAGCTGTTAACCTGCACCACTACAGCCCCGTCGATGAGATTAGGGGCATGCTCGGTCCTCCATTTCCTGTAGTCCACAATCATCTCCTTTGTCTTGATCACATTGAGGGAGAGGTTGTTGTCCTGGTACCACATGACCAGGTCTCTGACCTCCTCCCTATAGGCTGTCTCATTATTTGTCTGTGATCAGGCCCACCACTGTTGTGTCATCGGCAAACTTGATAATGGTGTTGGAGTCGTGCCTGGCCATGTAGTCATGAGTGATAAGGGAATACAGTAGGGGACTGAGCACGCATCCCTGAGGGGCACCCGTGTTGAGGATCACAGTGGCGGTTGTGTTGTTCCCTTCCCTTGCCACCTTCTCACATAGGTGTTCCTTTTATCCAGGTGGGAAAGGACCATGTTGAGTGCAATAGAGATATTATCGTCTGTGGATATGTTGGGGCTGTATGCAAATGAGTGTGGGTCTAGTGTTTCTGGGATGATGGTGTTGATGTGAGCCATGACCAGCCTTTCAAAGGACTTCATGGCTACAGACGAGAGTGCCACTGGTCAGCATTCATTTAGGCAGGTTACCTTAGTTTTCCTTTCCAGGGACTATGGTGTTCTGCTTGAAACATGTTGGCATTACAGACTCAGCCAGGGACAGGTTGAAAATGTCAGTGAATACACTTGCCAGTTGGTCAGCACATGCTCAGAGTACACGGCCTGGTAATCCCTCTGGCCCTGCGGCCTTGTGAATGTTGACCTGTTTAACATGAATTCATAATCTGCACAGGTGTCACAAATCTCAAAAATAGCGATAAAATAAATCACTTACCTTTGAAGATCTTCATCTTTTTGCAATCCAAAGGGTCCCAGTTACACAATGAATGGTCCTTTTGTTCGATCAAGTCCTTCTTTATATCCCCAAAAAGTCAGTTTAGTTGGCGCGCATCATTCAATAATCCACCGGTTTCCCCTCGTTCAAAATGCATACTAAATGAATCCCAAACATTACCAATATACTTCATCCAAACAAGTTAAACAATGTTCCTAATCAATCCTCAGGTACCCTAATATGTAAATAAACTATCAAATTTAAGACGGAAAATAGTATGTTCATTCCCGGAGATAAATAACCAAGTGCTCGCCCTCACCGGAGCGCGCCACAAATATTTTTCAACCAAGCCGAGGCATAACGAAAGTCAGAAATAGCGATAAAATAAATCACTTACCTTTGAAGATCTTCATCTTTTTGCAATCCAAAGGGTCCAAGTTAGACAATGAATGGTTGTTTTGCTCGATAAAGTCCTTCTTTATATCCCAAAAATGTCTGTTTTATTTGGCGCGTTTGATTCAGAAATACAACTCGCCCAACGTGCCTACAAAGGAATCTAAAAAGTTACCTGTAAAGTTCGCCCAAACAATTCAAACAACGTTTCTAATCCAACCTCAAACAGTTTTAGGGCCTTCCTTTGACACCGCCTGATATAGAGGTCCTGGATGGCAGGAAGATTGGCCCCTGTGATGTACTGGGCCGTACGCACTACCCTCTGTAGTGCCTTGCGGTCGGAGGCCTTGCAGTTGCCAGACCAGGCAGTGATGCAACCAGTCAGGATGCACTCGATGGTGCAGCTGTAGAACCTTTTGAGGATCTGAGGACCTATGCCAAATATTTTCAGTCTCCTGAGCAGGAATAGGCTTGTCGTGCCCTCTTCACGACTGTTTTAGTGTGTTTGGACCATGATAGTTTGTTGGTGATGTGGACACCAAGGAACTTGAAGCTGTTAACCTGCACCACTACAGCCCCGTCGATGAGATTAGGGGCATGCTCGGTCCTCCATTTCCTGTAGTCCACAATCATCTCCTTTGTCTTGATCACATTGAGGGAGAGGTTGTTGTCCTGGTACCACATGACCAGGTCTCTGACCTCCTCCCTATAGGCTGTCTCATTATTTGTCTGTGATCAGGCCCACCACTGTTGTGTCATCGGCAAACTTGATAATGGTGTTGGAGTCGTGCCTGGCCATGTAGTCATGAGTGATAAGGGAATACAGTAGGGGACTGAGCACGCATCCCTGAGGGGCACCCGTGTTGAGGATCACAGTGGCGGTTGTGTTGTTCCCTTCCCTTGCCACCTTCTCACATAGGTGTTCCTTTTATCCAGGTGGGAAAGGACCATGTTGAGTGCAATAGAGATATTATCGTCTGTGGATATGTTGGGGCTGTATGCAAATGAGTGTGGGTCTAGTGTTTCTGGGATGATGGTGTTGATGTGAGCCATGACCAGCCTTTCAAAGGACTTCATGGCTACAGACGAGAGTGCCACTGGTCAGCATTCATTTAGGCAGGTTACCTTAGTTTTCCTTTCCAGGGACTATGGTGTTCTGCTTGAAACATGTTGGCATTACAGACTCAGCCAGGGACAGGTTGAAAATGTCAGTGAATACACTTGCCAGTTGGTCAGCACATGCTCAGAGTACACGGCCTGATAATCCCTCTGGCCCTGCGGCCTTGTGAATGTTGACCTGTTTAACATGAATTCATAATCTGCACAGGTGTCACAAATCTCAAAAATAGCGATAAAATAAATCACTTACCTTTGAAGATCTTCATCTTTTTGCAATCCAAAGGGTCCCAGTTACACAATGAATGGTCCTTTTGTTCGATCAAGTCCTTCTTTATATCCCCAAAAAGTCAGTTTAGTTGGCGCGCATCATTCAATAATCCACCGGTTTCCCCTCGTTCAAAATGCATACAAAATATATCCCAAACATTAACAATATACTTCATCCAAACAAGTTAAACAATGTTCCTAATCAATCCTCAGGTACCCTAATATGTAAATAAACTATCAAATTTAAGACGGAAAATAGTATGTTCATTCCCGGAGATAAATAACCAAGTGCTCGCCCTCACCGGAGCGCGCCACAAATATTTTTCAACCAAGCCGAGGCATAACGAAAGTCAGAAATAGCGATAAAATAAATCACTTACCTTTGAAGATCTTCATCTTTTTGCAATCCAAAGGGTCCAAGTTAGACAATGAATGGTTGTTTTGCTCGATAAAGTCCTTCTTTATATCCCAAAAATGTCTGTTTTATTTGGCGCGTTTGATTCAGAAATACAACTCGCCCAACGTGCCTACAAAGGAATCTAAAAAGTTACCTGTAAAGTTCGTCCAAACAATTCAAACAACGTTTCTAATCCAACCTCAACCCTAATATGTAAATAATTGATACAATTTAAGACGGAATAAACTGTGTTCAATACCGGAGAAAAATAACAAGGAGCGCACTCATTCACGCGAGCCAAAAGACTAGCGTCCTTCTGAGGGATACTTCGAAAGAATATGAATACTTCATTTTTCAAGAACAAGCATCAAACAATTTCTAAAGACTGTTGACATCTAGTGGAAGCCATCGGAACTGCAATCTGGGTCCTAATTATTAGACTTTCCCATAGAAAAGCATTGAAAAGTCCAATGACCTCAAAAAAAAATTTCCCTGGATGGATTGCCCTTGGGGTTTCGCCTGCCAAATCAGTTATGTTATACTCACAGACATTATTTTAACCTCTCTAGGGTATGAGCATCCCACCCGGCCAACATCCAGTGAGATTGCAGAGCGCCAAAAACAAATACAGAAAAACTAATTATAAAAATACAGAAAAGACACAACTATTTTACAAAAGTTTAAAGATTAACTTCTTGTGAATCCAACCACGGTGTCAGATTTAAAAAATGCTTTACGGCGAAAGCATACCTTACAATTATTTGAGAACATAGCCCAGCAGACAAATCATTACAAACAGTAACCAGTCAAGTAGAAGAGTTACACAAGTCAGGAATAGAGTTAAAATGAATCCCTTGCTATTGATGATCTTCATATGTTTGCAATCAAAAGACATTAAATGTTCCTTTTGTTCGATAAAGTCTCTCTTTATATCCAAAAACCTCCCTTTTGTTTGCGCGTTTTCTTCAGTAATCTACAGGCTCAAACACAGTCAGAACAGGCAGACAAAAAATCCAAATAGTATCCGTAAAATTCGTAGAAACATGTCAAACAATGTATATAATCAAGCTTCAGGTTGTTTTTAGTCATAGTAATCAATAATATTTCAACCGGACAATAACATCGTCAATATAAAAGGTAAAAAAGAAAGGCGCGATCTCGGTCGTGCGTATGAAAAAGCTCTGAGACACTGTAGTGTCCACTCATTCAGAAAGGTCTTACTCCCTCATTTTTCAGAATACAAGCCTGAAACAATTTTTAAAGACTGTTGACATCTAGTGGAAGCCATAGGAAGTGCAATTTGAATCCTAAGTCAATGAATACTTTAATGGCATTCAATAGAAAACTACAAACATTAAAAAATGCCACTTCCTGGATGGATTTTTTCTCAGGTTTTCGCCTGCCAAATCAGTTATGTTATACTCACAGACATTATTTTAACAGTTTTGGAAACAGAGTGTTTTCTATCCAACTCTACCAATTATATGCATATCCTAGCTTCTGGGCCTGAGTAACAGGCAGTTTACTTTGGGCACGCTTTTCATCCGAAAGTGAAAATAGTGCCCACTACCCTAATGCAGGAAGTGGGTGAGGAGCTGTCCTCAGATGAGCAAATGCTATGCTTTCGCCGTAAAGCCTAATGTAAATCAGACACACGAAAGAAGTTAAAGGTCTTACTCACATCAGCTACGGAGAGCGTGATGACACAGTTGTCCAGAACAGCTGGTGCTCTCATGCATGTTTCAGTGTAAATTTCCTCAACGCGAGCATGGTAGTAATTTAGCTCGTCTGGTAGGTTCTTGTCACTGGGCAGCTCGTGACTGTGCTTCCCTTTGTAGTCTGTAATAGTTTACAAGCCCTGCCACATCTGACGAGAGTTTGAGCCGGTGTTGTAAGGTTCAATCTTAGTCCTGTCTTGCCAATTTGATGGTTCATCAGAGGGCATAGCGGGATTTCTTTTAAGCTTCCGAGTTAAAGTCCCGCTCCTTGAAAGCAGCAGCTCTACACCTTAGCTCAGTGCGGATGTTGCCTGTGAACCATGGCTTCTGGTTGGGGTATGTATGTACAGTCACTGTGGGGATGACGTCACCGATGCACTTATTGATGAAGCCAGTGACTGATGTGGTGTACTTCTCAATGCTATCGGAAGAATCCCGGAACATATTCCAGTCAGTGCTAGCAAAACAGTCCTGTAGCTTAGCATCTGCTTCATCTGACAACTTTCTTATTGACCTGATTGGAGTCCACATATGGTAAATGCAATTGATTGGACATGATTTGGAAAGGCACACACCTTTCTATATAAGTTCCCTCAGTTGACAGTGCATGTCAGAGCAAAAATCAGGCCATGAAGTCAAATGAATTGTCCGTAGAGCTCCGAGACAGGATTGTGTTGAGGCAGAGAACTGGGGAAGTGTACCAAACCATTTCTGCAGCTTTGAAGGTCCCCAAGGACCCCCCTCCACCTTTCTTAAATGGGCGAAGCTTGGAACCACCAAGACACTTCCTAGAGCTAGCCGCCCGGCCAAACTGAGAAAGGCCTTGGTCAGGGAGTTGACAAAGACCCCGATTGTCACTCTGATAGATCTCCAGAGTTCCTCTGTGGAGATGGGATAACCGTCCATAAGGACAACCATCTCGGCAGCACTCCACCAATCAGGCCTTTATGGTAGAGTGGCCAGACGGAAGCTACTCCTCAGTAAAAGGCACATGACAGCCCGCTTGGAGACTCTCA
Organism: Oncorhynchus clarkii lewisi; assembly: GCF_045791955.1. Lineage (NCBI taxonomy): Eukaryota > Metazoa > Chordata > Actinopteri > Salmoniformes > Salmonidae > Oncorhynchus > Oncorhynchus clarkii. Next base: position 4,320,706 of record NC_092176.1, on the reverse strand, counting down.
GACCAAGAGAAACAAGATTCTCTGGTCTGATTAAACCAAGATTGAACTCTTTGGCCTAAATGCCAAGCGTCACGTCTGGTGGAAACCTGGCACCATCCCTACATGAAGCATTGTGGTGACAGCATCATGCTGTGGGAATGTTTTCAGGGACTGAGAGACCAGTCAGAAGCGAGGGAAAGATGAACATAGCAAAGTACAGAAAGCTCCTTGATGAAAACCTGCTGCAGAGCTCTCCAGACCTCAAAATGGGTCAAAGGTTCATCTTCCAAAAGAGCAACGACCCTATGGACACAGCCACGACAACGGAGGAGTGGCTTCGGGACAAGACTCTGAATGTCGTTGAGTGGCCCAGCCAGATCCTCGACTTGAAACCGATCGAACATCTCTGGGCAGACCTGAAAATATTTGTGCAGTGATGCTCCCCATCCAACCTGAAAGAGCTTGAGAGGATATGCAGAGAAGAATGGGAGAAACTCCCTAAATACAGGTTTGGCAAGCTTATAGCGTCATACCTAAGAAGACTCAGGGCTTTAATCAATGCCAAAGGGGTCTCAACAAAGTAATGAGTGAAGGTTCTGAATACTTGTGAAAATGTAATATTTCAGTTTCTTTATGTCTAAACCTGTTTTTGCTTCGTCATTATGGGGTGTTGTGTGTAGATTGATGCCCGCCATTTGGTGAGACTCAGACCTGGTGGCGAGCGTGGAGAAACTGAGAAGACACTGTCTGTCCTTTTTGAAGCAGTGTCTTTACTGTACCTGATAAATGGAATAAGGTTGCAATGTAACAATGTGGAACAGGTCAAGGGGTCTGAATACTTTCCGAATGCACTGCATCTGTCTAGGTTGGAACTGTTGACGTTAAAATACAATGTATATGTTTTATTCTGATCTGGAACAAACTTATTGATCACATCCCACAGATGTCGACCGACACACACACACACAAACACACACACACACACACACACACACACACACACACACACAGTCCTAATGAAATGTGTGTGACTGGTTGACGTTTTCAACAAGCATGTTTATTCTGTGCTCAGTTTTTGACAGTGCAATCCTGAGGTCATGCTCAGCATTGAGTTTGTTTCTGTACTTGTTTTTTTTAAGTATGCCAGAGTTGAGAACCCTGACTCACATAGAAACGTGGTGCCAAAATGGATCAGAACATCTCCTGCTTTCTCAGTCGCCCAGGAGACCGCTTCCCTCTGAGTTTTTGCCTCAAAAAGCATCTTGCTTCAATCAGCTTGTTCCAGGGGAAGGTTTGAAAGAGAAACTGAGAGATAGTATTCCCGTATTTTTGCTTATCATCATCACCTGTTATAAAGTAACAACCATGCCTTGCTAGCTGACTTACTGTTGAAGCATTGTTTCATGAACCATTCTGCCCTGTTCTGAAAGAGCTCCCTGGGTTTTTATTCATGCTGTAGAGGTTTGGTCAGGACGTGTTGTTGGAATTTGTTCATTTTGAGTGACTCATTCCTAAGCATTTACCCACACAAAACACATTGTGGGCGCTCCTCGTTATTTCTCAAAGTATGTATGAAACAAAGAGAGAAACTCATCGCTGTATTTGCGTTTCATGACAATTGAGCTCACTCAGAACTTCTGGCTAGCTTGAGTCCATTTGATGACAGCGGTGAGTGAGGGCCAGTTGGATTGACAAGTCTGTGGCTGACAGTGCATCATCTGCTGCTGACCGACAGCTCTGCAGCGTGTGGGTCGCAGAGTGATCTTCAATAAAACTGCAGAAACCGCAAAGCACACGGTCATCTTCCTCCACTTGCAGAGCTGCCAAACTGAGCAGAGACACCGCTGTTAAGCAGAGAGCGAAGTTGCACTAGGCCAAATCAATTTCAGTAATATATTATGCATTTACTCTGACACGTCACGACCCACACTTTAAGAAAGGCTGATATGGCATATTTTCTCTAGACATAGCACAGAATCTTTTGGCTTATGCTCTGAGTCTTTCATGTGCCTTTTTGAAAACTCCAGGCATGCTGCCATGTGCCTTTTTCTCAGGACTGGCTTCTGTCTGGTCACTCTCCCCTAAAGCCCAGACTGGTGAAGTGCTGTAGAGACTGGTCCTTCTGGCAGGTTCTCCCATCTTTTTTATTTATTTATTTATTTAACTAGGCAAGTCAGTTAAGAACAAATTATTATTTACAATTATGGCCTACCCCAGCAAAACCCGGACAGCACTGGGCCAATTGTAGTGACACTTCTAGCACTGAGACGCAGTGCCTTAGACCACTGCACCAATCAGGAGCCCATCTTAGACAACAAACTCTGTATTTTACCAGGTAAGTTGACTGAGAACACATTCTCACTTACAGCAATGACCCATGGAATAGTAACAGGGGAGAGGAGGGGGATGAATGAGCCAATTGGAAGGTGAGTATGATTAGGTGGCCATTAACTTATTTTTTTTATTTTTTTTATTTCACCTTTATTTAACCAGGTAGGCTAGTTGAGAACAAGTTCTCATTTACAACTGTGACCTGGCCAAGATAAAGCATAGCAGTGTGAACAGACAACACAGAGTTACACATGGAGTAAACAATTAACAAGTCAATAACACAGTAGAAAAAAAAGAGAGTCTATATACATTGTGTGCAAAAGGCATGAGGAGGTAGGCGAATAATTACAATTTTGCAGATAAACACTGGAGTGAAAAATGATCAGATGGTCATGTACAGGTAGAGATTCTGGTGTGCAAAAGAGCGGAAAAGTAAATAAATATAAACAGTATGGGGATGAGGTAGGTAAATTGGGTGGGCTATTTACCGATGGACTATGTACAGCTGCAGCGATCGGTTAGCTGCTCAGATAGCAGATGTTTGAAGTTGGTGAGGGAGATAAAAGTCTCCAACAGCGATTTTTGTAATTCGTTTCAGTCACAGGCAGCAGAGAACTGGAACGAAAGGCGGCCAAATGAGGTGTTGGATTTAGGGATGATCAGTGAGATACACCTGCTGGAGCGCGTGCTACGGGGGGGTGTTGCCATCGTGACCAGTGAACTGAGATAAGGCGGAACTTTACCTAGCATGGACTTGTAGATGACCTGGAGCCAGTGGGTCTGGCGACGAATATGTAGCGAGGGCCAGCCGACTAGAGCATACAGGTCGCAGTGGTGGGTGGTATAAGGTGCTTTAGTAACAAAACGGATGGCACTGTGATAAACTGCATCCAGTTTGCTGAGTAGAGTATTGGAAGCTATTTTGTAGATGACATCGCCGAAGTCGAGGATCGGTAGGATAGTCAGTTTTACTAGGGTAAGTTTGGCGGCGTGAGTGAAGGAGGCTTTGTTGCGGAATAGAAAGCCGACTCTAGATTTTATTTTAGATTGGAGATGTTTGATATGAGTCTGGAAGGAGAGTTTACAGTCTAGCCAGACACCTAGGTACTTATAGATGTCCACATATTCTAGGTCGGAACCATCCAGGGTGGTGATGCTAGTCGGGCATGCGGGTGCAGGCAGAGAACGGTTGAAAAGCATGCATTTGGTTTTACTAGCGTTTAAGAGCAGTTGGAGGCCACGGAAGGAGTGTTGTATGGCGTTGAAGCTCGTTTAGAGGTTAGATAGCACAGTGTCCAAGGAAGGGCCGGAAGTGAGGGCCAGCTTGGCAATTTAGCCAGGACACCAGGGTTAACACCCCAAATCTTACAATAATTGCAATGGGATCTTTTAGTGACCACAGAGAGTCAGGACACCTGTTTAACATCCCATCTGAAAGAAGACACCATACACAGGGCTATATCCCCAATCACTCCTAATGGCCCTCCAACACCACTTCCAGCACAAATCTGATCTCCCATCCAGGGATCGACCTGTACAGACACAGCTTAGTTTCAGTGGCAAGTCAGCAGTGGGATGCAGGGTTGTATGCTGCTGGTTGTAGTTATGCCCTCGTGGTCATTTGGTTTTTGGTCCCCTTCCTGATCAAGGTCCTTCTTGTACGATTGCTCAGTTTGGTAGGACGGCCAGCTAAGTTAGTGTCTATTTTTTCCATTTCCCAATGATGGAGAACACTGTGCTCTTGGAAACTTTCAACACTCTAGAAATTGTTTTATACGCTTCCCCAGATATATGGCTCAACACAATTCTATCTCGGAGATCTACGGACAGTTCCTTGGACTTCATGGTATAGTTTCTGCTCTGACATGCACTGTCAAACATGGAACCTTATATAGACAGGCGTGTTTATTTCTAAACTATGTCCAAACAATTAAATTGGCCACAGTTGGACTGCAATCAAGTTGTACTGACGTCTCAAGGATTATCAAAGGAAATTGGATGCACCTGAGCTCAATTTGGAGCGTCATAGAGAAGGGGTGTGAATACTTATATAAATTAGATTTCTGTATTTCATTTTCAATACATTTGAAGAAAAAATAATTATCATTATGGGTTATTGTGTGAAGATGGGTGAGAACATCTATTTAATCAATTTTGAATTCAGGCTGTAACACAAAATGTGGAATAAGTCAAGGGGTATGAGTACTTTCTGAAGGCACTGTGTCTGCCGTATTAAAGCTGATCTAAAGGAGGGGCCATTGCCTCCTCTTCTACCCCCACCAGGAGAGCCCCTACATGGGCATGGATGGGAACTGGCTGGCCTGTCTGGGGTTCCTCTGTGGAGATGACGCTCCTGCCTGGTGTCTCTCCTTTGTTATCACACACTGTGAGGCCATGATCGAGGCATGTGTGACTTCTACCTTCCGGCTCAGCAGCTCATCCTCAGCACTTGGCCTGGTGTCTCTCCTGTGTTATCACACACAGTGAAGCCATGACAGAAGCCTTTCTGACTTCCACCTTCCGGCTCAGCAGCTCATCCTCAGCACCTGGCCTATTCTTAAACAGCCCCCTGCCCCTAGGCCCACTACAGCAGGAGGGATGTGATAGTGTGCAAGTACTATCTTCAGACTCAAGTACAGTATTTCTGTCTTTGCTGATATGGTTTGGTGGAGAGGGATGAGGAGGACTTCCATGGGGTTTGGGCACCATTTTTGATGATTAAGTTATTACATTCGTAATTGAGTTGTATAATTAAAGACACAATTAATGTATATTTTCAAGAGCCAATTACAATTTTCAGAACTGACATGTATTTTTCTTCCCATCCAACCTGACAGAGCTTGAGAGGATCTGCAGAGAAGAATGGGAGAAACTACCCAAATACAGTCTGAATACTTTCCGAATGCACTGTATCTGTCTAGGTTGGAAATGTTGATGTTAAAATAAAATAAGTAAGTTTTATTCTGAACTGGAATAAACTTATTGATGTATATTTTCAAGAGCCAATTTCAATTTTCAGAACTGTTGAGTATGTTTCTCCTCTCATACAGGAGCAATAAAGGCATAGTTCATCAATTTTGTGGGGAGGTAAAAAACATATATATGTCTTATTTATATATATAGATTTTTTAAGGTTATTAATTAGGGGGTATTCCAGCACCCTCAGCACCCCTACTTCCCACGGCGATCGATTCCCGCTTTTGATGCTATTGATCATAACATTCTTGTTGATCCGCTGGGGAGGTGGGTGGGAATCTCCGGCCTTGCCCTCGACTGGTTCATGTCTGTGTGGCAGACGTTTCCCAGTGAGAACGGGTGGTTCAGTATCGTCCCCAGCACGTATTCACTATCGCATCCCTGAGCGGTCAATTATGGGCCCCATCCTTTTTTCCTTGTACATGCTTCTCCTTGGTGACATCATCCGCAATCATACCATTCGGTTTTACTACTATTTACCAATCAGACCCAGTTACGAAGCTACAGTAGCTTCGGGTGGTCACTAGTGTACTTTCTTAGTACTTTTATTTTATGATGTGAAACATTTTGTTTCTTGTATTGAGAAGCACTCTACATATAGAGTAATTATTATTATTTCTGCTATGTACAGCCTTTTTTTCTTTGAGCTGATTGCTAATAGGTAGATGTGCTATTTAAGAGTGACAGAACACAGCTCTATAACACAGTAGCCTACTGGTACACTTCAACACAGGTGAGAGAGTTTTCAGTTTGATGACTAAATAGCCTTATTCTGTGTCAACTGTGATCTGATGTAATGGACTTAGTAGTAGTATCAAATGATACATTTGCTAGATAGGCAAAAGGATTTAGTTAAATTAAACATTTAACTCTCTATTATTTTCTCTCTCACTTTCAGGTGATCGTAAGAGTCCCATGGTTGCTTGTTGCTATGTCATTATGACTTTCAGTATTCTCTTTATACAGTAGGACACCAGATGGGGAGTGGAGAGGAGGATGAGAAAGGAGAAGAAATGGACTGTACGATCCACAAAGCATAACAGAACACCCGGTTCCAGTCACATGGATAGATAGAAAGGGCAAAGGGGTCTGTGTATGAGTGTGGATTGATGTCAATGGTTGTCCACCAATTAGGAGTGTGTGGATGTGTGTACAATTTACGAGGGACTCATGGTCTGTCAGTGTGTGTGTGTGTGTGTGTGCGCGTGCGTGCAATGTTTACTCCAACCATGTGGGGCCAATGTCTCCTCCACTATCTTAGTCAAATGCTTTAATGACTTAGGGCTCTATTCAAACACATCCATGTTCGATCACTAAAATGTGAGATGTAATATATCGATGAATGATTTTTCCATTATTTCTATATAGCCTAGTTCATTCTGAACTTCTGACAGGAGTGGGGCGGGTGTGGCTTCGTGACAATGATTGCAATAGCAGCTGCTCACCGATTTGAGGGCTCCAACTCAGTTCCACCCCTTGACACCGCCAAAACATCTGCTATGCGGGTGTCTGCTAAAGCCGGGTTAAAGCTTGATCTGATTGAATCTAGGTCTTAGTTTCTCCCTCTCTTTGTTCATGGGATCTACACATTGTTTCCTTTCTACCTCAGCTAGAGGTTGGTAATAGAATTTCAATGTCACGGCTTTCGTCGGAAGAAGAAGAGGAGTCATTGGACCAAAATGCAGCGGGTTACGTGTTCATCTTTATTAGCTTCACTGACTGAACACTGAATACAAAATAACAAAAGAACAGCCGAAACAGTTCTGCAAGGTGCAACCAACACTAAAGAGAAAATAACCACCCACAACAAACAGTGGGAAAACAGGCTACCTAAGTATGTTTCTCAATCAGAGACAACGAAAGGCAACTGGCCAAAACATAGAACTACAAAACCTAGACATACAAACATAGAATGCCCACCCACATCACACCCTGACCAAACAAAAAATAGAAACATACAAAGCAACCTACGGTCAGGGCGTGACAGTACCCCCCCCCGAAACAGTTCTGCAAGGTGAAGTACGGACTCCGGCCACAAAGGTACGGACTCCGGCCACAAAACCTGAACCTATAGGGGAGGGTCTAGGTGGGCATTACTCCGCGGTGGCGGTTCTGGTGAGGGACGTGGACCCCGCCCCACTTCTGGCTCGGCCCACTTTAGTAATGCCTCTAGAGCGGGAACCCTCACCGTCGACCCCGGACTAGAGGACGCCACTGGACTGATGGTCGAGTCTGGAGTGAGTGGCGCCTCTGGACTGATGGGCGGCTCTGCCGCCTCCGGACTGACGGGCGGCTCCGGCGGCTCTGGCAGCTCCGGACAGGAGGGCGGCTCTGGCAGCTCCAGACTAGAGGGAGAACCTGGAGGGAGGAGACGGAGAGAGAGAGACCTACAGGAGGCCTGGTGCGTTGAGGAGGCACCAGATGGACCGGGCTGTGGGGGAGCACTGGGGCTCTGGTGCATAGTCTCCTGCATCAAGACAGTGAGGCAACGTTGTTCAATTAGTTTTGAACTGTCTTCAATTTCTTGCGAAAATGTAAAAATACTGTAAATTATTCTACTGTGTATCAATGAGGTGTTATTAACATCATGGACTAAACTAAAACAAAGGGACTGCAGTGTCATCCCAAAATCCTTCCCAATACTAGTTGTTCTGGAGCCCGTGTAGAGCAAATAGCCCAACAGTCCAGAACACACCAGAATTGTCCTACACTATTTCCCAATTCTCAGTTGTTACAGAACACTCCATGAATCACGTTAGTGAGCAGAAGTGTTGACCGACAAGAACCGTGATAGCCTAACCGGCATTCACTGTTCAACACCCCCGCACCATACTTCAATAGAAAACTCTATTCACTATATTAGTGTGTATCCGTTCTGGTACATTCCGGTTAAGATAACCCGTCAAGCAGAGCCTGCCTGTAATGCAGTGATAATCAGACTGTGACGCAGATACAGGAGCCACTGAGGAGCAGAAGTCTCAGCCATTACTGCTGCTATCTGAGGCCTGATATAAGACTTGAGAGACAGTGCTGGGCTAGTGGACCAAGCTAATGTCTTGGTTGATGATGAAAGAGGAATACGGTGAACTCAGGTCACTTTTTTTTCCCCTGTGTGATGGTAGCAATGCCATTATGGAGGCCTTACGAAGCCAGAGAGATAGGATTGGTCCAGATTGTTAAGACAAAACGAAGGAATCATCAGTGTCCCTGTTTATTCAATCTAGTATCGCAGAGCTGTGATGAAACATTGATGTGAATTATCAACAATGAGCTTGGCTAATACTGAAACAGTTTGGCAAATGTCAACTCCTGTGACATTTGCCAGGATATGATGACAATCTCTTTCAAACTATTGCAGAGATGGTATTTATTTTAATTGCACTGTTCATTGTAATCTGCCTAAATCCTCCAACTCAACTAATAGCGAACGACAAAAAAGGCTACCTGGCATAAAACTCTAGAATAGGTTGCCCAAAACAACAGTTCACCCTTTCATGTTGATCATGAAGAGACTTGTAAGAAGTAAAGTCTCTCCTGACTCTTGGTAATATATTTGAGTTGGCTGGTCTGAATTTACGCACAGTGATGCCAAAGGGTGAGGACCAGAGAAAATAAAAGACTGAATGTGTCAGTTGGATTTCCAAGCCAATGGTTTTACATCATTACACACACACACACACACACACACACACACACACACACACACACACACACACACACACACACACACACACACACACACACACAGACCATCCACACACAAACCATACTTTTGTGGCATGACCTTCTGATCTCAAGCGATTTGACATTTGACTCCTGACCAGAGAATGTGTTTGTTCCTCAGAGAGAGGTCATTCCTCTCCAGTGGTGGCTGGAGAAACAAGTCTTCACCAAAAATTAAATAAATAAATATAATCTTCTTTTGGGGGGGACTCTTACAGAGAGGTCAGGGGTGTGAGACAGAGAGAGCTTCCTGTTGACGCTCAGAGGGTTAAAATTGAAATAATAATTTCTGCATGGGCGTTGCTAAAGAAAGTGTATGAACATCTCGAAAGTGTTTTGTATGTGCATACACTGTGTGTACAAAACATTAGGAACACCTGCTCTTTCCATGACAGACTGACCAGGTGACTCCAGAAGAAAGTCCTTATCCCTGTTAAATCCACTTCAATCAGTGTAGATGAAGGGGAGGAGACAGGTTAAAGAAGGATTTTAAGACAATTTAGACATGGATCGTGTATATGTGCCATAGAGAGGGTGAATGGGCAAGACAAACGATTTAAGTGCCTTTGAACGTGGTATTATAGCATGTTCCAGGTACACCAGTTTTAGAGTGTCAAGAACTGCAATGCTGTTGGGTTTTTCATGATCAACAGTTTCCCTCATGTATCAAAAATAATCCACCATCCAAAGGACATCCAGCCAACTTGACACAACTATGGGAAGCATTTTTATTGTTATTTCACCTTTATTTAACCAAGTAGGCCAGTTGACCTGTGACCTGGCCAAGATAAAGCAAAGCAGTGCGACACAAACAACAACATGGAGTTACACATGGAATAAACTAACGTACAGTCAATCAAACAATAGAAAAAAAATCTATATACAGTGTGTGCAAATGAGGTAAGATTAGGGAGGTCAGGCATTGGAGTCAACATGGGCCAGCATCCCTGTGGAAGGCTTTCAACACCTTGTAGAGTCCATGCCCTGACAACTTGAGGCTGTTCTGAAGGCAAAGGGGGGTGCAACTCAATATTAGGAAGGTGTTCCTAATGTTGTCAACATTCATTGTGTCTTCACTTTCATGATCCATTCCAATGGTGAGTCTAGCAAGAGCCTCTTCATAATAGAAAACATATTGGATACAAAAACATCAATGATGTCATGTGATAATGATGATTGTCCTCTGACAGGCCTATTATAATTAGATGAATCAAAGTGGTATTGTAATTTAATTCACAACAAGTGCTGTTTTGAAGGTAGTTACTCACTAGTGGAGAACTTGGGTTTCCAGGATCGTCTAATGTGTTGCTCTCCAACAACTGCTAGACCCAGGGTGGTGGTTCCCTGATGTCTTTGTTTTTATACGACCACTGTGGCAGTTAAAATCTATGGCCTGTTCATACTTAATTGCACGTTTAGAAACCACAGTGGTGAAGTGGAGAGTGAAGCTTTGAGCCTGTCAGAGACAGAGAAAGTGGTGTACTGTATGATCCAGCTGGCTGGATCTTGGTAACTCTCTTGCTTCAAGAACATGTTCCAATGTATAAAAGTCACAGCCCAGAGGTTATAGTAATTCGGCAGAGTACAGTATACTATATCAGGCCTCTTCATCTTTTCACAGTCCTTCAGTTTCTGGCTTCTTGCATTATCATTTACTCTGGAGTTTCCACAATCTTTTTCAATGTTTCACTCACTGAGAGGTTTTTGAGGATTTTCATCGCAGCTGAATGTGATAATGTTGTTCAGTGCAGCAGTAGACCACCGCTGTTGTCATATATGTGTAACGCCCGTCGTATGAGGTAGAAGGAGACCAAGGTGCTGTGTTAAGGGTTCATTATATTTAATCAAACTGAACACTGAAACAAAATAACAAAGTAGAACAAAACAGTTCTGTCGGGTGCAGACACAAAACAGAAAACAACTACCCACAAAACACAAGTAGGAAAAAGCTGCCTAAGTATGATTCTCAATCAGAGACAACGATAGACAGCTGCCTCTGATTGAGAACCACACCCGGCCAAACACAAAGAAATAGAAAACATAGAAATAAAGAAACTAGAATGCCCACCCATGTCACACCCTGGCCTAATCAAAATAGAGAATAAAAGCCTCTCTATGGCCAGGGTGTGACAATATGACATCTCACTCTTGAACTTATTGAACCTAGCTAATGGCTTCTGAAATGACATCAAGCTTTTTCATAACCGCACATGATTATCCAAATTAACGATGAATTTAGCCTTATGATGCTTTTGGGAAACTGGCCCAGATCAATTAAAGAAAATTGATGGGTGGATTTGGGGGAACTTAACCCATGCACATTATTTGCATTGATACATGGACCCATTGACAGAAGAGATCAGAGAAAAATGCTGTTTGTTTGCGGACAGGCAATATTTCAGATTTGAAGTGTAGAACATTGAGAATCTAACAATAATAAAAAATAATAATCGTTCTCTAATATCTAAACCACCTGTTCCATGAACTGAAGCGACATTGATTGGTAGCCACATGTAGAGAATGCACCCCAAGGTGCTATATCACCACTTCAGCACATACATGGACATAAAACGTGAGCTTTCTAGAAGGGCTACAGTCCACCACACTGTGATCTACAGTGAGCTCCAAATGTATTGGGACAGTGCATGTTTTGCTGTTGTTTTGGCTCTGTACTCCAGGAATTTGGATTTGAAATGATACAATGAATATGCCGTTAACGTGGAGTCTGTCAGCTTTAATGTAAGAGTATATTCATCCATATCGGGTGAAACATTTTGAAATTACGGCACAAATATAATACCCTCAAAACATACTGACCTCTCACCATTACAATAAAAGGGGAGGTTAGAATTTTTTTGACGGGTATGATATTTGTGCTTCTAACTTTCTCACTCATTATTCACAATTCACTCTGGATTATCCGTAATCATGGTGTTATCCACATTCATGTAGAAGAGTTTAGAAACATTCTATTCTTATTTACAATAAAATGTGACACCAAAATTACACAATACATTATTTACCATTCATTTCTACTGTGCACAAAATAATCTGAAATAAAAACAGCAAATGTATCCAACAAATTTGTAGTCACAGGCTTGATGTAATCATTGCATGCTATGAATATGCTAAAGGCCAAAGGTTTTAGAACACCTACTCTTTCAAGGGTTTTTCTTTAATTTGACTATTGTCTACATTCTAGAATAGTAGTGAAGACGTCAAAACTATAAAATAACTATCAGGGATCAAGGTAAGACCCACATGCAGACTGTGAAGCAACAATGTTTATTGTAACAACAGGGCAGGCAAATGACAGGTCAAGGCAGGCAGGGGTCGATAATCCAGAGTAGAGGCCAGAGTACAGGACGACAGGAAAGCTTAGGGTCAGGTCAGGCAGAGGTCGGTAATCCAGAGGTGGAGCAAAGGTACAGGACAGCAGGCAGGGTCAGGGACAGGCAGAGTAGTCAGGTGTGCAGGTACAGGGTCAGGACAGGCAAGGGTCAAAAAGGAAGACGAGACTGTGGAAAACCAGGAGCTGAGTCAATCTGCTGGTAGGCTTTAACAAACAAGACGAACAGACACAGACAGACAGAAAACAAATATATTTTATAATTGAGATTCTTCAAATAGCCACCCTTTGCCTTGATGACAGCTTTGCAACGTCTTGGCATTCTCTCAACCAGCTTCACCTGGAATTATTTTCCAACAGTCTTAAGGGAGTTCTCACATACACAGAGCACTTGTTAGCTGCTTTTACTTCACTCTGCGGTCCGACGCATCCCAAACCATCCCAATTTGGTTGAGGTCCGGGGACTGTGGATGCCAGGTCATCTGATGCAGCACTCCATCGCACTCCTTCTTGGTAAAATAGCCCTTACACAGCCTGGAGGTGTGTTGGGTCATTGTCCTGTTGAAAAACAAATCATAGTCCCACTAAGCCCAAACCAGATGGAATGGTGTATAGCTGCAGAATGTTCTGGTAGCCATGCTGGTTAAGTGTGCCTTGAATTCTAAATAAATCACAGACAGTGTCACCAGCAAAGCACCCTCACACCTCCTCCTCCATGCTTTACGGTGGGAAATACACATGCTCAGATCATCCGTTCACCCACACCATGTCTCACAAAGAAACAACGGTTGGAACCAAAAACCTCCCATTTGGCCTCCAGATTCAAAGTCAATCCAAAGTTGATGTTGAGATGTGTCTGTTACTTGAACTCTGTAAAGCATTTACTTGGGCTGCAATTTCTGAAGCTGGTAACTCTAATGAACTTATCCTCTGCAGCAGAAGTAACTCTGGGTCTTCCATTCCTGTGGAGGTCCTCATGTGAGCCAGTTTCATAACAGCGCTTGATGGTTTTTGCCACTGCACTTGAAGAAACTTCAAAAATATTGACTGACCTTCATGTCTTAAAGTAATGATGGACGGTTGTTTCTCTTTGCTTATTTGAGCTATTCTTGCCATAATATGGACATGGTCTTTTACCAAATAGGGCTATCTATATGCCCTGACCTTAGTTATTTGTTTTCTTTATTATTTTGGTTAGGTCAGGGTGTGACGAGGGTGGTATGTGTGTTTTCTTGTCTAGGGTTTTTGTACATCTATGGGGTTTTGGTATATCTAGGTCAAATATAGGTCTATGGTGGCCTGAATTTGTTCCCAATCAGAGGCAGCAGTTTATCTGTCACGGTTTTCGGTATGTGAAAGAGAGTAGGACCAAAATGCGGCGTGTAGATTGCGATCCATGTTTAATAAACAAACGTAAAACACGAATCGATACAAACACTACAAAACAAAGACCGTAACGAAAACCGAAACAGCCCTATAGACAAACTAGACAATCAACATAGAATGCCCACCCAGCTCACGTCCTGACCAACACTAAAACAAGGAAAACACACACGAACGATGGTCAGAACGTGACATTATCGTTGTCTCTGATTGGGGATCCTATTTAGGTTGCCATTTTCCAATTTGGGTTTTATGGGTTATTGTCTATATTGTTGCCTGTCAGCACTCAGTATAGAGTCACGGTTGTTTTGTTAGTTTGTTTAGTGGTCTTCGTGTAAATAAAGAAGAATGTGTTCAACGCATGAAGAAGAAAATAAATTCCACAAATGAAGAAGTTAACATTTAAAAAAAAAAATGTTTACCTTTATTTAACTAGGCAAGTCAGTTAAGAACAACTTATTTTCAATGACGGCCTAGGAACAGTGGGTTAACTGCCTTTTCAGGGGCAGAACGACAGATTGAAACCTGTTAACTGAAATGCATTCCAGGTGAATACCTCATGAAGCTTGTTGAGAGAATGCCAAGAGTGTGCAAAGTTGTCATCAAGGCAAAGGGTGGCTATTTGAAAAATCTCAAATATAAAATATATTTTGATTTGTTTAACACTTTTTTGGTTACTACATGATTCCATATGTGTTATTTCATAGTTTTGATGTCTTCACTATTATTCTGGAATGTAGAAAATAGTAAATATTAAGAATACCATTGAGTAGGTGTTTTCTAAAACTTTTGACCAGTAGTGTATAATGTTTTACTACTGTAATACACATAAGTGAATTTGTCCCAAATCTTTTGGTACCCTAAAATGGGGGGACCATATACAGAAACGGTTCACCAGGTATGGATGAAATACATTCAAATTAAATTTGACAGACTGAACTTTAACCTAACAGTCATTGTATAATTTTAAATCCAAAGTCCTGGAGTACAGAGCCAAAAATAATAATAATTGTCACTGTCCCAATACTTTCAGGGGGCTCTCTGCATGTACAACTCAGATCAATCATGCCAATTCAGCTCTGTGGGAGTTTGTATCTAAATGAGCTTTTAAGTTAGTAGTTACACAATTGGATCAACAGAGACCTACTATATCTGCAAGGGGTGATGGTTGCACAACAAAAGGGGAGATGTCCAGATCTTCACATAACACAGTCACAAGTCCTGGTTTCAATTGAAAGAGGGTGGGTGGATGGGACCCATTGTGTTGTCAGTGTTTTGTTACGCCAAGGGTTGTGCGTTCATTGTGTCAGTGCCATATCCGTTGGATTGGAGAGAGACTGGAGATGTGGGGGGAAAGCAAACATCTCACATCTCGGAAAACCATCTCGCTAATAAAAACTAGCTTTTAACTTATTGCTCATTGTGGATGACAATTTGGAATCCTGCACTTCAATGATTGTTCTTATTGAGTTCATAAGTTTCACTGTTTACACTAACATTTCACAGAACAGTTCAAATGTCTCTAAATATCAGCGTTGCCTATTGAAAAACACGAAGCTTGTGGTATTATGTTTCTGTAAGATATCTGTTTTTTTAGGTGAACTTAATGGACATTATTTATCAATGTGTTGTGTAAAAAGGGACTATTGTTTAGCTTCCAAGAGAAAAGGCCTGGACTGAAGTGACCCCTTTCTGCCGAAGCTCTAAAAAAAATAGCTTGGAAAAGAGGGGACTTGGACGCTGAAAGTGTGGAGAGCAGAGGGCCATGGGGCATGTGTCTTTAGAGACCTGTGCTCATCTCTCTCTCCCACCTGTGGAACTATCAAAATGGTATGAATGTCTTTCTTATTATGACGGTCCAGTTGGCAATTGGGCTGGGTCAAAATGGAAAATATGATTGGATGGCACGAATAAACATCCAGTCATCTATAACACTCTGGCAGCTACTTGGTCATTTGAGGCACTGTGTTGAGGACACAGTGCTCCCACACTGCTCTCTGTAAGCTTAAAGTTCTTACATTTGACTAGTAATTGTTCTGTCATGAGACTTGGTTTACACACCCTGAAAACCCGAGCTTTGTAGCTTCGGCTTGTCCAACTGTGTTCCAAGGGGATAATGATATCCTATTATTTTTGTCATGACGGAATGATCTCTTCAATCTGTCTCTTCTGCTATTGCAGATTGAGGAGTGAATTATGATGCAAATGAAATTACGTCACCACACTCTAAATAGCAATCAGAGTTGGTCAAATAGTAGATTAGCTTTGTCTCATTGACACAAGACCAGTCATTGGTTGTGCTGCCTTGTTAACATGTCAGTGTCACATGTTGCCGCTCCTTGTTTTTCCACTAATTGGAGACCAGCCCTTGTGTGTATGTATTATTCATTTTGCATTTGCTGTGACTTTTAACTGAGAGTGTGTCCTAATATTCTTTTGTATGGTTTCTGTTTTTCTTTGTATGTCCCTCCTTTTGTGTGTATAATTGATTAATTGCAAACTTCTCCTTGGCTGGTCTCCTTGGAGACAGGAGTTTGCCTGATTGACATAACGAGCTACCACACTACTGAAAAGGGAGCTTTCAGCTCCGCTTTGGGGTCTGTTGATGGTGTTAAAACACTACTGCCGTATTGCAGCGGACTGCTGTCACCGCTGCCTCTACTGGGACTACATCACACTCCCCTGCCGATGACCTTGCAACCATATGGGGGGGCCCATACATTTGAGTTTTGTTGTATGCTTCTGTTCAGATTGGCTGCTTTTATCTATATCACTTGACTATCTGACAACCAACCCAGTGAGCACTGTCTGACAGTGATGTTAAAATTTGGTCTGGCTGTGACTTCAACGTCCACAGTAGTCGTTTTCATGAGCGGCCTTTATTTCAATGTCCACAGACGTCCAGACTGGACAAAAATACTTCTATGATTGGTTCAGACTTGGTCCAAGTTTAGACGGTACAGTATAATGTTTTGTATTCTACTGTACTATGTTATACTGTGTTGTCCATACTTGTGAAACAGACGTATGATTGTTTTGGATTTGGTCCAGACAGATCATGTTTGTGCTCAGACCTGATTGGAATAATACCTAGCATGTGTTGCAAGTGTTCATATTTCTATCATTTAGTAGATGTTCTTATCCAGAGGGACTTAGTCAGTGCATTCAATTAAGGTAGCTAAACGGTCCACAGTCACGGCAGGAAACGTTTCTGTAACGTTACTGAGACTTTTACAGTATTTGACGTTTTCTGCTGTAAGAAACTTTGAACATGTTCACTGCCAGTTAATATCTAAGTACATAGGAGCATTAATTCATGTTCCACACGGCATTTTGAATGTGCTATAATGCTTTCTCCAGGTACATGTATTTTGACCAAAAATATAAACACATGTAAAGTTTGTTTCATGAGCTGAAATAAGAGAACAGACATTTTCCATATGCAAAAAAGCATATTTTTCTAAAATGTGTTGCACAAATTTGTTTACATCCCTGTTAGTGAGCATTTCTCTTTTGCCAAGATAATCCATCCACCTGACAGGTGTTGCATATCAAGAAGCTGATTAAACAGCATGATCATTACATGGTGCACCTTGTGCTTGGGACAATAAAATGCCACTCTAAAATGCACAGTTTTGTCACATCTGTTGCGTTGTGTGACAAGTTTTGAGGGAGTGTCCAACATAGCTGTTGCCAGAGAATGTAATGTTAATTTCTCTACCATTAAGCTGCCTCCAATGTTCTAGAGAATTTGACTGTACATCCAACCGGCCTCACAAACGCAGCACACGCCAGCCCAGGACCTCCACATCTGGCTTCTTCACCTGCGGGATCGTCTGAGACCAGCCACCCTCTGAAACTGTGGGTTTGCACAACCAAAGAATTTCCACACAAACTGTCAGTCTTAGGGAAGCTCATCTGCATGCTCATGTCTTGACCTGACTGCTGGACAAATGCTCACCTTCAAGAGCAACTGGAACGCTGGAGAAGTGAGATCTTCACGGATTTATGTCAGTTTCATCTGTACCGGACAGATAGTAGGCGAGTTGTTTGACTGATGTACTTTGTGGACAGAGTGCCTCATTGTGGTATGGGCAGGCATAACCTATGGACAACTAACACAATTACATTTTATCAATGGCAATTTGAATGCAGAGATAGTGAAGAGATCCTGACAACCATTGTAATGCCATTCATCTGCCGCCATCACCTCATGTTTCAGCATGATTATGCATGGCCCTATGACGCAAGGATCTGTACACAATTCATGGTATCTGAAAAAAACAGCATGATCAACTCTGTGCGAAGGAGTTGTCGCGCTGCATGTGCCAAATGGTGGTCACACCACATACTGACTGGTTTGCTTATTGTACAACTGATGAAACCAACACTTTAAGTGTTAAAATATTTGATCAGTATTGTTTCCTGATAGTTGTTTGCATTTTCAATATACACAGGACCTTCTAATCAGCAGGTACGCATGGGCAGGAGTTTTGGCTTTCCATGGTGACGTCACCATACAGTAATGTGGTTAACCGACCAATAAAGTTCCAAACCTCTCTGCCAATAACAGCTAGTTTTCAGTTTCCCCCTGCCCAATCAGACCAGTCCTAGCAGAATTCTTGCTTGAGAAAAGCTATTTTTGCCCATTTTAATGGAAATCTATTACAGTAAGGTACTTCATTTTTACCCAGAAATTAGTTGATGGTAAAAAAACGTCTGCATTAGACCTCAAATATGTTGCATGTCTTATTTTAGAATATTACATGATTTTGCTGTGCCTCTACCTCTTGTGTTAACTAATTGATATATTGTAGCCTCCTCCCCCATGACTGGTCACCATGGAGATGGGAGTTGAACGACTAACGAGCTAAGTGAGGCTCCTTTATAATTGAGCTCCCAGCTCACTTCTGGGCTGCTGCTGGAGGAAACTGTCGAACTGCTGCAAAGTCCCTCTTGCTGCAAAGTCCCTCTTTGCCATGCAAATGTTCTGAATCCCCAAAAAACATTTCCACTGCATTTCAGCCTTGCCACAAAAGGACCAGCTGACATCATGTTTCTCGCATTAACACAGGCGTGAGTGTTGACGAGGACAAGGCTGGAGATCACTCTGTCATGCTGATTGAGTTCGAATAACAGACTGGAAGCTTCAAAAGTAGGGTGGTGTTTGGAATCATTGTTCTTCCTCTGTCAGCCATGGTTCCCTGCAAGGAAACACGTGCCGTCATCATTGCTTTGCACAAAAAATGGCTTCATAGGCAAGGATATTGCTGCCAGTAAGATTGCACCTAAATCAACCATTTATCGGCTCATCAAGAACAACGCATTCACCTCCACAGAGCTAATGCTGCCTGTTTGATAATTAATTATTGAACATGAATATACTGTATGTAAAATTGACACAGATTGAACTGGATTGAGAACTATAAGACAGCTAGTTAACAAAATATATTGGTTCTAAGGTCGTGACCCACGCAGCATTTCTGACCCATGCAGATTTTGACACCAGGGGGCTTTGACAACCCTGATCCCACCAGGTCAGGTATACTTTGAAGTGAGAGCTTTGAGTTTACACTGTTCACAGCACTTCTTAGCCAGTGGCCTCTCAGGCCCATGTGGGAAGGGCTTGTTAACATACATCTTCCACCCAGGGCTGTTGAGATCATGGCTATCGCTCCAAGGACATTTTGCTAGGTTCACAGGAAGCACAGTTACTTGTTACTTTTCTGTAAGAGATTGCATCTTTTGGAGTGAAAGTGACCGACTGAGCTTTTACTCCTCTTGTTACTCTCATGTAAGTGGGTATGTGCACACACACACCTGACCAACCCTGCATAGCGGACATTGGTATCTTTTAGACAGTCAGGCTGCTCTCTTCACCCCTGAATTTGTGGCATGCCATTGTGCTTCACCATCTAATACAATTGTGGATAGAACAATAATTACGTCAACCATTTTACATTGAGTAAATTGTTATTTTGCTTTGTAATCCTTTATCAATGGCGGTAAGGAGACTGAAGACTATTCAGAAAGAAGTCTGTGTGCTTAACTGTGGTGCTTGGTTTAGCTACCTGTGGTTATGTCAAAGGAGTCACTTACAGTGCCCTCTAACTGGGAAAGTGAAGCATTATTTTCTTTTGGCTCTGTACTTCAAAACTTGTATTTCAAATCAATAACTGAGGTTAAAGTGCAGACTGTCAGCTTTAATTTGAGTGTATCTTCATCCATATTGGGTGAATCGCTTAGAATTGACAGCACTTTTTGTACATAGTCCACCCGTTTTAGGGGAGCAAAAATATTTGGACAAATTAACTTATATATTTTTGTAAAAAAAAAAGATTTGTGCCCATATTCACGTAACGACTACATCAAGTTTGTGACACATTTGTTGGATGCATTTGCTGTTTCTTTTGGTTGTGTTTCAGATTATTTTGCGCCCAATAGAAATTAGTGGTAAATAATGTATTGTGCGGTCATTTTGGGGTCACTTTTATTGTAAATAAGAATAGAATATGTTTCTAAACTAATGTGGATGCTACCATTATAATGGATCATCTTGAATGAATTTTGAATAATAATGAGTGCGTTATAGTAGCAAAAATATCTAATTAACCTCATGGTCATTGTTTGCTTTCAAATCCAATGTTTTGAAGTATAGAGTCAAAAGAAGAAGAAATGCTTCACTCTCCCAACATTTACAGAGGGCACTGTATTTCAAATCAAATCAAATTTTATTTGTCACATACACATGGTTAGCAGATGTTAATGCGAGTGTAGCGAAATGCTTGTGCTTCTAGTTCCGACAATGCAGTAATAACAAGTAATCTAACTAACAATTCCAAACTACTGTCTTGTACACAGTGTAAGGGGATAAAGAATATGTACATAAGGATATATGAATGAGTGATGGTACAGAGCAGCATAGGCAAGATACAGTAGATGGTATCGGGTACAGTATGTACAAATGAGATGAGTATGTAAACAAAGTGGCATAGTATAGTATAAAGTGGCTAGTGATACATGTATTACATAAGGATACCGTCGATGATATAGAGTACAGTATATACGTATGCGTATGAGATGAATAATGTAGGGTAAGTAACATTTATATAAGGTAGCATTGTTTAAAGTGGCTAGTGATATATTTACATCATTTCCCATCAATTCCCATTATTAAAGTGGCTGGAGTTGAGTCAGTGTCAGTGTGTTGGCAGCAGCCACTCAGTGTTAGTGGTGGCTGTTTAACAGTCTGATGGCCTTGAGATAGAAGCTGTTTTTCAGTCTCTCGGTCCCAGCTTTGATGCACCTGTACTGACCTCGCCTTCTGGATGATAGCGGGGTGAACAGGCAGTGGCTCGGGTGGTTGATGTCCTTGATGATCTTTATGGCCTTCCTGTGACATCGGGTGGTGTAGGTGTCCTGGAGGGCAGGTAGTTTGCCCCCGGTGATGCGTTGTGCAGACCTCACTACCCTCTGGAGAGCCTTACGGTTGAGGGCGGTGCAGTTGCCATACCAGGCGGTGATACAGCCCGCCAGGATGCTCTCGATTGTGCATCTGTAGAAGTTTGTGAGTGCTTTTGGTGACAAGCCGAATTTCTTCAGCCTCCTGAGGTTGAAGAGGCGCTGCTGCGCCTTCTTCACGATGCTGTCTGTGTGAGTGGACCAATTCAGTTTGTCTGTGATGTGTATGCCGAGGAACTTAAAACTTGCTACCCTCTCCACTACTGTTCCATCGATGTGGATAGGGGGGTGTTCCCTCTGCTGTTTCCTGAAGTCCACAATCATCTCCTTAGTTTTGTTGACGTTGAGTGTGAGGTTGTTTTCCTGACACCACACTCCGAGGGCCCTCACCTCCTCCCTGTAGGCCGTCTCATCGTTGTTGGTAATCAAGCCTACCACTGTTGTGTCGTCCGCAAACTTGATGATTGAGTTGGAGGCGTGCGTGGCCACGCAGTCGTGGGTGAACAGGGAGTACAGGAGAGGGCTCAGAACGCAACCTTGTGGGGCCCCAGTGTTGAGGATCAGCGGGGAGGAGATGTTGTTGCCTACCCTCACCACCTGGGGGCGGCCCGTCAGGAAGTCCAGTACCCAGTTGCACAGGGCGGGGTCGAGACCCAGGGTCTCGAGCTTGATGACGAGCTTGGAGGGTACTATGGTGTTGAATGCCGAGCTGTAGTCGATGAACAGCATTCTCACATAGGTATTCCTCTTGTCCAGATGGGTTAGGGCAGTGTGCAGTGTGGTTGAGATTGCATCGTCTGTGGACCTATTTGGGCGGTAAGCAAATTGGAGTGGGTCTAGGGTGTCAGGTAGGGTGGAGGTGATATGGTCCTTGACTAGTCTCTCAAAGCACTTCATGATGACGGATGTGAGTGCTACGGGGCGGTAGTCATTTAGCTCAGTTACCTTAGCTTTCTTGGGAACAGGAACAATGGTGGCCCTCTTGAAGCATGTGGGAACAGCAGACTGGTATAGGGATTGATTGAATATGTCCGTAAACACACCGGCCAGCTGGTCTGCGCATGCTCTGAGGGCGCGGCTGGGGATGCCATCTGGGGCCTGCAGCCTTGCGAGGGTTAACACGTTTAAATGTCTTACTCACCTCGGCTGCAGTGAAGGAGAGACCGCATGTTTTCGTTGCAGGCCGTGTCAGTGGCACTGTATTGTCCTCAAAGCGGGCAAAAAAGTTATTTAGTCTGCCTGGGAGCAAGACATCCTGGTCCGTGACTGGGCTGGGTTTCTTCCTGTAGTCCGTGATTGACTGTAGACCCTGCCACATGCCTCTTGTGTCTGAGCCGTTGAATTGAGATTCTACTTTGTCTCTGTACTGGCGCTTAGCTTGTTTGATAGCCTTGCGGAGGGAATAGCTGCACTGTTTGTATTCGGTCATGTTACCAGACACCTTGCCCTGATTAAAAGCAGTGGTTCGCGCTTTCAGTTTCACACGAATGCTGCCATCAATCCACGGTTTCTGGTTAGGGAATGTTTTAATCGTTGCTATGGGAACGACATCTTCAACGCACGTTCTAATGAACTCGCACACCGAATCAGCGTATTCGTCAATGTTGTTATCTGACGCAATACGAAACATCTCCCAGTCCACGTGATGGAAGCAGTCTTGGAGTGTGGAGTCAGCTTGGTCGGACCAGCGTTGGACAGACCTCAGCGTGGGAGCCTCTTGTTTTAGTTTCTGTCTGTAGGCAGGGATCAACAAAATGGAGTCGTGGTCAGCTTTTCCGAAAGGGGGGCGGGGCAGGGCCTTATATGCGTCGCGGAAGTTAGAGTAACAATGGTCCAAGGTCTTTCCTCCCCTGGTTGCGCAATCGATATGCTGATAAAATTTGGGGAGTCTTGTTTTCAGATTAGCCTTGTTAAAATCCCCAGCTACAATGAATGCAGCCTCCGGATAAATTGTTTCCAGTTTGCAGAGAGTTAAATAAAGTTTGTTCAGAGCCATCGATGTGTCTGCTTGGGGGGGGATATATACGGCTGTGATTATGATCGAAGAGAATTCTCTTGGTAGATAATGCGGTCTACATTTGATTGTGAGGAATTCTAAATCAGGTGAACAGAAGGATTTGAGTTCCTGTATGTTTCTTTCATCGCACCATGTCACGTTAGTCATAAGGCATACGCCCCCGCCCCTCTTTTTACCAGAAATATGTTTTTTCCTGTCTGCGCGATGCGTGGAGAAACCTGTTGGCTGCACCGCTTCGGATTGCGTCTCTCCAGTAAGCCACGTTTCCGTGAAGCAAAGAACGTTACAGTCTCTGATGTCCCTCTGGAATGCTACCCTTGCTCGGATTTCATCAACCTTGTTGTCAAGAGACTGGACATTGGCAAGAAGAATGCTAGGGAGTGGTGTGCGCTGTGCCCGTCTCCGGAGTCTGACCAGTAGACCGCCTCGTTTCCCTCTCTTTCGGAGTCGTTTTTTTGGGTCGCTGCATAGGATCCACTCCTTTGTCCTGTTTGTAAGGCAGAACACAGGATCCGCGTCGCGAAAAACATATTCTTGGTCGTACTGATGGTGAGTTGATGCTGATCTTATATTCAGTAGTTCTTCTCGACTGTATGTAATGAAACCTAAGATGACCTGGGGTACTAATGTAAGAAATAACACGTAAAAAAACAAAAAACTGCATAGTTTCCTAGGAACGCGAAGCGAGGCGGACATCTCTGTCGGCGCCAAACCTGTGTATTTGCGTGTTGACCCTAACTAACATGATTATTATTGGTTAATTGACAGGTCATGTGACTTTATTTGAACATATTTAACCTTTCGAGCTTGAGAAAAATGGACCCCTTCCATCCTGAGCTGAACTACTTCCTGTGCCCCTTTTTGTTTTCTTTGGATTGTTGGTATGTTTTTTTTGTCATTGTTTAGTTTTTTTTTTAACTAGCATGCTTTTTAAAGTTAAAATGAGGATAATTATTATAAATTATTGAATTAGGTATTTTGGATCAGAAATCTTTTCGTGCCACTTAATGGTGTCACTTGAATCTCCATTACACAAAAAATGATATACACAGTAGCACATTTTCATGATCAGAAATACAGTGTAGACATTGTTAATGTTGTAAATGACTATAGTAGCTGGAAATGGCAGCTTTTTTATGGAATACAGAGGCCCATTATTATAGCGCACAGAGGCCAATTATCAGCAACCATCAATTGATCATTAGCAACCATCAACAAGGCTAATTGATCATCAGAAAACCCTTCTGCAATTATGTAGCACAGCTGAAAACCGTTGTTCTCATTAAAGAAGCAGCACAACTGAAATTCTAGTTGAGTATCTGGGGCATCAGCATTCGTGGGTTCGATTAAAGGCTCAAAATGGCCAGAAACAACGCACTTTCTTCTGAAACTGTCACGGCCGTCGTCGGAATGAGACCAAGGTGCAGCATGGTGACCGTGTAGCTTACAAAGGCAATAGTGCCCCTAACAAAGACAACTTCCCACAA